>NW_027526233.1:102655532-102963741 GCF_048455015.1 Haemaphysalis longicornis | reverse complement strand
CTTGCTTATGGGAAACGATTAAACTAGAGAGAGAGAGAGAGAGAGAAAAAACTTTATTTCTGGTCAGATTAAGACCTATGCGTCGTACTCTTCCGCAAGAAGAATCATGGCTCGCTGGTCGACGAGGGCCGCCGACGCCAACCACACTCGCCAGTTCGGAGGAGGGGGGTTAGGGTAATGAGGAGACTGCTGGGCAGCGGGGCAGGAGAAAAGGATGTGCTCAACATTTGCGTACGTAGCGGGGCAGTTGGGACAGTATGGGTCGGAGCGATAGCCGTAGTGGTAAAGACGTGCCGGAGTGGTGAGGGTGTTCAGCTGGATTGCCCGAAGGGTGTGCACTTGTGCAATGGATAGGGTAATGTGTGGTGGCGGAAGAGTCTGTAGCGAGTGCCGGAGGTGTTGGTAGTGCTCTTTGAGGGTTTTCTTGTAGAAATATGCCTCGTCCGCCATGGGAGGGAAAGGCCAAGGGATCACCGGCGCCCGGTTAGTAATCTCGCGGGCCAGCTGGTGAGCCAGCTGATTGCCAATAATCCCTGAGTGGCCCGGCACCCACACCACAGCGACCGAGGCAGGGGAGAGGAGCGTGAGAGTTTCAGAGAGGTCGTCATGCAGATCTTCGGCAATTCGGTTGTCGCGAAGAGCTCGAATAGCCGCCATGGAGTCGGAGCATATGCGGTAGCGGGGGGAAGGGGGTAGGGAAGTTAGTTCACTAGTTGCGTGAACGATCGCCGCGAGTTCGAGAGCTAAGGGAGAAGTAGGATGGGAGTAAGGTCCTGCTGTGGAGGTTATTGGGGTGTCAGTGGGGCGGGACATAATTACGCAAGCAGTGGAGCCACAAGCTGGGTGATATGCCGCGTCAACATAGCATGTGACAGTGTCCGGAGGGAAGGGGTCGTGGTAAAACGCGCGAGCTTGCCGTCTGCCCTCGTGAAGGTGTGGGGTCATGTTGGAGGGAATGGGGGCACAGCGGAGGTTACTGGGAAGGGGCCGTTGGGGGGTGTGCAGGGGAAAGTCAATGGGCCTGATGCCCGCCCGCTGAAGCAGCCAATGGCCCTGCGCGGAGCCAGACAGACGGCCCAGCTGTCGATCCCTGTGGAGGCGCAGAAGATCAGGAAGAGGAAGGAAGAGACCTGTGGCGTATAATTTCTCTGTAGAGGCGTGTGTTGGGAGACGCAGGGCAGCTTTGTAAAGTGTGTTAAGGGCAGATTGAACACTTCGCATGTGTGCTTGTGTTAATGTGCAGTATGGGAGACAGTACAAGATTTTGTTCAGGGCGAAGGCTGTTACTAGCTGACTGGCTCTGCGTTCATCGATGCCCCCACGCCGCTTGACCACCCGTCGGACCAAGTGAGTCACTTGGTGGCATGTGGTGATCGTGGACTTTATTACATGGGAGAAGGAGTGGTCTTGGAGGGGAAATCCCAGAACCCGGCAGGATGAAGATCGGGGGACGGGAGTGCCATCGAGGGTAAGCGACAAGAGTGGGTTGACAGATCGTTGGTATTTAGTGGTGGAGAGTAAAAGCAGCTCTGATTTCTCTGGAGCTGCTTGCAGGCCTGAGCAGGCAAAGAACTGAGAAATAAGGTCAAGGCCAGATTGCAACGTTTGTTCCACCTCCCCCGGAGACCCATGGGTGCACCAGAGGGTAATGTCATCGGCGTATAGAAGCGACTGAAGGTTGGGGATCTCGGACAAGGCTCTGGCAAGGGGGGCAAGGCCGAGGTTGAAGAGGGTAGGTGATAGTACGGCACCTTGAGGGGTACCGCGGGTAAGGGTGATGGGTGGGGATAGAGCGGTCCCAAGTCGGAATCGAGCTTGTCGGGAGCGAAGGAACGAACGAACATAAGAGTAGAGGCGGGAGCCGCAATGAGTGTCTTGGAGCGGGGAAAGGATGGCGTCGTGAAGGAGGGTGTCAAAGGCCTTGCGTACGTCCACAGTCACGAGAGCATGAACTTGAGACCCTGAGGGCTGAAAGAAAGTTTGCTGAAGAAGAAGAAAGAGGTCTTGGGTAGACATATGGGGGCGAAAACCGATCTGATTGCTGGGTAGGAAGTTGGTACTGTCGAGAAGGTCTGTGAGACGCGCGAGAACCATGCGTTCCATCGTCTTCCCGACACAAGAGGTGAGAGAAATTGGGCGAAGGTTTGGGAGGGTGGGGGGCTTGCCAGGTTTGGGGATGAGGGAGATGGTGGAAGAAATCCAATCCTCAGGCAGCGTACCTGTGCTCCAGTATTCATTGATTTGGGAGAGAAGGAATTCTTTGTCCGAGTCAGGGAGGTTTTTTAGGATGGAATAGGAGATCTGGTCCGCGCCCGGAGTGGTACCAGCTTTATTTTGAGCCAGAGCCCGTTCCAGCTCGGGTAATGTGAAAGGGCGATCGAGATCACTGTTTGGAGGCCCTGTGTACTCAGGGTAGAGAGAAGGGAGTGGTGGCGGAATGTATAAATCGGTCACCTCTCGGATAAGAGAGTCAGCGTCGTTTAGCGAAAGGTGCTTTTGGAGAGTGGGGAGGGGAGCCGGCTGAGGACCAAGAAGGGAGCGGAGAAGAAACCAAGGGGATTTAGTGTGGAGCGAACAGTTGATGGAATCGCATATGCGATTCCAATTTGCTGAATCAAGGGTGGAGCAGTGAATTAGTATGTCGGTGTTCAGGGTGTCTAGGCTATGCCTTAGCTGTGTGTTGTGGGGTTGGTTACGTATAAGACTAAGAAGGCGTTTGCGGCGTCTCCACATACGCATAAGGTGTGGATCGGGGTTGTCCGACGGCGGGTCGGCCACGGTGGCGGTGGTGGTTTCAGACTGCGCCCTCTTCAGCGATCGTATCCACAGGCCATAGTTAGTTGTTGGTTCTTGGGCTCGCATGCGGCGAAAGCGGTCCCAGTTAGTATGGGTGACGACTCGTTTCTTAGGTTTGTGTGTGAGCATGAGTGTAATTTCAATGATGTGGTGGTCGGAGAGAAGGGTATCCGGAAGGACTTGCCAGCTTGCCGGTGGATTCGGTCCGTTGTGAAAGGTAAGGTCAGGTGTTGTGGGGCGTTGTGTCGCGTATCCGTCTCGTGTGGGCGTGTCTGGAGTATTAAGGAGTGTATATGAGCCCTGCATGGTGTGTGCTTGGAGAAGGCGGCCCGAACGAAGGGTGTTCGAGTATCCCCAGATGGTGTTTGGGGCGTTAAAGTCTCCACCAAGGATTATGTCACGCCGTTTGGGAAAGGATTGAAGAAAACGAAAGAGAGGAGAGAGCAGGACTGTGGAATTGGGGGGATTGTAGACATTCACAAGAGTAAGGGGTGGCTCCTGGGGCTCTGGGTAATAGGAGAGGGCCGTAACGTATGGAAGTAATGAGGAGGGGACGTCTTCCTGTTCATATGCGATATCCCTACGAATGTAAATGGACGATAGCGGCGTAATAGGGTCGGCATGCAGAGCTCGATAGCCAGGGATAACTTTTGCATGCCTTGTCTCTTGTAAAAGAAGAAAGTGAGGGAGTGTGGCTTGCGTAAGGAGCCATTGATGCAGAGGCGTGCGATTCGTAGAAAGGCTACGGCAGTTCCACTGTACCAATTTTAGTGCCACAGGGGAGCTTATTCGGAAATGTTGGGTGGGACGAGAAGGGTGGCGGGCCTAATTTTGGGGGCCACCCCAACAACCGAAGCGGAAACCGGGTGCGCGCGTTTAATTGATTGGCTTGTGTCTTCCATGGGTATTGGGGCGTCATCAAATTTTTTGCTTATGGTGGCAGTTAGGTTGTTAAGCGACTCCGTGAGCGTTGTAATGAGCGTTTCGAGGCTAGAAGTGCGTGTGTCTTGCGCCTCGAGACGTGTTTGCTGGTTCTCGACTAGCGATGTAAGGGCAACTACGCGCGAGGTAAGCTCGGAAAGCCGCTGCTCGAGCTGGTCGACGCGACAAGGAGTGGGGGAACTTTGGGAGGCGAGTGCGGGTGTAATCGGCGGCCCTACCTGCAGTGCGACAGGCGGTGGCGGGGGCAGGTCTCGATTCACTGGCGCAGACTTCGCTTGTGCAGTCAGTGCGGGTTTAGGTGCAGGGGCTGATGGTGCAGGGGCTGATGGTGCAGGGGGTATATTTGATCGCTGACCCCCCCACGTGGCAGACGGAGGCAGTGCCACGGATGAAGTGGGCGGCTTTGACGGTGCAGGGGGTGATGCCTTCGTTGGTAGTGAGGCGCTTTGATGTACTTTTTCGAGCTGTCTGTGCCGTAGGAGCTGCTTCTGGGCCGCGTTGGCACATTCCTCATCCCGGGTCTTGCGGATGGTGCAGACTTCAGCGAAGGGGGCGTGGTGGCCTTCACAATGAAGACACCAAGGTGTGCAGGAATGTGGCTCGTCGGGACGGGTGGTGACGGTGGAGCAGATGGGGCACCGCTGCTGGTTGCCGGGACATGCCAGCGTGCGGTGTCCGTATTGCAGGCAGACTGTGCAGTGGTGGGCACGAGGCTTGTGGGGACGGCACCGAAATTCGATGCGTTGGTAGTAGACGAAAAATGGAACATGCGTGCCCGAGAATGTAAGTATGGCAGAGCTTGTATTACCCATGCGGCGGGCGGACAGGATGTCGGATTGGTAGCATTGCACGTCCCGGATAAGGTCGTCAGGCGTGGCATCGGGGGAAACTCCGTGGATTACTCCGCGGCACGAGTTGGTGGGGGCCATGAGGTAAGGAGCTACTTGATGTGTGCGTCCGGCCAGGGTGATGCATTGTACTCGGAGGAGGCGGTTCACAACTTCGATGTGCTCTGTTTTGAAAACAGCAAGGCGGTCGCGATGGCGTAAGTGGAGTGAAATATCGGCGCATGTATGCGCCGGTAGCTTCGCCGCTCGGATGGCGGCGGGGAGAATTTCGAGCCGCTCCCTTGGCGCGTCGGATTGCATGGCTGGCAGGTGAAATCCGACTGCATGTAGGTCGAGGCTTGGGCGGGCGGTGAGTTTAGGCTTGCGGGCTTTCCCGGGGGTTATCCACTCCCCACCTTGGTCATCCACCTCGATGGGGGCATCCTGTTCGTACGTAGTGGTGGTAGCAGGATCCAGTGCGCAGACTTGAAGCGGGGGCTGTCCGGGAGGCAGCATAGTACTGCCAGACGAGATCGTCTGCCATTAAACTAGAACCACACACGCGATGAGATAACAAAGACGTGACACAGGATGGGCCGATAATATAACGTCGTCGCTCGCTACTTGGAGGTGTCGACGCTGCAGGAGTTGTGTCATTCATCGACTTAAGTGTCAACTACGTCGAGCTGAGCGCTGGGCGACCGCGCAGATCCTCATTTGAGGCGTACCTCCAAGGGCAAAGTAAAAAGAACTGTTCCAAGCTAATTGAATTGAAGGGGTCATTTTAAACAAGTATGCTGACAATATTAACACCTAACAGAAATTTTAGTACCTAGTAGATAGATAAAATCGACAGGTACTATTATGAGCAATATGAAAGAGAACACAGGCACGCGTAGAAAACACCCTCAGACCAAGCTATCAGTGATACGAAAAGGCCGCCGTCGGAAACAAAGTGGGACCCGCCGCGGTGGCTCAGTGGCTAAGGCGTTGCGCTGCTGAGCACGAGGTCGCGGGTTCGATTCCCGGCCGCGGCGGCCGCTTTTCTGATGGAGGCGAAAAGCAAAAACGCCCGTGTGTACGAGATTTCGGCGCACGATAAAGATCCCCAGGTGGTCAAAATTAATCCGGAGCCCTCCACTACGGCGCGCCTCATCGCCTGCGTTGCGTCGGCGCGTTAAACCCCACAATCAATCAATCAAACAAAGTGGAAAGGGGGACGCTCTCCAAGTAACTGTTCCCATACCCGCCGTGAGTATTATCGGCTGTTGGACGGTTCCATATTTTCGCGAAATGACGTAAGCTGTTGCCTTGTACAAATGCCACCGTGGTGGGAGTTCCAACAGTTAGTAAAAGAGCGTCCTCCTTTACCCCTGTGTTTTTCACAGCGCCATGCAAGTATCGCTACGCGTTGGTTTCGAGTCTGTTTGCCATGCGTTCCTGTGTTCCCATTCATATTGCTCATAATACTTCATGTCCCATCAACTGGGGACGCGCGACCACAAAAATTACACCGCGGGCAGGCAATACGATTTCATCACAACGAAAAGGCAACTAGCTGCTTAACTGGAAGGCAGTTGTCATTTTGAACCAAGTGCTTTGGGCGAACTTGCTTGGTAGGCGTAACTTTTTTTCCAATCCGTAGGTTCCGTGTCCACACCGTCTTGCGAAGCGAGTCGTCTGCTTTTCGCAGAAAGCGGTAAAAGTATGCCCTGCTGTACAGTTAAAACTGGATGTACCAAAACTGTGTATTATGAATTCCTCCTGTATTTAACGAATTGTTTCAATTTCCTATTGCCAGTCCCATTGAAACAATGTTTTTCTGACTCTATGTAACGAAGTTGTTGCGATGGCGAACCTTGATGTAACGACCTCCCTAGGCTGATGCGCCCTTGTTTCTGGCACAGTTTTTAAAAAATCGGCTGGAGAAATGCATTAATTTAGTGAACTTCCCCCGCCGCACGAACTACCCTGCGTTTCCGGGTATGAGTGCGGTATCGGTTAGGTGCCAGGCCTGCTTGACGGCGTGTAATATCTCGTCACCACAGATTTCTATAGTATCGGTTGGTCAGGGATCATTTCTCTTGCCAGAAAACGGAAAGTTTTGTCTTTGACAAAACTTTTGACAAAATTTTGACAATTGCAAATGAACCTAGATGAAAAAAATTTTAAATGCTCTCTTACTGCCGAGAAAGAGCAACATCGCCGCCCGGTGCAGCATCCTGCTACAACCCTCTCACCGATTCTGAGTGCGAAAAAAAGCATCAATTTCTCGAAAGTTTCGTCCTTAAAACGAGTGGATGTGCCAAAAAGCGTTAAAAGCAAGAGATATACCTCCGTTACGTTTGTGAATAAGGGTCTATATGATCTTGCTTCTTTAGAATGCCGCCGTGTAGTGACTAAGCTTGAGAGAAAGCAAGCTGAAATCACGCACTTTTTCACCGTGAACAAAATCTTTTATAGGCGAGTTCACCGTCACTGATGTCTACCGTTTTGGTTTTGTTTCTACTTCATTCCCGCGAGCCTTAACTCGAAACCTGCATGCAACAATTACCTGCGTGGTACGAAAAACTGCGATTTTTATAAACTTAGTTACATCCAGGTTTACCTGTAATTCACTTGCGCCGTCGCTACGAAGGGGACTCAGTAAAGCTCCTTGCAAGTCCGCTTTATCCTCTGTGGGTCTTCTTTCGGTGGTATTATAATAACTACGCAGTTACGACGCTAAACACACGTGCTACGCTGTCGGAAAGTCCGCAACCAGAACTGATTAGTGCGATTCTCGCGACGACCGCTATGCGGCGAGCGCAAACACGGAGTCGCCTATAGCAGCGGACGCACATTCACAAGCTTCTAATTGGTTCTCATGGGGTTGAGCTTATGCACCTAGCTTCTCCAGCACATGCGCAGAACACTGTCTGCTTAGCCTATGGGGGACATCGTAAGCCGCCGCTTTACTAACAGACCAGGATGGCACCTCGCTATTTTGTAATACTGCCAACGCAACCACCGCGGCGGTTCAGTAGATAAGGCATTGTGCTGCTGAGCACGAGGACGCGAGTTCGATTCCTGCCCGCGCCAGCCGCTTTCCTGATGGAGGGGGGAAGCAAAAACGCCCGTGAGTACGAGATTTCGGTGCAGGTTAAAGATTCCCGGGTGGCCAAAATTATTCCGGAGGACTTCACTACGGCGCGCCTCAGCGCCTGCGTTGCGTCGGAGCGGTAACCACTACGATCAATCAATGCTTTAAACGCTACCTTGTAGGAACGACATGGGTGTCCTCGTAATATTTTGGGTAGTATATTGCCACCGCAATTAATATTAACTGGTTTTCAACTGTCTGATATAGCAACATATTCTGCCCGATTAATCAAGCTGGTGGGGGCCAGAAAGGACTGAATGTGTAGTTAATTAGTTAGCACTGAGAGCAGGTTTCAGCAGCATGACGTAGTCATCAATATGGGTGCGTAAGATGCGTCCACAGGGCAGCCGTTATACAACTCCTTGTGAGAGCCTGAACCAGATTGGTTGCATGCAGGGGCGACGTGAGGCACTGCAGCAGCGCCGACTCGGAAATTTACATTTAACTGTTATAGTAAGTAGTTTTAAGTCTTTTTTAAAAAAAATTAGGTTACAACATGTTTGGTTTTTAATATCAATTGTTAAAACTTTTTTTCAAACACAGTAACATGCCGACCTTCTTGTTTTATTATGCAGTTTTACAAAAAACGAAATGTTTTTGTATTTACAACACATTATTTTTATGTACAACACGCTAAGCGTTTGAAATATCAAGAAAGCCTTGTAAATAACTAGGTTAAGTTCTGCTTAGCAGTAACTGTCGATGGTCCTCCTTTGCAATGCAGTCTTGCCCTCGTTCTGTTAAAGACGTTGAATGTCATTTCTATAACTGTGAAGCTTGTAAGTGTATGAACATTGTTAACGTAAAATATTTTATTAAATATGAAATATTTCACATGCGACTTCCATCCTGGGGGGCGTTGAGCCAAGGCGTTGCGGGAGCAGAGAAACGAATCTCTGCATTGTATAAATATGTAGTTGGTCGCCCTCACTTATGTAATGCCTTCGGTCTCTTAAGTAACTGATAAATGAAATGAAATGAAACAGAAGAGGATTTATTAGCGTGGCACCCAGTACGGCTGATCGACGTTCGATGGCGCGAGGAGAGAGCTTCGTGCCGCGAGAAACTAGCTCAGGGTGCCAGCTATGCCTCCAACAACTCCGACGCACCGAGCTGTATTTTTCATTTTCTTGATGCATCGGAGTAGCATGGCAATTCTACAGGGGTATGAGCGAACAGTAAAAATTACGATGACATCAAATGATTCTTCGTGATGCAGTCAGTTAGAAAGCAGTGCTTAACAACTGATTGTGTCCTTCTTCCCTCCGTTAATGGGATTAAAAACCGTGGACAATCGGCAATATTGTTAAGCGTATGTCTTGTCTGTGACTAGCGCTACGTAGTCAATACACTGAGCCTTTCAATGCGCCCATCTACGTTCAACTCAGCGTACGTTCAAGCTATGGGCTCGGCAAATGATGTTGGATATGAAAGCGAAATGCTGGCGTAAACACGAGAGCAATAGATATAGCCGCTTTTGCACCGCTCGGGCGCCATCGTTTAGGCACCTGTCATACAGCCTGACTTTTTTGAGGATGTCGCATGATGGCGCTACTAACGTCAGGCTACCACATACCCCAATTCCCCCCGCTATCTGGAGAGGAGATTAGGCAGAGAATGGACAATGGTACTTGCCTAACTGGTACTTATACAATTCTCCTGTTCTAAATATTCATGTTCATGCATTACACATCTCACATGGTCAACTAATGAAATATTCGCAAAATAAAATATTGACAGTATAATTTTAAACATTTAACATATTACTTCCATCTACACGTAAATAAGGGATCTGTAAAATTTAAGAGGTCATCAAATCATTCCTTATGGTTCGGTGCATTAAAAAGCAGCGCTGAGTGGTCGAAGGTGTCCTTCAAATTTCACCGTCGTCGTTTTCTCTTTGCTTGTTGTTTCTCTCCTCTGTGTTAGTAGAATTGAAAGCCATGGACAACCCTCACTCTTCTGCTTATTTCTGTGTATATACATTTATCAGAGTTACCTAGTCGTAAAACTGTGCCTTTAAATGCGGCCAGCTCAATCAAACAAATGCCCGTCAAGCTGCGGGTCCCCATTTATAGCTGAACGCCCAACGCCGGACTTAACCCATGTCCGAGACGTACTTCCGCAGTGCAAACGCTGAAACAGATGCAAACAGTGTAAACAGATGGTGAAAATAAAGTTTCAACATATTCGAGGCCACAAATTAGTGGTGCCCAGTACGCGTCCAGTCGGCACATGAAGTTCGTTACCAGTCGGTCCGGTGAGGAGGACAGACGAGGGAGCTGCCGCAGGTGCCGTCTTTTAAATCGATGTAGAGAATGGCGGCCCAGTCGAGGCAGCCAAGTTAAAATTCGCTTGTTGTCCTCGACGGTTTTGAATTCTGCTGCGGATTCGGGCTTTTTTACTGGGGTCTGATAACAGTGTCTTGGAGGGCTGTTGTTCTCTCTCGAACGCTGTACTGTGGTAATCCGGTTGGCTTTGCGAGATGGATCCCGGTTGTTAGAACTGTGCCTGCCAGGTGCTTCCTTCCTTCAAGTGCATTCTGGGGTGAGTGTCAGGGAAATCTTCTTCGCATGTCTTACAAAGTATTCACGATGCTGTTATTTCGTATGATTCGTTGCTTGTTTCTTTCCTTCGAACACTTGTATGTCGTCTTTTTGCAGTGTTAATTTTTCAGCAGAGGCATTCGTGTCTTCATGCTCGAGAGATTATGTATACGTATCTTTTGCCAGCGTTTCGGCATCCGATGAGCATCGTATTTCTTTCTCCCTCATCAGGGGAAATTCTTGATATGAACACGAAACTAATGAATGTTTCAATCGCAGCTCAGGTGTTGCCAAAAAAGGGGTCTTATTTCCACATGCGGCTTTGGATATTAAATCGGGCGGAGGCGAGGTTTTTGGAAAGATCGATTGTTCCTCAGGGGTCTCCCGATTCCGTGGGTCGTAGAACCGTTCAGTCAGGGTAAGAAACTAATTGAAGTTTGTCGAGGAACGCAATTTCTTGATGATCTGCACTTTTCGGTGGTGCGACATTTTTGTCTTTCAATGGATGATACAGTTGGCACATAGAATAAACAGCTTTATTTGTCATTTCAGTATCTCAATCTAACTTCAGATTTTCTTAGCTCGTGCAGCAACATCGTCAACACATTGACAATGCCACTGCTCATCACAGTCAGGATTAATGTTGCTTTGGTTTTTTGCACAGTGCTCGAGCTATTATCCACCCTTTTTCATGTGTTATTTTTAGTTTTTGCAAGTGCATCCGAGACAGAGCGGGGCCCAAATTGTGTTGCAGATGAAGCGCGTCTTTTATTTGGCGATGCGCTGCGGCATTCCCCTCACCCTTTATGAAATCGCCGCCCATCCAGAGAAATCGTTGGAGGTGAGGATCCGTCATCGTCCAGTCCGCCCATCACCTCGGTCACTTTTGGGTACCACCACCGGTTCAGTTCATCCCACCGGTATGTTTTCGGCATCGAGGGGTCCTCGTTCTATTAGGCGAAATTTTGGATGATGCCGAATCGCACACGGCCTTCTTCCCGGGTTTCGGCAGCATATAAAATAAGGCGAAAGACCAAGGGCTGTGACGTCCCGATGATAGGGTGGTGTCCTATTTTACAAAGATGGTGATGAGAGGAAAACGAAGAAGCTCGAGCTACACCTTCTCCCGCTTGATGAAAGGCACCGATGATGATATAAAGTTTCAGCAGGGTTCGAAAGCTCTATTTTTTTATTTTCGACATACAATTGATTACATACCTAAGCAGCCCTTGCTCGGGCGGTCCCAGTAACTCGTACTTTATTCTTCGCCCAGGGGTGGTCACGGTATTTAAATTTTAGTGGTGGTCCCTGCGTCACCCCTTATTGTCTCTGCACTAATAGTACGGAGCCAATGGTATGGTATTGTCGTTTGGTATTGTATGGGCGTTTGCGACGTACCGCTGAACGTGAGAGTTTTTATCCGTCGTAGGTGAGTGTTCAATGTTTCAGAAGGTCTCCTTTAGCTTTTATAACAACCTTCGGATCTAAACTAACGAATAGTGTCCTTTTTCCGAATTTATTCTCGCGGCTAAGCCCGTTAGGCTTACGGCTACTGATGATTGTTGTAGTAGCCTATCGATGAGCGCTGTGATATTTTGACCTTTTGTTGTTTCTATGTCCCTGCCAAAGCAGACTAAGGGTGTTTTTACGTATTTCAAATGTTTTAGCGCAAAAGCAGACTTGTTAATGTCATATTTTTCAGTTCCCCAACGTTGGCTCTGCTGGTTAAGGCTACTTGACGGGCTTTATGTTAGCACGCTCTTGGGCCAAGCCTGTTTGATATTTCAGGAATTCCTTGTTTCTAGGTGCATGTCCGAGGCAGCGAATGTATTTTTGAAACTTTTTCAGCTGTTTACATGCCCCACCAGGTACATTACCTCCTTATTCTCTGATCTAGCACCGGCGGCTCACCGAATACTCTGAGTGTGGTTGGTTGCCATCTGGACTTTCAGCTATAATTTGCTAAAATAAGCCTGTCCAGTTGATTTAACTTTGCAAACTATCGAAGCAGCTATGCAGCGCGAGTATGTCCTTTAGGGAACGAACGTGTCAGGGAAGTTAGGTAGATTTGTATTACTTGTATTGAGACCAAAGTTGACGTCGCCAGCCCCATGATGGACAAGAAAAGCTTTTATCTGTAAATATGGTGCTGCTAAGAGGTTGAAATTTGGTATAAGGTGCTTTAGAACGTTATGGAGGAGGAGCGCGAAAAATCTGGCACTTACACGAAAATTTCAAACTTCGCGCAGCTCCGTGTAAACACATCAACCATGACGGGAACTTTCAACAAACTACGCTGACTGTCTGTTTAAATTTCGGCTTTGGGTTGTGGCCTTACCAATCATGGGCTTAGTGAGTTGATTTATGTTGTCAAACTATCGAAAGATCACCGCGATGACATGAGCTGGGCCTTTAAGTGTTTAAGTGGCCACTCTGTATCGGACGTTAACAAGACTTGATTTACTTGCGTGTGAATCAACCGGGCCTACACTGAGAATAAGAAAACATTTACATGTTGGAAGCCATTGGTGCTAGGAGGTTCAAATCTGGCGCAAAGGTGCCCTAGAACATTTTGAAAGAAGAGTTCGAGAGGATTAAAACTTACATGGCAGATTTCCTGACGCATATGTGCAAATTCATGCAGATGCGCCAAACACGTCCGCCATGACAGGTAGTTTCTTGAGCAGAACCTTCACCTTTTGTGCGATTGAAAGCCCTTGAATGTCGGCACTGTAACGCCTATTTCTGATCATACATAAGCTTGTTTCTTTGTTTTCGGGTAGAACCCGGTATTTACCCGATTATGACCCCCTGACCGTGGTTTAAACAAATCGTGTAAACCCTATTTCTTCCCTAACGGACCTTCTGAAAGTTAGAATCTGCCCAATTGTGGTCTGACAGTCTGCCGTTCCGAGCCATACTGGCTGAAAGCAAGCACCACCAACCCGCTTTCGAATTCATTGAGTGTTGGCGTGGCAGTGCCGCTCGCTACCAAAGGCTGGAAAATGCTGTGTTGGCATTGCTGTGCGTTAGAGAACGGAAGCTGTGATGCTGAGAGAACCTTGTACCAGCTTTGATATGTTCAGCGATTTGACAGGGCTCGTATGGTGACCGACATGGTGCGCTTGAATATGATTATGACGTAAACAAGGATATGTAAAAACTCGATAACCAGCTTTTCGCGAAAGAAATGTTCCCATTCTGAGACGTTACCAGTGCTGTTTGCGTTATCATTACTGAATACGTTTCTACGAAACACGCAATTTCCGAAATTACTTGTTGGCAAAGCGTTTATCAGCATGAAACAAACGCCAATTTTAATTCGTTAAGGTTAACTAAGAAGCTCGTGATACATTCTAAATAAAGAAACTAATAGAATTTCCATGGTTCACTTCGTAGACGTAACTCGCAAGAACACGAATTTAGCGGTGGCTTTTTCAAAACCCAGATTTCTCTCTGATTTTCACTGCCAAATTAGCACCACATTTTTACCTACATTTATAGGAAATATAACCCCCCCCCAAAAAAAACAACACCCATGCACAAAGCTCAGAGTTACGTTGCCGTAATTATGATCCTCACTCAGTGTTCGTCGATCTGTGGGTCCCCGTGTTGGAGCTGAAACCAAAATTCTGGACTCAACGCAAGTCCGAGACGTACTTACTTCCGCGTATGCGCTGCTCTTCCGCATTCATTCGGGACTTGCCATACAATCACACGTTTCAGTGGATGTCGCAAGATGGCACTACAAACATCAGGATACCACGTGCGTGAACTCGTGTCGCCATGTAAAGGGAAGATTAACAATTGGAACGTGACTTGCTACTCGCCTAAGTGGTACTTCTGCAATTCGGCTCATCGAAATTCTCTTGCTATGCCCCTTTCCGACACACCTCTCTAAGTTGAAACCCTCAGCGGATATCGTTGGCCCCCTTTAGTCATATGGAGTAACTGAGCTCTTCTGACATAGGGGGAGGCGTGCACATCTCGAATTTACCCGGCCTAGACTTTCATTCGCTTCATGAAAATGAGTTCAGAAACAGGCAGCACACAGAAAACAATTCACAGTACGACACTCTGCAAGCCGGGGGAGCTTCATTGAGATAACTGTAACAAGTCGTTCGATTGCCGCTGATGTCACAAGCTTATTGTAACACTAACATAACCAAGTATTCAGGTATTTATATACGGTATCAAGTAACCTGACCTGGTATTTTGCCCGCACAAATATTTTAGGCGTCCTTTCTCCCCCCAATAAATAGACTAATGAAAAGCCCTCACGACGCTTAACCCTCTTTCTCCTGCTTAAAAAGAAGTTGCATCTGAATTATCGTCTTTATATGACGTTGTTTCTGAATTTACCTTGCTTGTTGTGAACACATTGCACCTGACCCACTCTTGCAAAATCTCACTCCGGCTACTATAGCGCTTCTATAATAATTAATCAAAAACATTTCGCACGCTGGACTATCAGATTTTGGCCTTCAGTTTTCAGTCGTTGTCAGTGGCGCGAAGGTTTAAAACATCTGATTTCTTCGTGAAAAAGTTTACAGGTAGCCTTATAGGATATCATAAGGTAACATGACCACGTATTTTGCACGCACAAACATATTTACCACGCTAGGTGATAAGCGTGGAACATTCTGTCAGCCGGATGCAACCGCAGGAGGCGCAGTGCACTGCAGTGCAGTGCATAGCCGACGGAAGTGGAAGATCTTCTAAACCTTCCAAATTCCAAGAAAACCGAACAAGTGCTTTAGTGAAGAGTCAGAGTCACTAATAGACAAGGAGATATACTTATCAGGACTAGTCGTCTACAAACCGGCACGCTACGGGTACAAATGGTATTGCATATTAACAAATCTCTTGAATGACTTTACGTGAAATGACTTTTACGTGAAAAACTGTTTCTCTTCATTTTTTGCTCCTTCTCTTTTTGCTTCTCTTTTATCCTTTCTTCTACACCATTATGCACAAATTGTTTCGTCAGAGCCTGTGCTGTGTTTTTTTTTCGTCTCGTCTTCTCCGCTGTTGTTTAAGGCTCAAATGTACTAACAAGCCCTTCAGTACACGCTATTTTTCCATATAATTAGACAAACAATTAGGGTATCAATTTGGTTTGTACAGGTTTGGGGCCACCAATATGCAATGGACACATGGCGAGGGTGGTTTTACTGCTGGGAATGATTTGACTATTGTCCTTTCTGTCTGGCGAATTCGGCAGTCGCCAACAGACTATGCGGCGGTCGTAATAAATTTCGAAGTTGGGGCTTGAACTATCTTTGGCCCCAACCGCCACATGTTACACACCACGCCAGAAACTTTAGGGAAGCGATAGATGTAAATGATATCCATTGAGGATATGGACTTCTTTTTCACTGTATTGCATCAGTTTACTTATGGGACCACCATTTGGTGCCGTTTTGGGCTCATCAGCCATGGTCTCTCCCAAAGGAACATGCAGTATTTTCACAGTCAGCTTTTTTCCCTATATTTGAGGAAAGGGTCGGGGTTTTTTTACACATCAGTCGATTTGCATTCCATGTTCTCCCCGTCACTTCCACTGGGCATTTCAACATTATAGTGAATGGCAAGAGAAGGGTGAAAATATCAAGCCTTGTGTGGCCCACGCATGCGCAGTGCATCGGTAATAGCGGGGGTATCTTGTCCCGGCGCAGCGTTTGGTGTATGGGTGAAGTCATATAAGTAATTTTGTGCGAGCAGTTTGGAGAAACCTAGCTTTCAATTTTAGTGCGACAGCTTTATATCACTGGGAAGGCTGAAAAACCTACGTCTCTAACTCACAGACAGCAGAAAATGGCAGTCGTCTCTAGGAATGAACCGGTTAAAGACTGCAAAGGCTCGCTTCAAAATTTTCTCTAAAGCTCCTCAGAGAAAGGCAAGCTAACCTCGTTAAGTAGAGGGTTGGGTAAACTCGTGCCTGGTTGGAATAAGAATAATGATAATCCGGAATAGTGATAATCCGGACCTACTGAATGCCATACACCCATCCCCTCAGATACGTGTTTGACAGAAATGTTATGATGTGTAAATAAATTTTAAGCCATCCGCATCACAGAAGCATATGTGTGAGAGTATCAAAGTGCAATTTGTACTAGCTGTCCTCTTCTCTTGGTGATGCGTACACGGACGCGGCAGTCATAGTAAAGGAGAGATAAGAGATGCAGAAAAAAAATGGCGATGATTATTAGCTTGATTATATTCGTGATGGTACAGTAGCTATTTGGATATATTTTCAACTTACCTAGTATCTCCGGAGCCGCTAAGCTGTGAAATAAATGAAAAAAAAACAATAATAAAAGATCGGAGAATAAGCAAGAAATTTAACAGGTGGGGCATGCAAACAGTTGAAATACTTTCAAGAACACATCCCCTGCCTCGTAAAGGCAGAAAAAATCTAGGAAATTCCTAAGTAAAAACCACGCCCATGCCGAAATCGATGGTAAATACAGCGCATCAAGTTGCCTCAACCAGCTTAGCCACAAGTTCGAAACCGCAAATTATGCCTCTAGCAAATCAGGCGTTGCGTTAAAACAGTTGAAATAGGCTAAAAACCCTTCCTATGCACTGGACAGGCACTTAGAACAAATGATAAGCCGAAATAAAACATTGCTCATTGATTTCCTACATCAACAAATGGAATAAGCCGCCATCCTAACCGATATAGCCGCGAGAAACAATTCGGGAAAAAAATGAAGTTATTCGTTAGGTAGGGTAAAAAGATTGTTATTTAAGCGAAATAAGGCCTTGTAAAACATGGGACACTGACCTGTGAAGCACAAAAATTCTAAATAAGTCCAGCGCAACGTCGCAAACCCTACGCCCATATCGCGCTACGAGTACGGATGCAATGTGGGGCGCGACAGACAATAGCGCTAAAATTTAAATCCCTCGACCAACACTGGGTGAAGAAAGAACTACAACGAGATGTTGACACCGCCCGACCAATGGCTACCTATATATTTAATCGGCTTTCGAATAAAACATACAGACATATAGTTTTCGAACACCGGCACCGGTCCCAAGGTGTCCAAAATTTAGACAGCAGAGGCTGTCCTAACTTTAGCCGAGCCCTACAAAAACGCCAGTGTTATTCCTATAAAAGAGTTTTTTTGGTGCAAAATAGCGTTCAAATTGCGAGGAAGGACACTACACGCAATCGGGGGCCTTTTTCGCAGCTAAAGCTTCAAACTAGCCAATTATTGTAGCTAAGCTATACACTGGAGCAAAGCACTGCCTCACAGTTCAAATGGCCTATTCAGTGGATCTCTCATGAGTAAGCCTATGCCTCAGCTGATTCATTCGGAACTCCGCGTATAAAAGGCAAAACTGACAATAAATGGATCCATATCTTTGTAGGTGTGCACGGTAAAGTATTCCAAGGTAACCCTCTCTCTCCCTCTCTTTTTTGCCTGACTCTTTACCGTGCCCATGCAGGTATGTAGCACTGCCCATTCCGGAAATACCATCCCCCCGTATTCCTGAGAGGCTACACTATAAAGGTTCAGCTATGCTAGAAAGGCTTTATTGAAATAAACAGCCCTTCTTCACCATAGAATAAAACCTGGCAGCCCTTGTGTACTATATGGCCGCCACTTCCCATGACTGACCAACTCAACTCTCGGCCCTCGGTCCCCAGCAGCTGTAGAGCACGATTCCATGGCTGTGGTAAGAACAGTGATATAGGTGAGGTTGCTAAGAACATCGGGGTCTAGACCGGCAGCCATAAGAAATTGACCCTTTCAGCGTTCAACGGACGCACCCGGTCTACCAAGAAAACTTTAAAAGTACTACTAGAGGAGCTCTCGGATAATACATGGGACATTGTAAGGTCAAATGAAGTTCGAAGGCAGAAGAATGCTTCTTGGAGCTAGACTGAGGGCAACTTCTGCACTGCAGTGGGCCGCAATAGAAGAAAATAACTCTGTTTGGGATTTTTATTTTACAGAGAAACAGGTGGAAATATAGACAATTTTGTTTCAGATTTAACGAGGGCGTCCTGGCTGTTGTCATCAAGATAAACAAGCGATACTGGTCAAAGATAGTACAGGCCTATGCGCCAAGACCCAGCTATGATGATAAGCTGCGGACAGCGTCAAAGGGATGTGGCATCGGCAATGCAGAAGACAATATCACAGCTCACGATTGTGATGGCATAATTTAACGGAAAAATCGGTAAGAAGCAACTGGGAGAAGGGTCAGTGGGAAACTTTGGAATCGACAGTCGGAACAGTCGAAGAAATACACTGTTGGGATTTGCCAAGACAAATGAGCTAAGCTTGATAAACGCTTTTTTACAAACGTAATAATCGGACATGCACACAGAAAAGATCCCATAGTATAACAAAAAAACGAAATTGAATTCGTTTTATGTGACAAACCAGCCACCCTGCGAGACATAGAGGGGCTAAGTAAGATTCGCAGCAGCGATCATAGGACGGTAAAATGCAAGCTAAGGTTGAATAGGAAAACACAAAGGGGGAAAGTCATGAAAACAAAGTAACCCCGCATAGAGACCGTCCAGACCTCTTTGAATGACTTGAAAATGACTCTTCAAAACAAATTCGCGCGTCTACACGAGCAGAACACGGTCAGTGTAGACGGGGTAAATGACAACTCATCATCGTAATCAATGAATCACCAGATGCTGTGAAACAAACAACACGTAGAAAAAAAACTGAGAAACTAACACTCTTGAAAACAAACGAAATTATTGCGAAGCTTAAGAACAACCAAAAGTCAAGTGTAGTAAATAAAACTAAATTAGCCGAGATGTCGAAACTAGTTGAATGAAGTAACACAAACGACATTCGTGCATTGACATGGTAGTGATTGAGGAAGTGCTGCAAACATCTGGAAGATTGAATGCTACAAACAGAAAGGTAGCCACCAGCCAAGACAGGATATACGCCCCCAGAGACAACTAGGGAACATTACGCACTTCTTGACACAGAATAACAAATGCTGCAAAACGATTCCACCCCAGGCTTTCTGCCAGCGAATTTGGACCAGGGGAAACTACTGAGCCCATGACTCAACTGGCGATGTCCCGGCAGTCGTTAAAGAGGGTGTAGAAACGACCGTCAAAGGCATGAAAAGAGTAGAAGCTGCTCTTGATGACGGCATAACTGTGGCTCTTTTGAAGGAGGTAGGATATATTGTACCGGAAAAGCTTGCGGTACTATTTTCGGAATGTTTGAAGACCCAAGAAGTTTAAAAAAACTAGGAACACGACCTAGTTATTCTGACTCCTGAGAAAGGATATCCAGGGCAATCAATTACTACAGATACATTACCCTAGTCTTAGTTGCACACAAACTTTTTACAAAGTTATAGAGCCCACATAGGCAACATCCGGGATTTCCAACAGCCTGAAGAGCAGGCTGAGTTGAGAAAGTGCACTAAACCCTGGATCAAATCCATGTTGTCAATCTAGTGACCGAGGAAATCCTCAGAAAAAACGAAACCACCTCCCATGGCATTTATTGACAATGAAAAGGCGTTTGAGTCCGTACTCACTGGAGCAGTGTTGGAAGCAGTAAAGGACCAAGGAAATCGGGAGAGCGACATAGAACATCCAGAAGACAACTATAAGGAATGCACGGGCACGATAACACTCCAAAAGCAGAGTTTTAAATTACCGATCCCACAGGGAGGAAAACAGAGAGGTAACATCTTGCCAAAGCAATTCACAGCATGTCTGGAGGGGCAGTTTAGCTAGCTTGAGTGGGCAACCCTAGAATTAATGATAAATGGGAAATATTTCCGCCAGTTGAGGTATGCGAACGACATAGTTTTGCTTAGTGAAACTGCAGAACACAAGAAAACAGTGCTTGAGCGCCTACAATCAGAAAGCATGGCCATGGGGCTAAAAACATACTAATATATCTAATGTGTGTAGGAATAACCATGCCCAATACGTCCTCTTCACCTTAGGAAACAAAATGCTACAAGAAGTAAGTGAATATAACTACGTGAGACAAATGGCAAGTGCTGACCCTAATCATGAGAGACAAAACAGAAATCCGCTGCAGACTACGTACGCGATGCCGAGCACTCGGCAAGCAGTCCCAAGTAATACAAAATAAGCTACCTCTGCCACGCCCAAAAAAATCTACAACCAGTGCATACTGTTGGTTATGACATAGGGAGCTAAACCAGCCTTACTAAACAACTCGAACGTAAACTAAGCAGGCTCAACGGCCCGTGGGACCAATAATGTTAGAAGTAATACTCAGCGAACTCAAAAAAGCTAAGTTTATAAAAGAACAATCTAGAGTAGAAAATATGAATGTTCAAATAGAGAAAACGAAATGCCCTCGGGCTAGCCCTGTAGTCACACCAACCGACAACCGGTGGACACTAAGGGCAACGGAGTGGATACCAAGAAATGGGTCTAGAAGAAAGACAAGGTCATTCACCAGATGGAGGGCTGGAAAAAAAGAAATGCGGCAGGGCGCAAACTGTCGCCTCCAGCAGAGCAGAGCTGGAGCAGCTGGACGTTAACCGGAGTGGCCTTCGCCCTGCAGTGGACCTGAGTAAAATGATGATGGTGGTGGTGATGATTATGAGAAATGAAGAAAAGAGCCAAACAACAAGCAAAGGGAAAATGACAATGGAGAATTATGATGGACACGCTCGGCACGTAAGCACAGCTTTGTAATAATTGCAGTAAAAGGAACGATTTGCTGTACTCTTAAGTTTTACTGTTCCCTCATGGTCGCTGGATAGAACGACATATTACACATTTTAAATTGTACTCAGACTAGTTTATTTCAAACAATGTCAAATGGGGACAACAGGGGTCAGTCAATTACCAGTACACAGTTCACACTTAAAATCCATTTTACCGCTAACGACCCGGGCAGTGGAAATATGCTCTAAAGTTAAAACTTAGGTTTTTAAAAATGGTTTTCTTTACTTTAATCCTCTAAGCATCCCACATACGTACAAGTTTTGTTATATAACATCAAAAACTATTCCGTAGTTTAGAAAAATAACAAGAGCAGATCAACGTTCGCAATTTCCTTTTTGTTAAATTAAACATTAAATAGCTTCTTCAAGAGCGAAAACAAACATTTTACCATGCAAGAAAAAACTGCGTTAGGAAAAGTGGTGATATAACGACATAATAGAAGCAGTTTAACGTGCGAGTAGGGGTGTCGGCGCTGCTATAGTGGCCCGCGTAGTCCCCTCCCTAAAAGCAGGCCGCATCATTCTTCCACGAGTAGAGTGAATTAGAAGATAGAGTGGTTCAAACACACCATATGCCTATGTATTAATAAAATAGAGGCAAAAAAAGTGTCCAACAGTTTAGGTGCGCTGCGAGCGTCACCCCTCCGTTGTGGCGCAACGGATACAGTACTCGGCTCTTAAGCAGGAGACCTGGGTTCAAATCCCTCTCCGAGGCCGTCCTTTTTTGTTTTTAGTTGGTTACACTTTAGGGTGGTAACATATCGAATTCTGGTGCAATTAGCTCTTATTATTCAATATTTCAGTCACACAAACAATACCCTGCACTTTCGTTTTTTTTTTCTTATTGCCAAGAATAAGAGTAGTATGCAAGAGGGAAAAAGCACACACAACGGTATACTTCTTCTCAGACGACGAGTTCATGGGTGCTTCGCGCTGAAGGACAGTACATGCGACCGTTACGGGCTAACGAGACCTGTTCTTTTAATTTTGCACATGCTTTGCTTCAAAAATATTCCGCACAGGGAGTTCTTCAAAGCAATGTTAACAAAAACCAGAATTTTTGTTCGTTTTTAGTTGCAGCTTTTCTCGCCTTAGATGCAACAGATGCAACAGATGCTTCATTTTCAACAAATATAGGACCACTGACTCACCAACTTCTCTAATGCTGGCGAAAAACATTTCAACCCTGGAAGATAGACGAAAAATTGATAGGCTGAAACTGTTGTTTGCTCTTTATACTGGTTCCACAAAGGTAAATGCATCGGTATACATTCAGCCATTTCAATCGCGCCCCACGAGACATCGGCAGACGCACAATTTGCTTCCGTATCGAGCCCGCACAAACATGTTCAAGAATTCGTTTTTTCCACGTACAGTATCGGAATGGAATTCACTGCCTGAAGTGGTCTTCACATCTCAGTCCATTTGCCATTTTGAGCACGCCATATTGTCTGTACTGTAGTCTGTACTCGACTTGCTTTACTGTTTATTGCAATTGTGATTGTTTAATAGGGAGATATACTCATCTCCGTTGTTCTGAAGGTCGTGTTAACCTGTGTTTAAGCTCATCTATACATCTCTGTATAATGTACTTATCTTCTTGTATTTTGTGTACGCTTGTTTTTATCATTCATCTATCACGCTTACGTGTATTTTCCACTTAATTTTTGTGCCTCTCCTGCTTGGTCTTTTTCAAGACCGCAGTATATTGTAAATAAATAAATAAAATAAACAGAACAAGTGTGCGATGGTGCTTGGATCTCTGGCAATTGAAGCTTCTTATTCGTGGTGATAAAACTTTATTGCCATGCCTTCGTGTTTTATCGGACCTTTCCTTGGTGATGCTTGCGTTCCTTAGGGTTTTTTCGCTTTATAGCAATAACTGAGACCCATCGCATAGCTAACGGCTGCGGCGATGGTTCCCTGAAATATGTGTCCGGTTATGTACGTGTTTGCAGTAGCCAGGGACGCTACAGAAGTAATTCCAGCCAGTTCATGGCCAATGTGTTAGTATGTCTCTTTGTTTCTCTTCGCCCTGTTGCTATTTTTGAAATGTGTTGTCAGTTGCTTGTTTTAAATGGCAGCTCCCTTCACGAACAACGGCACAACATAGGCCAACTCAATAATTTAATGCAGAGCCGCTGTACACGGTGACCTAGGCGCTTTTATATGCCTAATACAAAAAAATAAAACGGACGGCTAAACCAAGGTTTCAACGTGAGGCTTTTGCGTAGAAGACCAGTACTGTACCCGCTGCGCTACAATGGAGGGGTAACGTAGGCAGCGCCACTAAACGGTTCGACTTCGTTTTTCGCCTCAACGTTTGGGGCCATTTGAACCACCCTATACTTCTAGTTTACTGTACCACGAGGAACGCGCGGCGGATGTCCTAGGGGCATACCTTATGGCAGCCTGAGTAGGACTACGCCATGCAGCAGAACTCTGCCCGGGGTGATTACAATTTAGCAACGAAGGTAAGGGAAGGGAAACCAGGTAAACATTGCTGTGTGGGAAATATACTGCTAATTAAAAAATAGCGGACGTGGGATTTCGTTCTCCAAATAATAAAAACGAATTAAGGGGACACCCATACCCTTACTTCAAAGTACAGTCCTCAAAACATTTAACAACAACAAAGGGTTGGCGTCTGCCTTTGCTCAAAGTTGCTGCTTACGATATGCATCTGGCTACACAGACAGGGCTGTGCGCATGCGCTGGGGCAGCCAGGTACAAAAGGTCAGCCCCTTGCGCACCGAATAGTAGCCAGTGAATATGCGACCGCACCCAGACTAAGCTGCCGTTCAGTGAATAGGGTGGCACCCCCTTCTTTGGTGTTGTTAGCACTTTTTACGACTGTACCTATCGCGAAAACGTTGTCCAGATTCGCAATATTGTTGTGGTTTTGTTTTTATCATAGCCTGGCAAAGTGGATGCAAAGCACGTTCCAGATATATCAGGGAAGATAGTTTAGCATCAACGATACAGTCCAGCAGTCAGTGGGATTCCCTCATGAATGGTGCATGTTTGCTGGATTCGATGCATGGGGGAAGGTTTTTCATTTCACACGTTAACAATCATCGTCGTTTTCTTTCTGTGTCTTTTCAATCCCGTTTTAAGCAGAGAAACAGCGGAACTCTTAAAACCATCGTTATCTGTTGACGGTTTGTTGAAAGAAGGCGAAAGTCAAGAGGAGGAGATACGGAATTATAAAAAAGTAACAATATTCTAGCAGATGGAGGAACGCTAGTACACAAGGGGTCAATAAATTCTGATCAAGCACAGAAATATTTTGGCAGCAACGAAAAAGAAATTAACGCACTGCACAAAGACGAGGCGGTCCTGTTATTGAGGGATAGAAAGGTTTTGGCAATGCCCGGACTTGCGACGATGCACTTCGTGTCTGTATGAAGTCAGCAATACCTTTTGGGGAAAAGCACCAGTAACAAAGCGTACTGTGTTACAATCAATTGCACGAATTTTCAACCGGCTCGTAGTGATATGCGCACAGTCGGCACTGTCAAAATGCTGTTTCGGTGGCTCTGGAAAGAAAATATCAGTTGGGATGTGCTTCTGCCTTGGCACATGCAGGCAGAATGGTCGAATTCGTCGAATAATGTTAGCTATCTACAGGACATCAGCATTCACCTCCAACTGTTTTGTGGGCATGAGAAACTACCTGGAAACGAGGAGGTACACGTTTTTTTCTGATGCGATTACTCCAATGGCGCTGTGACTGATATTTGTTTCTTGAGCAACACCCCATCAGCCGATACTACGTTTTTGTTCTCAAAGTCGAGAGTACGCCAATCCAAAAGATGAAGGTGCCAAAACCGGAACTTATGGGAAATCTTGCAGTCCCAAGAATTGGCGTATACCTCAACAGCAACGTCTTCTATGGGACTACAACTATTAGGTACATGGCGCACTCGTGTCTCGTTGGAATGAATCACTGGTAGTTGGAACCATTTGGAGAGCTATTGAAAGCTCCAATTATTCCATGTTCCTGTGTCTTTAGAATTCTCCGAACGACCAATCCTTCACTATAGAGACACTGGCCTAGATCAAATTATTCCGCCGATTTAATCACGCAAGTTTGTAGGCTAAAAGCGCCACATGGAAGTGAACCGTGGTGAATAGGTCCTGACTGGCTGAGACTGACTCTGGATGCACGGCCTGAGAATATTCACAGCGTTCACCACGATTCAATAACGTCAAATACTGCAAAAGTTGTATTCACCCGTTCGACACGGAGCCTTAAAGCCAACAAAGTACACGTTCACAAATTAAGCGACATGTATTAGCTGATAAGAGTTGTTATGGGTATTACGGTTCTGTTTTACGACAGGTGAGCGTCTCAAGTGTTCTGTCACTCTACGAAACTCCAGTCACTGTAGCATTTTTTTATCAAAACAGAGCAACCGAAAACACTACAAGCAACAACTCCCCTATTTGAAAACATTGAGTATTTGCAAAACTTCACGTATCAGGACACGTAAATTCTTCATTAACGACAACGGCCTGATGCGTGCCAGAAAACGGTTTTGTAATTTAAAGGTTAGAGAATAAACGAAAAACCGCGTCATAATACCGGCCAAGAGCACTTTGACGTACTCAATAATTACGCTACTCAGCTCAGACTTCTTCTCAGCGGTGCCCGAGATGTCCTGATAGAACTTCGCGAGCGATGTTTGGTGCGAAAGCCCAATCAGAGCATCAAATTCATCCTTTATAGATGCAGAACTTGTCAAAAATACTACGCAAACCCAGGTTCTGCCTCTACACAACCACTTCCAGATGACCGACATGGAAAGATAAGTCTGTTTGAAATGTCGGCACTGACTTTTGTGGACCACTGCTGGTTAAAGACGGAGTGGCGAAGATATATATTCCTCTGGTAACTTGTGCCGTGAGAAGGGACATACACTTGGAGAAAGTTTCCAGTCTTAAAGAAGATTTGTCTTGGTTCTTAACAGATAAATATCGCGAGTAGTAGTGCCCAGTACCATCTACACCGATAATGTCAATACTTTTAGACGCGCCAACTGAGAGCTTCGATCGCTCTTCCGAGTTTGCACTTCTCAAATTCACAGCATATCCACTGTTTCGTTTGGAGCAACATCGAGCCCCTTTATGCTTTCTGCAACCATTCGATACCTGCTTAGAAAAGGTTTAGAAGACAACCGAAAAAACTTGAAGAACTCTTAAAATCATGGTGCTAAGTTGACTATTTGTTGACCCGGAACAGAAAGTGAATCATCCTTCGAAGTTGACTATTTGTTGACAGGAGTAGAAAGTGAAGAGGAAGGTTTACGCATTTATAAAAAAGTGAAAAGATCCTAGCAGATGGAGGCGTGCAACAAAAAAAGTGGTAAACTACTTCTGATCAACTACAGAAGATATTGTTACGCGGATAAAAAACAGGGATAACGGGACAAACAGTCTGCGTCTTCGTGTTTTTTCCTGATTTGTGCACAACAGAGAACGTGTATTGCTGCAGACGCAGAACCCAACGTCCGAGGCGGCCAGTAGGATCTCGTAATGATGAAAGCCAGCACAGTGCATCATGGTCAATGACCACAGAAAAGTCTCTGGCGTATAGGTATGGGCGGAATTCAGCTACGGCCCACACAAGAGCCAGGCATTCCCGTTCAGGTATCGAGTAGTTTCGCTCCGAGACAGAGAGACGGCGGCTGGCATAGGAAATCACTCGGGCGTGACCGGCCTCTTGTTGAGCGAGGACAGCTCCGATACCGTAGCCGCTTGCGTCTGTGCGGAGCTCCGTAGGGGCAGAAGGGTCAAAATGTGCCAAGATGGGAGGTGTGGTTAGCAGGGTTATGAGAGTACAGAAAGCTTATGCTTGCAGAGGTCCCCCAGAATAGGGAACGTTCTGTTTCAGTAGGTCTGTTAGGGGTCGGGCAACATCAGAGAAGTTCTTAATGAAACGCCGAAAGTAAGAACACAGCCCGACGAAGCTACGGACATGTGTTGCAGGCATCGGTTGTGGAAAGTCTTTGACGGCACAGATTTTTAGCAGGGTCGGGGTAAATACCAGTAGCGTCAACGAGATGACCAAGGATGGTAAGCTGTCGCCCTCCGAAATGACACTTTGATGCGTTTAGTTGAAGGACGGCGGAACGGAAAATCTCCAGAACAGCGAAGAGGCGCTGAAGGTGGCTTTCAAATGTTGGGGAAAAAACGATGACATCGTCAAGATAGCACAAGCACGTATGCCACTTAAGGCCATGAATGAGCCACTCCATTATGCGCTCGAAAGTTGCTCGAGCATTGCATAACCCGAATGGCATGACTTTAAACTGGTAAAGTCGGTCTGGTGTAATAAAAGCGGTCTTCTCACGGTCCATATTGTCCACAGTAATTTGGCAATATCCTGAACGCAGGTCGATTTATGAGAAATATTGAGCGCTGTGAAGCGAATCGAGAGCGTCATCAATGCGGGGCAACGGGTAAACGTCTTTTTTGGTTATCTTATTCAGGTGCCGAAAATCGACGAAGAATCTCCAGGTGTTATCCTTTTTCTTCACTAAGACGACTGGCGATGCCCATGGGCTAAATGAAGGTTCGATAATGTCTTTAGCGAGCATCTTGTCAACTTCCTGTTGAATAACTCGGCGTTCACTTAGACACACGGTATGGGCGTCGACGAATAGGGGTTGCGTCGCCAGTGTTAATGCGGTGTTTCACTAGAGTGGTCTGGCCTAAGGGACGGTTGCCGAAATCGAAAATATCACGATAAATGGTCAACACGCGGCGAAGGTCTTCCTCTTGTGCAGACGTGAGATCTGCGGCGGTCATTTCGTCAAAAGGGTCGTCCGGAGAACCAGGCGTGTGTGGACCATGAAGAGATGATGGGGACGCGGACGCAGACAAACTGAAGATTTCTGAGCATTTCAAGGGCGAAAGTGTTGCAAGAGACACTCGACTTGGGAGGATTTGGGGAATGCGGCCGAAATTGAGAACAGGGATGCAAATTTGGTTGTTTTGAACTGTCACGACAGTATGAGGAAGGGTCACATCACGTGCGAGCAAAATGTCCGTGATTGGCGAGATCATATAATGCCCGTCTTCAACCGGAGGACAAGGTGACAAAGGCACGCATGTGGCAGCTCGTGGCAACAACATAACGAATTTCGCAGAGCGGAGGCCGCATGGTGAGTCATCGTCCTTTGAAGCTGCTTGCGGAAGTTCAAGGCCCACGAAACCTGAGGCACAGTCAATGAGTGCAGCGTGTTCTCCCAGAAAGTCCAGGCCCAGTATGAGGTCATGGGGACATTGCGGCAGCACATGGACCAAAACAGAAATGGGACGGTCATCTATTGTTACGCGCGCAGTGCACAGGCCGAGTATAGCCCTTTCCTGCCCGACATAAAGATTTTAGAAAAAGTGGCCACAAGTAAATAAATTTTGTGTAATTACCCCTTCCCATTGATGCTTCGACAAGTTAAAATGGAAAGCCCAGAGTATTTCACAAAGAAAACAAACCCACACATATGTGTGGGCTGGGCTTCTATTTGTATGATCTGCGGGTAGTAAGAATACCTTAAAAACGGCATCAGGCGCAGAAAAACTACATTTTTACGAATTATTTATAAGTTTTATATTGTTTTCAGGAGTATTTACATTATAAATATGATTTTATGAAAATAAATAACAATGAGGTTTTAAATAACGTAATTAATAATTATAATTAATACTATTACCACAAGTAATTACGCAACGAGTTGAAGGTTAAGGCGCAAGAAAACATTACCAATGAACCAGAACAAAACCGCGAATAAATGAGACAGCAAGAAAGCAAGAACAAATTATTTATCGCTAGTGCTTCAGTGCACGAGCCCGCCACCATGTGCCGCCCAGCAAAATTTTCGTGACGACGAAAGCCCAGCCCACACATATGTGTGGGTGCATTTTTCAAGCGTGATGACGGAACGCACACGAAGGGAACGGGTGTGTTTTTTAGCCGATAGTGTTTTCCCAATTCCTGAAAATCGCGTCTTACGCTTTTTATTCAAGAAAATACGAGAATAGCAAGAAAAAATACCAGATTTCATTGTCAAGGCGGCTAGCGCGATTGCGACGGCTTGGGCGCCATTTTTAATGTGCGATTTCTCGCCCCCTGGTGGCGAAATGAGTGAACTACCGAAACCAATAAAGTCTCTAAAGCGTTCGCAGTGACTACCCAGGGCTGTGAAACCGAAACCGAAACAGGTGCCACTTTGTAAACGAATTTGTTGACCCACACGTTTGTGTGGGCTGGGCCGTAAAGGAATAGGAGAGACTCTTCCATCGGCGACACGCACGAGCCGAGGTGGAGCTGGCGTCATAACCTTCTTAAGTTCGTTGCGAAGTCTTGCACTCATGACAGATATGTCGGCGCCTGTGTCAACTAATTCTTGAACTGGGACGTCATCGACCTTTACATTACCAAGACTGGGCCGGGTAGATTCAGTCGACAGAGGATTTGAGGGCGTGGTCGTCGATGTAGCGCTACCTCTTGGCGCTGCACCGTTTAGTTTTCCGACGATGGGCGGCTGTCATGGGCGGTAGAAGGCGAGCGGCGAGCTTGCGGCGAAGGCGACTGGCGGCGGTGAGGAGAAGGGGAGCGACTAGGTCGGGACGTGGACGCATCGGCAGGGAAGGTGCCTTGCGGCTGGTTGGACGGAATTAGATGCGAGGGACTTCCAAAAGGCCGATAATTTTGAAAACTAGAACGTAGAGGCGAGGACCAGCGGTTGCAGCAGTAGCGGGAGACATGTCCGACGCCGCGGCAGCGGAAGCAGATTGATCGGTCGCGAGGTGTGCGCCATTCTGCGGGATTGCGAGCACGAAGAGAGTAATACTGACGTTTGGCAGGTTTGGCGGGGCAAGGATTGCAGTCGCCGGTATGATGAAACGCGCAAATGGACCGGGCGCCCAAGTTGTCGATTTCTTGACGGACGACCGTCTGAATGAGTGACACAGTAGCGGCGTCAGGTCCAGTTAGGTACGGTGGCAAAGTAGCAGGGGACATGGCTTTGACCTCCCGGCGGATAAGTCGTGTTATTGCCGGAGACGGGGGCAGTTCGGTATGTCGTAGGGGCTGTTCCTCGCTCGTCGATGTAGCGGCGGTATTCGGTAGCCGGGCGAAGTACTGACCGATCCGGAAGCTTTTTGCCTCCTCGAAGCGTCGGCATTCACAAATCATTGCATCCACGTTGTGCAGTTCTTAAAGACACGCAAATTGAAAGCTTCGTCGGCAATACCCTTAAAAACGTGGCCGACTTTTTCTGACTCGGCCATGTTGCGACCAACCTTCTGGCATAAAGCCAGCACGTCTAGTATGTACGAAACGTAGGGTTCGGTCACAGACTGGGCTCGGGAAGCAAGTTCGTTTTTTTTTCAGCAATCTGGCGACCCGTAGACTGGCCGAACCATTTCCTGAGCTCCTCTTCGAACTGGTCCCAGCTTGTGATGGTCTCCTCGTTTGTCTCGTACCAGACAAGTGCGGGCTCTTTTAAGTAACAATTCACATTGGCTAGCATGATCGTCGGGTGCCACCTGTTGTGTAGGCTGACGCGTTCATACATCTTCAGCCAGTCGTCAATGTCGATGTTATCGGAACCGGAGAACTTACCGGGGTCACGTGGCTGGGAGATGACGATGGGAGGAAGAGCTATTGGCGGGGATATTTGAGTGCCTTGCTGCATGGTTGTCACAGAATACCTGCGTAGCTCCGTAATGGTCGGTAGAGCTCGGAACCCAACTGGACCCTTGGGACCAAGGAGAGACGATGCAGAGCTGTGGTGCCGGAGGAGAGCTACTCCGCACACTCCACCAAAAGATGTTACGCGAATAAAAGAGGGAACACAACGTATTCACCCTATTCTCAGTATTTACTGTAGATGGCCACACAGATCGGAATCTGTCCGGACCTTCGTCTTCCTTCAAGACCCGAAAAAACGTCCCTCGTCTCCGTCGTCTTCATTCACAACACCAACGGGTAACAATATTTCACAGCAATGAGAAAGAAATAGCTGCACTGAACGAAGACGAAGCATCTCACCATCCAAGGACAGAAAGGTTTTAATCATTGCCTGTGATGACGACGATGCACGTATGTAAATATGAAGTCAACAATACCTTTTTTATCAAAATACAAGCAACAAAGCGGATTGTTCTACAAGGAGTCGCAGGAATGTTGGAGCCGCTTGCCGCAATATGCCCACTCGTCAAGGGCAGCAAAATGCTGTTTCGGTGACTCTGGGCAGAAAAGATAAGTTGGGATGTCCTTGTGCCTCCGCACTTGCCGGCAGAATGCTCAATTTGCTCGTGCAATGTCTGCAAGCTGCAAGACATCAAAATTCACCGCTACCTAATTATGGGCATAACAAACTACTTTAAACACAAAACGTTTAGGCGCACCAACTGACAGCTTCGACCATTCTTCCGAGTTTGCACTTCCAACCCCGCCTGTATAAACATTGTCTAACGCGTCGGCCGCTTGTCAATGGGACGGTAGGGTCGCTCAGTTCAGGCACTCATCCGCTATGTAGCGCGCGACGGCAGAAATCCCTCCTTGCGTCACTGCTCGCGAGTGGCAAACGCTGCACCCACGTCTACGACGTGTGTCTGTCAACTGTCCTGTAGGGTTCCAAGAGCCGTTTCACTGACATCTTAGCCGCAACGGGGCGCTAGTTCGGGGGCGCACTGGTGGTCTCGTTCAACATGTCGCTCGCTTCATACCTGATGCATTTTTACAAAGATGACTGACTGAGGCGGGAGTTAAATAGAGTAAGAACATATTAACTGCCAGGTAGACAAATAGCAAAAAAACTATATTTTAGGATGGTACAACCATTAGTTTACTGATATATTTCTCTCTGGAGGATTTAGTGAAGAAAAATTGCTTGTACATCCTTTGTTCAACGCTCTCTTCAACCATTACTCTCCAAAAAAATATCACTTGTTTGTGAATTTCAGTATAATATAGAAAACAAAAGGATAAGCATCTGAGAGTCCAGCGACGCTGTCTGGTCGCTTCTACAGTAGAGTTCTCAATTTGAAAACTGCGTACCGGTGCGTAGTGCGAATGGTGTGGACAAAACAAAACAAAGCGGAAATGCGGAGGGAACAGAAGAGGATGCCCACTCAGAAAATTTTTGCGGCACGTGATCCAAGTAGGTAAGCGCGCACTTTCCATCAGCCTGTCGCAACACAAGTGGTTCTGCGTCAGCCATCATAAAAGGCGGTGTTATCAGCGACAAAGACATACAGGCATGTAGCGACCCAGATGGCGTAAGAACACCGCCTTGATGACGCTAAGCACACTGGCAACTATTTTGCATAGTTTCCGAGAAGAGGCACTGGCTGGCGGACATGAAAGCACGTAGGAAGGCTACGGAGCTGAGAAGGGTAAAATAGAGTAACAGGAGAGTGGCCGTTTGGGCATTTTTCGCTCACGAGTTAGGCAATGATTATTCAGGCGGTGTTGGCACTTCTGATGAAATTCAGAGCTCCGGCACTACACATGCAATAACTTGTAACTTTAACACAGACGATGGATCCTGGTGGGGAGGTTTTTGGGAGATACTTGGTGGCAGCGTGAACAGAGCACCCAGAACTCTTCTAGGCAGAGCTTCAGGGTGTGCAGAACAGTTGAACACCATCCTGTATGAAATAAAGCGATGGTTATCCTGCCAGCTTACTTTTGTTACCGATTCCATCGGTGAACGTGAAGGTTTGGCCCCAGCTCACTTTATTATCGCTGTAAAGTTTTCTGTGCCACCGAAAATATTGCTGTCAACTGCAAGAAACCAAGACGCCATGGTAGAGCAGAACTCGAAAACGCTTGGGCCTTCTTTATTTACTACTGATGATACCATCCATGCCCCACTTCTACCTCGTCTACTTCGACGACATCCTCCCATGGCCCTTGGCCATTTCCAAGAGATAGAACTTTTGTACTGGACACGTCGAGATCCGTGCCGCCGAAAATCGTACATGCAGTTAATTACTGCGTTGTCACGTCCTGGAAATGTCTGTTCGTTAAGGCACCCACCGCGGTGGCTCAGTGGCTAAGGCGTTGCGCTGCTGAGCACGAGGTCGCGGGTTCGATTCCCGGCCGCGGCGGCCGCTTTTCTGATGGAGGCGAAAAGCAAAAACGCCCATGTGTACGAGATTTCGGCGCACGTAAAAGATCCCCAGGTGGTCTAAATTAATCCGGAGCCCTCCACTACGGCGCGACTCATCGCCTGCGTTGCGTCGGCGCGTTAAACCCCACCATCATCCTCATCATGTTCGTTAAGGCCATTTTTCATAACCTCTTGGGCCTCTTCCCTCAATAAAGATTACGTCTCTAACCTTGGGAGGTACAGAATTGTTTGTACAGACATGATGAAACGATGAAAGCTGTAGCACGTTCTCTTTCTCCTATCGCAGCCAAAGTGCATTCAACGAAGTCTGTCGATAATACATTTTTCGTAATGTCGGTAGCACGTTACCGCCGCGCGCTAGCCTCCGAAGCGCGCGTGCGCTTAGTGTACGGCAGATTAGTGCCTGCGCACACAAGGCCGATGGCCGTGTGAAGATTTCTTTTGCTTGTGTCGGGCGTTGCCTTGTAATCTCTTGTTCCTGTAGTAAACATATATACTTAAAAACGTAGTCGAGCATCTCAGTTGTAATTTTATTCACCCTAGCAATTTTGGCGCACGTGAAAACTAAGGCGCCGGTCACCCTGCTAAAACGTAAATAACTGTTGCCTCGCGCCCTTCTTCATTGGTTTTTGCTAGCGGACGCAATTATCCAGGGGAAGGGTTTCTGACAATTACTTGAGACCGCGACCGGGGTTCGAAAACTTAGTTTCTGTAATTCTATATAAAACCCGATTGCATAATGAGTTAGCCTTTTTTCGGGTGGTGATGATGATGATAAAAATCTTCATTGTTGTCTCTGTTCAGACGGAGTCACGGCTTGGGTTGGGAGTGAAACTGTCCTCGTCCCTTCACTCTAAACGCCGTAACCTGTAAACGCTTTTACCTTCCATATAGACGGTTACAAGTGAATTCAATAAACGTTGCAAGCCTTTCTACCCTGAGTGACAGTTACGGACGAAGATCTATTTGATCGTAGAGGTTACATTGTGGCGCTACAGTTGTAACCACTAACTTGTAACCTCTAAACCAAACTCGTAACCTTCGCGCCCCCGGTTGCGCCGGCGCTTGACCTCGTGATCAATCACGTGACCACTCATCGGAAGCTGCCGGTCGGCGCACGTTCTGTGCGGCACGATTTTTGCTGCGCTCGGACATGTTGTGTTCGTTCAACGTATAGAACTTCGAAGTTTCCTTCGTGCAGCGGTTCATGTCGCACCATCCTGTTGGTGCCAGAAGGTAAGCTTTATTGCTTATATTCATTAGATAGAGCAAAAGCAACAGCTGGCAAACTTGACAAGCTTGCATGATGGCTCAAGTGCGATGAAAGGGCGGACAACAACCGGAAGGCGTAGGGCTCCAAGCTTTTCTTAACAACGCAGTAATTGAACTATTAATGAGTGCGCTTAGTCGTATGGCCGTTATCTGGTCTTAGCATTCGCAAGGACTTAACTGCTACGCATGTTTTTCGCATACTTTACACTTTTAAAAACGTGTAATATTTCCATCTTCGCGTAAAGGGCGTAATGACATCCGTAACAAACACAGACGTGTAGGGTGTACTGTGAACGATGCAAGGAAGATTGCGAGTAGTTAGGGTATCTTGTCGAGGCTGCAACGTTCCGCACAAATTCAACTAAACTGCGCTGTGGCTACTGTGACCACAAACCTACAGCGCATGGGAAAATGAGCGCATTGGGTATATGTTCTCATCTTTTCACTCATTATTATATTGGCAGCAAATTATGCAAGGTTTATTAAATGTTTGTACTCTTTTCAAAAATCGGTCGTGGAACAAAAATTGATGACCCACGATAAGAACCGCGTACGCGAACAGGTGTGTGCAAAGGCAAGCATTTAAAACTGTCCAAAAAGAAGTAGACCGTATCGCAAACGCGGAGCAGATCCAAATTTTATTTTTTTTACTTTATTCGATGCAATAAATTTGTGCAAGAAACATAAAATGTTCAGGCTCACACAAGAACACTTAGGTTGTCTTCCGCGGAAATGATGATCATTTATGAAACTGAACCTCGAAGATTTCAGATGAGTGGTGGCCCATTGTAGTTTTAGATCCCTTCGGGCCCATGGCTTTATTACACGTAATAAATATTGGAGGCTTGATTTAAAAGGTTGAAACAAGCAATTCGGGGAGTTTGTTCTTAAGGTTTACATAGGATGCTCTATTTTTGCACCGAAATTTTCGAACTTGGGTTGTTTTTTTCCGCGCAGTTATTTTGAGGTCTCAGCGCAGCCGTAAAACAGGGACCAGAATACATTTGGGCATTATTTGAAGTACCTGGGGTGAAAGAGCTCACGAAACCAATAATGATCTGCCGCAGCTGTTGCTTGGTAAATTTTATTTTTTAAATAATTTTGGGTGGCTGCTGCTGGGAAGTGATTAGGCTTTCGCCGTTGGCCTCATACGATAACTATAACCGGGAAAGTAGCTACGCTTACCTATACGTCTAGGGTTTTGTATGCGCCGCCGTAATGTTACCACCTCGATACAGAAGTTGTCTCCCTTTACCTCCCTCCCTGCGTTATTTGTTGTTTTCTTTGTGGTGGTGTTAGACTGTAGCTTGCGTGGCCTCCCCCGCTTGTGCATAGCCCCTGGCTGAAATAATACGATACGCAGCAACATCGTTAGCACCTGGCACCAGGAGTTCTCTCCTTCCTATTGAGATATGTTTATCCTTCGTTCTCTTAGGTTTTTGTTAGACCTTTGGGCGTGGGTTCGATACTGGCTTGAGCGGTCGGCCACGTGGGTTTTAATAATGCGGGGTTCGATGCAATAACACTATTAGGGAGGGCTATGAGGCACGCCGTTCACAGGAGGACTATGAATTAATTTAGGGCACCAGACGTTTCTATTCCTACACTCTAATCCTTGTAACCTATATTGTAACTTATAAACGGAAGCAACCTATAGAATAAAGATTACAATGGAACCATTGTGCAAGAAAAATAAACGGTTCAGGCTTACACACGCACACTTAGGTTGTCTGTATTTTGATGTTTTCTTGATCCCTGTCCATTCTAAGGGTTACAAGCGTGAAGTTAAAAGCAGTTTATAGGTTCTTTAATGACTTATAGGTTACATTAGCAAAATTTGACATCTAACCTTTACGTTGTAACCTATAAAACTTATTGTAACTATAAGAGATGCTTGTCGCACCATCTCTCCCTGCGCCCTGTGATTTCTCCGTTGCATGACGGGATACAGAGAAATGAGGGCATCCACAGGTCCTGTGGCCGCATTTGCCGCAACTCGACCCTTTTCACCGCTGTTATTCACGTATGATGTAGCCAGGATTGCTGTTACACGAATTGTTTGTCGGAGTGGGTCGCGGAGGCAGCCGTGAGCCCGTTTGTGACTGGTAGCGCTACCCGGCCCGTTCTTGTACGACCTTCAAGTCCGCATGTTGGAACAATGCCCCGGCGCCAGTGGAGGCGAACTCGGTGAGTGTATTCCCGCAACGGCTTGCTCGTTTTCATTGGATGCACGTTTTCACTGGGGTCTTTTCAAATGTAATATTTGAACAAACAGCATAAGACAGGAATCTTCGTTACCTGACTGGCTGTTTGGCTGCATGTATTTGTTTTTGTTTTCTGCAACTGCTATTGAATGAAATCACGGGCTTGCTTCGTTGCATCAGAATAAACCAGACGATCAAGCAAGCCGGTGTCGTGCTTTTAGCGGTGTTATTAGTCGAGCGTCAGCTTGTGCGCCTTCGCCATCTGTTGGGCGCTTCGTTTACCCTCTTGGCTGGGTCATTGGGCGCTGTCAAAAAGTGATTCGCCCGTGTAATTGTCGGATAGCTCTGGTTAAATAATTGATTTTTCTTCCCGTTAAGCACTTATATTATCGCACTATTCTCTGTGTGTTATCGTTTTGTTTCAGCTGTCGCGGAATGCTCTTTTTTCTTGCTTGGTATCTTTGGAATTGTGTCTAGTTTATTCTTCTTGTAGGAACCTATTCGGTTAAACAAAAGTAGTGCATTTCCGAAAAGTCGTCCACTATATGCTGCTCAAAATTTCTAAACGGATTCTTCCCTAGCATATGCCTCTTAATTTCTGCCAAGTTTTTTCTCCTGAGCGGGTAAATTTGGTGTTGCTCATTTTGAGACAGCGGATCATTTTCACCATGTAAAGAGTTCATTATTCTGATTTACAAAAATCTCTCGTTGATTTATTCGCGTGGAACGCAGGGCCAATGTCTGTGACCGTGATCCCAGTGTAAAGTAATAAAGCTCCTTTTAGGGATGGTGGTAGGTATGAGGCAGCATGCAGGCTTCTGGGTTGTTGTTTTCAGATGACATAAAAATTGTGACGAATTTGTTTACAGCCTGGGCTGGCCAACTTACTCTTAAACAGGGGCAAACATGGGTGCGGTAACCTAATCGATGCGTGGCTGATCGAAAGTGTGCTTTCATGTGAACACCTATGCTATGACTTATCAGCATTACTGTTTTTGTTGCAGACAGACAGTGTTCTTTGAGCCGACAACCAAGACTCCGCCGAGTATGACACAACCCAGTCGAAAAACACAACAGGAATTTCTGTCGCACGACAGGGATTTCTGTCGCACGACAGAGATTTCTGTTGGGACTACAGGATGGTCTGTTGTGCGACAGAATTTTCTGTAGTACAACTACAGAAAATCTGTGGTCCGACAGGCATTTCTGTCGCACGACAGGGATTTCTGTTGGGACTACAGGATGGTCAGTCGTGCGACATGAATTTCTGTAGTACAACTACAGAAAACCTGTCGTACGACAGGCATTTCTGTCGCACAACAGGAATTTCTGTTGGGAATGCAGGATGGTCTGTTGTGAGACAGGAATATCTGTAGTAGGACGACAGAATGTCTGTCGTACGACAGAAATTTATGTAGTACAACACACATATCTATCATGCGACAGACATTGTGTAGCCCCACTACAAAAACCTTTGTAGTAGAACTACAAAATGTCTGTCGCATGAGACATTTCTGTTGTACTACAGAAACTTCTGTTGTGCAACACCCTGTAGGCACTACACAAATTTCTGTTGCACCACAGACTGTCCTTCAGCCACTACGACTGGATTCCGTAATTACTATTATTATCTGTCATGCGACCGAACATTTTGTAGTCCCTGCAGATTTTTACAGTCTGAAAGAGAATTTTAGATTCATTGCAAAAGTTTCACACGACAGACCATTCAGTATTGCTACAAAATCTCTTGCTTACCCTGTCGGCAAACCCCGCGTTTTCCAGCATTAGGAGAGCGATGGAATACGCCGGAAAGAACGGAATACACTGGAAAACGCAGAGCTGGACAACATCAACGCGGGGACCGCATTTTCATCCTGAGAGCGATGTAATACGCTGGAGACAACAGAAAACATTGGAAAACGCCGCGCTGAACGACAGCAACGCGGGGTGGTTGCTGGAGAGCATCGAATAACACGTGGCCATTGCCTTTGAGGACAGATCAAACCGGATAGCACGAACAGGATAGTTAGTGTGGTACCGCTGCTTGGCTGGACACGGGAATGCCGCCCGCCGCTTAAGGGGTGGACTGGTTGTATTCCAGTGCCGCGATCGACGCAGATGCTCTGAAACTTGGTGTTTTCGGCCTGTGCGGTGCCGCGAATTCCCACTTTTTTAGCGTGCGCTGCACGAAAACAATAGTGCGTGCGAGTGACGGTCATCTCGTTGAATTGAATCACAAGCGCCTGTTGTAATGAACGTTTGTTGCATTACTGCCATTAGCACTCCTGCCGTGTTTGAAAAAACCTTCGCTACAAATTTGCAATTAACGACGCAACTTAGCACAAATCACTGTAATGTTGCAACATCTAAGCGTAGCCCCATAACCAAAGAAATGGATACATAAAGAACTTCGCAAATTCCTTTAATTCTTTGAGGGAATTGCAATTGCATATATTGTACTGTGGACAATCTTTGATAAAAGGATGAGGCAGTAAGGGTAGCCCGTCGGCAAAGCGGACGCATAAAGGACAAGCAAGACATGCTTTTTGAAGACGTGGTGTAATAATTGCAGTGCACATTCTGACACGTATTTCTGGGTGTTTTTGAGAGCCCCATTGTTTCAATCTGCGTGCTGTTGTTTTATTTTTTTAGCACGCAATTTGTTTATTTTAACGCGAAACATGTGTCCAATCAAGCCTAAATATTTAAAATAAGATTTTAAAAACAGCGAACCAGTTGCCGCTACCTGTGTGAAAAAAAGAAAACGAAAAGGCGCCAGTGAACTCGTTGCATTACCGAGATGTGTTAAAAACATAAATGTAGAAAGAAAGAAAACGCACGCCTTCCCTCTAGCCCGGCCCTTAGGAAGAATTTCGGGGAAGCATCGTCACCACTGAAGGCATGTCGCGGCGCGACAGCACTCGCGGGACGGGGAGACCACAATACGAAGAATCGAGAGGGGTGAGGAGGGGTCGCGAAACAACTTCTCGTGATCGGCCGGTTCCTTCCTTACCCTTCCTTTGTTCCCTCCTGCTTTGTTCCCTCCTGCTTTTCGTCTTTCGGTCAAAATTTGGCGGTGGCAGCGTGGCCGAGTGGCTCGTTCACATTTAACATCGGCGCTCTGCCTAGCTGAAGTTACGCGTTACTTATTGCAAAAACGTGCATCTTATGTCTCCGCGAAGTATCAGCAGCAACATTTGAAGCTTCGGAAGCTGTGGTAAAAGCAAGATCAGTGGTCCGGATTTCAAGCATCTCGAAGTGAGGACTCCTCTAGCCACGACTAACCGTGGTGCTTGGGATTATTGGCACACTGATGCGAGTTAATACGACGAATTTCGCAGGCAGTGTGATCTCGAATACGTGCGATGTGCTTTGACAATCTACTGAACTTGCAATGACCCCTGCGTGACTTCGGCAGGTATCGTGCGTGCGTACTCTTCGAGATAGTGCAGCACCACAGAGACGTGCGCTTTTCACCACAGGATACTTCTCCACGTTTTGCTGTGCGAATGCATTGTCACCGGATCAAGGTTCACCAAGGCAAGGATTCCAGCTAAATATTGACTTTCCATTTTAATTCTCTCACGTTCTCTCCCGTTTTGCTGTTTAAATAAATCAGGTTCAAGAAATATTTGTTTGCTTGTGTTTTAATGATCCTAACTAGTATAAGGAACGAATTTTCGAACGGTTATTGTCCATGCTCGTTTAATTGTTTTTTTTTTCTATCCGGGAGAATAAATTTGCTTTCATGAACAGATTGAGCGTCATTGACGGAACGCGATGATGGGACGCGATTCGGCCCTGCTTCAGAAGCACGGCCAAATCAGCTGAGAAGTGCTCAGATGAGTCTAGCTAAATTTTGTAGCGCTACTTAGGTGTCCCTGAAGGAAAGACTTCTGTATTTCTTCAAAACAGCTACGCGGGTTTGTAATTAGACGGCTATTAAAGAAAAAAGGCCTAGCGCGAGCATCGGCCACGCTATTCGGTGGAGACCGCGTTGTCTCCGGCGTGTTCCAGCGTTACGCTCTGCGGCTGCCGGATCCACGAGTTTCCGCGTGTGCAGTGTGCGTGTGCACGAGTTTCCGCGACTGCACATGCATCAGGCATGTGCAATCTGCGTAACATCAAACTTTTGTATTGCATGCATGAATGTACCACTTGTTGCATTGCTTACATTGCCTTTTGGTACAGCTTTCTGAAATCAGTTATTCACTGAAAACAATTTTAAGCTTGTTCCAGAAAGGCAAGAATTCCCCCAAATGCTTATGTTTGTTGGTCATATTTTTATTGAAATTGTTATGCATATCTTGCATACTTCAGGTACTTAATAGAAAAAACATCACGGGAAGTAAATTTCTTATGCAAAACAAGTTGAAATTCGAGACATGACAGGATTTACTACGAAAACAGACATGACAGGATTTACTACAGACTACCGAGCAGGATTTACTACAGACTACAGGACAGGATTTACTACACACTACATGACAGGATTTACGACAAACTACAGTACAGGATTTACTACAGGACAGGATTTACTGCAGACTACAGGACAGGGTTGACTACAGACAACAGGACAGGATTTACTACAGACTACAGAATGTCCCATTCCCTCACAGGATCATTCTGTCGTATTTTTCTGTTGTGTTTTTCGACTGGGAAGTGGAAATGAAGTCGGATTTCAGTGGAAACAATGGTATAAAGATGCAAAAACTGGAACATATCTATTCAAATATTCTATGTAAAGATGGCAACCTGGCCTGCACAGAGAAAAAGTAGCTTCAAATGATTCACCCTTTAAAAATGTCACTTCTTTCTTCAAGTAGAGTAATAGTGTTTCGTACTTCCTACCTTATTTTGCCTCACGCTTAGCGACTCTTTCTATCAGTTTGTTAGTGCATGTAGATTATAAATTAACGTAACGATGTCCTAAGCATAGAGCTGCGTTGTCTTTTATCAACTGCAGCTAGTTTATTACATGGGTTGTTTTGCTGGCTACAACAGAATATTAGAAAAAAGAGCTCTTTAATAAATCTCCACTTGTTAGTGAGTGCTCGTGTTGTTTTCTTCTCTTCGTCTTATCAAGTTTGTGGTGTTATGTCATTATAAATGTATACCAACTGGCCCAGCCGCCAACCTTTTGCATTTTAACCTAAATAACCCTTCCTGCTATTACAAGTACAGAGAGTCTGTTTGGGCCTCCTGGAAATGATACTTGAAGATCGGTGCAAACGCTTGGTATATCCACACCCCCAACACATCACGATAGAAGAAAATTGTAAATCGGCGGTTCCTTGTTACTTATAGCCTAGAATCAAAACACTGACAAAAACACTTTACTGAAATGAAAGACTTTTCAGCTTCTACGGGGGCCTTGTTCAAAATAAAATTGTTAGTACGGGGGGTATCACGTTCGCTGTGTTGCCTGCTGCGTTATCAATAGTTCCACATGAAGGTGCTGGAGTGGTTGTTTTTTCTCTTTTTCGTATGTACGTGCAGCACCCAATTTTTATCTCGTGGCCCAAAGTTTCTGCCTACTCTGGGAGAGTATGCAGGAACATCGGGCGACATAACCTGAAAACTGCAGGATGAAAATTCGGCACGGTTGGCCGGTATCACTGCAGTAACTTCGCTTGTTCTGAACTATGGCGGCAAAATTACTCTGTGTAATGATGAACAAACTGCTGCGAAATTACTCGAAAATACGTAAATTACTGTAACTCTGGTGTGGCCTGGCCTTTCATTCATTGCTCTATTCTGCATCTTTATTTCCTTGCAATGTAATTATAGTGCTGCACATTCCAGCGGTTTGGTATTGGGGCTCATGGGGGCGCTGTATTTTGTTCTTTGTCTACTATTTTCTATAGATGGCTTTGCAAGGTGGTAAAATCTACGTGATGGCCCTTCAAATATATACCTCCATCTACGGCTGCAGGGAATAGGTTATTCACATGACCTCTGAAAATCTTCAGTGTGCCGTGATTACGTGCCTGCTTGTGTACTACATAAAATGCAAAACGTTTGTGTTGTCATTTTCCCAAATGCTTGTTTTGATGCAGCAAATTCATATGCCAGGAGAACGTTCCTCGAAAATACGGATTGCAATTCACCAAAAAACTTGTTAGTGCTGCAGAAAAACCATAACTGTGTGTGCTAATGTACAAATCAGATGTAATTGTAATGGCAAACCTAAGAACGAAGTATAACATGGATTCGTAAAGACGAATGAATTCCGAGTCTGAAGTTAGACTCTGGGTGACACGAAGAATGCCGCAAATATAGCCCGAAAAACTGCTTTGTATGAAACAGTGATTTCATAATAAATGTTCTGTTTACTTCCTCGTCTCGTCCACAATTTGTTCAATGGCAGTATCCAAACAATCAGAAATTTCGGAATACTTTGCATACAGCCCCGCAACTATTAGGGTGAAAAATCTGTATATTTGGCCGTGTGTGTGAAGAGGATCACGCAACGTTTATTAAACAGGTACAATACGGATATATGACAAAAGCGAATTCTACCCTGAAATACTACACAAAAATATTAAAAAAGCCTAATACTCGTCAAAGACAATAATAGGATTGGGGTTGTTCGCAGCTTTGGTGCTTTGTAAGGAATAGTAATCATGTGTTATTCCTTAAATAGGGTTACTATGTATGTTCTCAAATACTCATGCCAAACTTCTGAAAATGTGCTCCTGCAATATGTGCGAACATAAGTACACGTATTGCACAATATTTGTGACCATCATGAGCCAAGTTGTCACACAAGAATCTTTGGCTTAAGTCTATGTTATCACAGCTTGGCGTCCTATTGAAATAAGCTATCAAGAGCATCACATCTGGCTAACTTAACGAAATGTGGTTTCACTAAAGCTTAACTTCACTCCTGGAATGTGTGATGGTCGCTTCTTAAACGGCATAAAGCTGATGCCAACATCAAATTTAGTCATGCCTGCTCATATGCCTCAAGCATTGCCAATATTCTCCAATATTTTTGAGTGACAACTTGGGTAATGACTATCGAACAGGTCATCTTATGCATATACATATGGACACTAATAGGTACATTAGGAGAATATTTTCGAGCTTTATGGTGCCGCAATTTTAGTAATTGTAAATGTGGCTTTTATTTTAGTATATCCTTATCGTAATGCTTGTACAGCCGCAATAGTGGCCGGCAGTTTATTGAAGGGACGTACAAAAGACACTCGGTGCTTTCCGAGTTCAGACTCCGCAATGAAGAGTGTTGTTGCACATATCGTCTTCCACTGACACACCGTGCGTTCCCCGCGCCCGAAAGACGCCATTGGAGGGTCGCCACAGCGACGTCGGCGGAAACGCGCTGATATGTAGCGTTACACCTTCCAGGTGTGGGGCCTTGTATGGCAGTAGATGACACCTATAAAAGGTATACATGCTGAAAGCTAGAAAGTAACGGATAACTCAGTAACCCTTACGTGTATACGTATATAAAGGGTACTGAAATATAGGTTACTTTTGTACCTTGTAAATTATAGGATACAAAACTTCGAAAATGTATACCTCTATTAGGGTTACCCAGCTCAATGTGTAGACTAGATTTCGCTGGTTCTTTTGTATCTCCCTTCCACCAGAAAAAAACTACAGAAATTCTCAGAATGCGTACTTCTTCACTAACCGATCGTTTTCTTGATGATTCTGCACGAACGCATTATTGCGACCCAGGCAGCGTCTTTTTCTTTGTTTTTGTTTGTGTTCGACGATCGATGGCGCTGTACTGAGACACCTTTGCGATTCCACGAGTGGGTTATCAGTGTGTTGTGTATTTTTCTATTGAGTCGAGTGCGAATGCTGGTTGAGTACACCTCTGTGATTTCGTTACTTCGTTCCCCCTTTTTATATGCGTAACTTTTTAATTTTTGTTTTGTATAACAGACGGTGGTTGTAATGAATAAAAAAATATGGCGGCATGTTTACTGTTTTTTTTTTTTTTTTTCGTTTGAAATTATCTGCATTTACACTATGATAACGATTACGTGTTAGCGCCGAGCCTCGGATTTACCTGTGACCATCTGTGTTGTTTTAAATGTTCGGGGGGCTAAAACAACGAAACGCAGCAGACTAACTTGCATCGTGGAAAGTCTTGAAATATCAGCATTATAGTGTGGGAGACGGTGTTTACGACTACATTTAGTACGTCTTCAAGAAAGGTATCTATTTTATTTTGTTTGTTGTCAGAAAGGACGTGGGACAGACGCTGAGCACCATGTAAATCGAAACATCTGTGAAAAAAGGTTAGCAAAAGGGTAACAAGAAAATAAAAGGTGCACAAAAGGTTGGAAAGTGAGAGAGGGTGAGGGAGATGTTGAGCAGTCTCTCGAGGCTCCTGGAGAGCTGTGCTACGCATGCGCGAGGAGCATTGGATTGGATTGAAATGGGTTCCATTGAATTAAACTAGTTTTGGTTTGGAGTGCATTTGGATTGGATTTTGATTGGATAAGATTTGATTGAAATGAACTTAGATTTAGATTGAATTGAACTGGATTGAAATTGATTGCATTAGAATAAATTGAACTGTATTTTATTGAATTGGATTAGATTTGAATTGCATGTACTGTACACATTTCTTGTCACTCGTTTACATGCGCGAGTGGGCAATGCCACGGGTGATTTACGGTAAGAACGATCCCCAGTGCTTTGCCCTCTCGTCATGACTCACTTCGAGGCGATGCGTGAACTTTTTTTGTTTCTACTTCCACGGCGGCAATACTTCGGAGACAATCTTCTGCCAACTGCAAGTTGTAGGCACACCCAAGAGGGATTTTTTTTAGCGCGTAATGAAATTGGTAAGCGTTGGCACAAAGCAAGTTGAGCCGACGAAAGCACCTTTTTTTCAAATATACCATTTTGGGTTAATAAAACAGCGTGAGTTCGTTCCCAGTGTCGAGATACAAAACGTGCCCAGAAATTCGGATTCTGTAGGTTTCGGGCCAACTGTCTGCAATGGGCCCATTGCAGAGTGGTTCGACTGCGTGGCATGATGGGGCTATTGTCTCTTCGGTATGGTCACATCGCACCGTCGCCAACAAATGATAATAGGATATTCCTATTACATTTCGAAGCAGAGGCTACAACTAAACTGGCCACGCCTGTCACCTGTGACACACCATGCCATACCTGCTAGGGAAGCGGAACCGGTCTCCGCTGATTATTTAGAAAGTAACTAGTGAAATGTAAGAAGAGGATAAATCTACGGAGCTGCACTGGGGATAGAAGCTCCTTTAAGGACATATGGTATCAATTCAATTGAAAGAGTACAATGTCAGGTGCACTTCCGCCATATCAGATATGATCTCCTCCAAAGGAACATTCAGTAAATTCCCAGTCGACTTTCCTCCTCTCCCGCTTCCCCTCGGTTCTGATGTCATAGTTCTTGATCTCGGTTACCAGTCAGTAAATTTGCAATTTATAGCCTGCCTGAAAATTGGTCTATACCAGCGACACAATCCCGAGTGGACATTAGGAGAGGGAAATATGAAGGCTCATATTAAATGTTTATGTGATCCACTCATGCGCATGTACAGCAGTCATGCCCACAACAGCGGTTTTTTTTATCACGACGCAACGTTTGGTATATAGGCGGGTGCATTCCAATAAATTTTGCACGTAGTTTGTACGAACCTATAGAGCAGTTTCGGTATAAAAAGTTTACATCAATCGGCAGGTCGATAAACTGGCACCTCGAAAGCTCAGAAGATTAAGAGTTCGGCAGCTGTGCACTGTGCAGAGCAGCTAAGGACGATATCTGCTTTTTGCAGCTCCCTCTCCCCCGAAGACACGATTGCGGCGATCATCCCGGCCGGCACTACGGAACGAAGATACCGCCCCTCGCCTTCGATGTCCGTTGGCAAGCGCAGCACCCGGATCTCAGGATTTGGGCGCCAGAGGGCTGCGAGCGTCAACCGCCTGGCTTGAAAAGGACCGCCGGTTGGCCCGCTGTTGCAGTTCGGCAGCGGTGCACTGTGCAGAGCAGATAAGGACGATATCTGCTTTTTGCAGGTGAGATATGTGCCCTTCGATCTAAGTATTGTTACTGCCAACTGTGCACTGCTGCCGAACGCATTACTGTTTTTGCCGTGCTTTTCTTGACGTTCTTTTTGCGCATAATTTGTACAGCTGTACAATGGCAAAAGAAACAGCTAAGGCACTGGAAGATTTCAAGCGGGAACTAAGAGCTGAGCTGAGGGCACTCAAGGATGTGTTGCGGGATGTTAAGGGAATGAAAGAAGAGATTCAGAAACTGCTGAAGGAAAACCAAGAGTTGAAAGTCGATAATTCCAGGCTGTCCCGTCGGGTAGAGGAGCTGGAACAATACCAGCGCTCTAACAAACTGGAAATTAAAGGCGTACCTCTGGATGGAGAGCCAGTCGCTGTACTGGAAACAATCGGGGAACACATTCAGGAACCGGTAACCGAAGGAGATATTGATGTGTGCCATCGGGTACCAACTGCCAAGCATGACCAAACAAACATCATTTTCCGATTTGTAAGACGAACAAAGAGGAACGCATTCCTTGGCAAGGCAAAAAAAGGTGAAAATCACTGCCACAGAACTCGGCTTTGAGACCAGCAGTCAGGTATACGTAAATGAACACCTAACTAGGCAAGGCAAACAACTACTCGGTGCTGCGGTCCAAAAAAAGCGTGACGTGAACTGGAAGTTCGTGTGGACTGCCGGGGGAAAGGTATTCGCACGAAAAGACGAAGGGTCCCCGTGTATTCGGAAAACAACTCCAAGTGACCTTGACCGGATGACAAGAACGTAATAGGGCAAACGCATTGCTTGCCAGAAATAATGCTGAATCAACAGCATGGCTGCATCTATTCCAAGCTGCTACCATGCTGTCCACTCACTTAATACATTAGTTCAGCATACCAGACAGAAGTTTCCAATAATTCATATGAACATGCGCAGTATTCGTCATAAACATGATGATTTGCTGAATTTATTTAGTTCACTCACGTTTTTTTTTGATGTAATGCTATTTACTGAAACCTGGCTCACTTCTGACGAGAACCCTCCACATTTTGAAAACTATGTATATTATGGTATTGTACGCCCACATGGCCGTGGTGGCGGTGTAGCTTCGTATGTAAAAAAACCGGCCAGTCATGAACTGATTTCAGAATTTTCTACTGTTACCGTCAATGTTGAATGCCTCACCATACGCGTGGAAAAGATTGATTGTTGCGATATATAGGCCACCAGCTGGCAACAAGCAGGTTTTTTTTTAGTTCTTAGACAATTTACTTACGTTTCTGAGTTGTTCTGGCCTCACCTTCGTGATAATGGGTGATGTGAATATAAATATGCTTTTGAATGACCCTTCATCAAGACAGTTCACGGAACTAGTGAATTCCTATGCTTGTGAAAACGTTATTACTGAAGCTACCTGAATAAAAAAATACTGCGTCCCTTCTTGACATATGTGTCACAAACAAATGACCACCGCTTTGCCTCGCTGGAGTACTATCAGCCGAGATAAGCGACCATTTACCCGTATTTTGTCTAATACCCGTCTCGTTTGATGGGCGTCAACGTCAAGCGGAAAAATTCATTCGAAAGATAAATGACCAGTCTTTGGAACACTTTCGTAGTCTCGTATATGCCGCAGATTGGGAATGCGTATTTAAAGAAAAAGACCCGAACGAGGCGTACACCTTGTTTTTAGAAAAACTTTTGCTGTGCTATGATCAAGCATTTCCATTAGAACAAACGAGGCAAAGATGTAAAAAAATACGCAAGCCTTGGATCAGCAAAGCGCTTCTAAAGAAGATTAAAAAAAAGAACAATATGTTTCATTCCTTTCTGCAGTCAAAAGACCGTGATAGCTTTGCTGCCTTTAAAAAATACCGAAATCAGTTAAAGGCTGAACTGAAAAGAGCAAAAATAGAGTATTATGAACGGCTGTTCAGCAATATACGTAATGACCCCAAGAAAATCTGGAATGAAATTAATAACCTTAGAGGTGGTCACACAGAACGGAGCTGTCTAATTATAATGACAACTACAGGCCTTAAAACGGGATATGACGCTGTTTGCTCACTGAACACGCACTTTGCTACTGCTATTGCGCCTGATGATAGATGCGACGAATCTGAAAGTCCTATATCCTCAGTTAGCCAAATAGCTAATTCTGTCTCATTGACCCCGGTTACACCTAATGAAATCAGGGAAATTATTATGAATATTCAAAACAATGTTGCTTCGGGTTTTGACGATTTAAAAGCCGTACCTATTAAGCATGTATCCGATATCATATCCCATATTTTAGCAGTTATTGTTAATAGAACATTCGAGACGGGAATTTTTCCAGACCAGTTAAAAATAGCACGGTTTTGTCCTTTTCATAAGGGTGGTTGTGAAAAAGATTTAAACAATTACAGGCCAATCTCAATTCTACCAGTCTTGTCTAAAGTATTCGAGCATGCCATAAACACTCGACTAGAGAAATTTTTTAGTAAATTTAATATTACAAGCAATGTGCAATTCAGTTTTCAGAAAGGAAAATCTACTCAAGCTGCTTTACTTAGTATTAAGCACGACATAATACATAATTTTGCAAGCAGATTATACACTCTAGGATTATTTGTTGACTTGCGGAAAGCGTGGGACTCTGTGTGCCATGATGTCCTTGTGTAGAAACTTCAAACACATGGTGTACGGGGGGTTGTACTGCAGGTAATAGAGAGTTACCTCACTGATCGATGTCAGTACGTCAGTTTATGCGGTGATACGTCAGACCAAATCAAAGTGAAAAGAGGCGTACCCCAGGGCTCTATCCTTGGACCTTTGCTATTTTTAATTTATGTGAACGACTTTTGTAGCATACCTTATACGCCTAAAGTCATTATGTACGCTGATGATACCAACATTTTCTTTACGGCCAGTAGCCTTTTTGAACTGGAAAACACTGTTAATACGTACTTAAATCAGTTATCCCACTGGCTAACTTTAAATAGGCTACAACTAAACTCTGATAAAATTAAATACATAATCTTTGCTGCTATCAATAAGCCAAAAACTATGGTGTCGAGATTATTTTTCGAGGTGTGAAACTAAAGCAAGAAAAGCAACAAAAATTTTTGGGTGTCTGGTTTCAGGAAAATCTTTCTTGGAACGTTCACATTGATAATTTGGCAATTTATCTCAGTAGGTCGGTAGGCTGCCTGTATAGGTTAACCTCATTATTTCCCACATGGCTGAAACTTTCCATGTACTACTCACGTTTCTATTCAAGATTAAGCTATTGCATTTTGGTATGGGGCATAACCACTAATACGAATTATGACAGGCTGATAAAATTGCAGAAAAAGGTTTTGCGCATTCCTGAGTGCTACACGGGTCATGCAGAATATTTGCCAACATCTCCCCTTTATATAAAATACACCTTATTGAAAGCAAACCAGGTTTTTTATTTTAGGCTTTTGCAATATATATACAAGCACAAACTCTACATCACTGATAACGTATCTGAACCATCTTTATATAGTTTTCGGCGGCAACTTCTTAAGCTGCCAAAGACAAGAACTAATTACGGGCGACAGCATTTGGAATACCAAATTCCCTTTCTTCTAAATGTGGTAGGGATGCGAGTAGATTTTAGAAAGAAGATATCGAATAACACATTTAAAACTATAATAATGGAAAGTAATGTTCAGTGTACGTAATTTGTTTCTGTGCCTTGAATTTACTTATTATGGGCCGACTAGTTTCGTTCTGCGCAAGTATAACTGGTATTGTTGTTGCCTGTTGTATATATTATTGTTGTTGCCTGTTGGTATTGCTGTATAAACTGGTATTCTGTGCTTATTGTAATGATTTATTAATTAAAATGATGTTGTGATATCTGCCTTTATTTTCAATACACAGCGGTGACCTTTTTTGTTTTGATAAGGGTGTGGTTGTATGTAAATCCATTTCCTTGGAAAACATTTTTATGTTCTGCTTTGCGAATTAATTGCCATGTTTTGTTTTGTTGTATGTACCTGCGTGTCAACTGTGCTCGGAGGGAAGGCCTTTGTCAGGCTAACCGCCTTTTGCCTTCCCTCCGTTTTTCTGTACTCAGAAAAAAATAAACTTCAACTTCAACTTCAAAATGGCCGACGAGTTCAGAAATACACAGGTGGAGAAAGGCAAGCTAAGCGATGTCAAAAACGGGTTGGCTAAGCTTGCGGTTTCGTGTAATTAGAAAATTGATAATCCGGAATGTCACACGAACACGCATCACCGTCCTCACTAAAGGTGACAGCTACGGCTTACTGAACGTGAATGTACTGATTGTGTTACGGGCATCGCTTCATTAACGTGTTTTAAGGGGTTGTAATGACGTGTATACAAATACTAAGGCATGCAGATCGCAATAGAAGTAATTGTGATTGTATCGAAGTACATTTTCTGTAGCTCTTCTTTTTTCTTGGAAAAGTGGTAAATGCCAAGTCATAGTAATGGAAAGAAGAGACAGAGGCACAAAGAAAATGAGGATGATTATTCACATGTCAAATGCTTAACCTTCTACTATGCAATAAATCCGGCAAACCTTCGCCACCTATTAGCACATGCTATGGAACCAAGGATTTTCGAAGAAATCCTATGATGGTGGGACATTGAAGTTTAATGTAAGGCACTCGTTAACAGCCGTGGCTCCATGGTTCTGCCTGCCGTTCTTTCCTTGACGATATTCGGGATGCTAAACTAGCCTCCCCGATATCTTTTGAGCTCGCTTCATATCCACTAAGCCTCCAGGCTATGAAATAAACTAATACACAGCAACAATATAAATGAAAAGGACGACTCTTTCGCAATATGTACACTAGTCGACAGTGCTAAAACAGCAAAGATGTGGGTTCCAGCCTACCCACATAAGGCAGCTTATTGTAGCCATGGACACTTCTACGACGGCTCCTGGTCGGCGCTTACGAGACTCACCTTCGAACTCTGCCCGTTCCAGTGCATGCGCACAGTCCTGTCTGTCTAGCCTGAGCCATATCGTTAGCCACCTCTTTGAGCAAAGGCAGACACTTCGCCATTTGTAGTTGTTAACACTTTTGAGGGCTCTACGTTGTAAGAAGGGCTAGGCTGCTCTCGTAATTATTTTAATTTGGGAAAGAAAATCCCGCGTCCGCTCTTTTTTATTAGCAGTACACTGTCAACACAACAAAGGATAGTTGGTTTCCAACCGACGGGTATAACAACAAAAATAAAGCCGATTCCCTCAATGCGAAAGCTGTCGCAAGTGCTGAGCAGTAATGTCCGATAATGGGCTGTACCGCCGTTGTCCTCTTCCTGCTACCAACCGATGGAAATAAAATTTCCCGCCTTCTCAGTGCTTGCGCTCCCCTGGCCTGAAGCTGCGCCAGCGGGAGTTCTTTCTTGCTTTGCATTAGATTAGTTTTGGATTGGATTGGATTTTGGTTGGATTTAGATTCCACTGGGATTGGATGATAAGCAGCAGTAAGCATGATAATCAGCTGATCCTAGGCAACCAGGAAAGTTAAGAATCACCAGCTGAACCTTAGCTCACGCTGCGTATATCCTATCCTTGCATAGCCGCTTGGCTTTAGAAGCTTCCGGAATACGCTGCGGCGAAGGAACCGTGACAGGTTACACCATGACGCCGTGGCGATATGCTTGGCTCCATAGAGCTAGCTAGGACGACAAGGCGAGCGCTTAAAGTGTTCTGCACTAAGAAATCCCACCAACGTGATCATGCTGACTAAGCCCGAGAAGGACAGAATATGTCGGTACACGGTAACCAATGCGGGCAGTGTTCGTCTGCATGGCGTACTCATCAATGGAGGTGCAGTTCAAGACGTCCCCAGAAGAGCCGCTGCGTGGCTCCTCTGGGAATGTGTCGTACTGCCTCGTAGTGGCTCAAGGCTGCGGTACTGGCCGCTTGGGCCTAAGGTGCCTAAAATTACAAAGGTAGCGGCAACCACTCCCTCCTTCTCCTCCGCTCTCCTCTTTTTCTCTTCCCTCACCCGTGGCGCCGCGCGCCCTTGAACTCGGCGGCGGGGCCGCCATTTTTGTTGGCTGCTTCACAGCAGACGCCTTGCAACGCTACGGGCCACTCACTGAAGTTTTTCTTCCAGTTTGCTCTGGTTTTTGTTCCAAAGCGCTGTTTGGTGGCATTTATATAGTTTCTAGAGTCCTATTTTACCAACACGCACTAAGTAAGGTTGCTTTGTTTTATATTTTTGTCTACAAAAGCATATTTGTCCGCGCTGGATGCCGCTCACGCATAGCGTGATGTTTACGTCTGCGGCATTCTTGTAACGTTTCAAGATAGTTCACGAACGCGGAAGGACCGAACCTGAACATTTCGTACTGCTCTGTTACGGCAATTCTTTTCTTGCATTCGCGTGACTATGGTCGTCCAATCACTGCACAGGCGGCTTGCGCAGGGTTCGTGGCAGTATGAAAAACGTTTCATTAGCAAATGCCGTCGTTCGAGCGCTGCGCTGGCGTCCGTGCGTTCGCCTTTATGACGATAATTGTGAATAATTAGCGGCCTTCACTCTGCGCCCGCTTTTACTACCGACATATTCATACCTTAATTCTCAGGAGTTTAGAGTGCTTTGCCGTTTTTGTTTTACCTAGGCGCATTTGTTTTCTATTTACAGCCTCAATTTGCGCCGCACCGGCCAAGCACATATTCCGCAGGAAAGCGCACCAATGTTATAACAACAACAATATAAGACTACCCTGGTCGCTTACGCACAAAACATGACTTCACAGTAAAAAGAGCTTACACGCACTCGGAACGCCCAGGTTACATGGTCAAACGCAAGCTGCCCTACCCCCAAAACAAGCGCAAATTCAGGTGAACAATCCTTGCGTCACCAAAACCTTACGACAACCGACTGAACATGCTACGGCGCTGATAATTATGCTGGTAGGTAAGCGCGCACATGACAAATAACCGGCCTCTTATGCGCCAGCGGGAGCTTACGACGTGACGAACTCGCGGCTCCGTGCAATGCCTACTCAGAACAAAGGGTAGACGACGGTCGAGGAGGGAATACGCATTTCTTCGTAAGTGACCGCGCAAGTGTGCGCAGAAGTCAAAAAGCGAGAACAAGCATTCAGAAACTTGCCTTAAAAAAGAGTGATAGAAGCGTCGGCTTGAGGCATTCTCATTCAAATTATGCAAGCAAACACTCTCCTTTCTGCGTAGCGTTTCCCGGACGGAATTACGAAATCTTTTGCCATCCCTGACCCTATTCGCTGTGCCTAAGTCTCAACACATCGGCACCACGACGCAACATAAAGCGGCACCGATGCAACATTTCTTCGGAACGAGCATGTAACTCTTACTTTGCTATTCACTGGCGGATACGACAAAGCCGGCACTGAAGTTGCGCAGCCAAACATGGCTCCGCACCGGCGGTTTTGCGCACGGCCCCAGCCGGCGAGTCGACCCGACCGCGTATTCCCAAACCATATCCCGTAGGGGCCCAGGCGGACCACACCCCCTAAGCAGCGGCGCAGCCAATGAGGTTAAAAAAATGCAATTTTCTAACCTCCTTGGACGCAGTACCGTGACGTCACTACCTATATGTCCGCGACCTCATGCGAAGTGGATTTTTTTCTTTTTTCCGCTTCTCCTCGTTTCGGCTGCTTTGCGGGCGGCCGATGGTTTCGCTCCGTGGGCGGGGCTGGCCTGCGGCGGTGAGGAAGCTGACGCACATGTGATAGAAGTTAACCTTTTGTACCTGAACCCGTGATCTCTCCGCGCTCTTGCGCGCCTGCAAGTTGACGCTGACCTCCGGTCGTGTTCCTAGATAAGCGCTCGGCTCGGTGCTCGAAGTGCGCGCGCGCAGATGGACGCTTCCACGCGCAGGTGGCAATTCTACACGTTCCGGAAAGCAAACACCCTCATTGAAAGCTCATTCTACAGCACACAGAAGGGTGTACAATTTAGTTGGGTACTCTTCCACTATATACACACCTCAAAACACGATTCGGTGCTGCAGGTAAGGATTACAAGAAAGGCAGCCAATTACCCATGACTACATTTACAAACTGTCCTACCCTTGCGAAATATTACAGCTGCATGAGCTGCTACATTTTGGCCCTTTCATAAGCACTAATACATTGAATTTCGTTAACATTAACTTCATTACATTAATTCTTTTTCAGGAACAGTGCCACTAAGGAAAATATTGACATTTTATTAACAGCAATGAAAGGTGTTAATCGTTCCTGCAAGGGTGATACGTTGACAAGAAAGACACCAGCTCAAACGTACACGTTTTACACTCGGTCATGAATTCTGCGTAATTTGCGCTGCTGGTCATAACAATTTAGGGAAACAATATTGAAAATATATACCAACCAAGGAATAAGTAATAGTTGGATTGTACGGCTACTGAAGTACTCGGGGAGTTTGATAGATGTCTTCTGTACAGGGCTATTGACCACAGTCTCTTCACTGAAGCCACCAGGGCACAGTTTGATATCAGTAATCATGCGTGCTACCACTCACACTGTTGCCAATGTCGATTAGTTATTTTTAACAATTTGTGCTTCATGCACACACAGATTTTGCTGCATAAGATACGTTATTTATAAATAGAGAGCTCCAGCAGGATCCGAATGGCGCTGACGCCCCCACCTTGTAATCCGGAAGGCACACCAAATCGTTGCCACTTAATTTGGCTCTGTCCATTATTCGACCGTAATCGCCACCAGCTTTTAACTCTTGGTCCCGCCCCTGCGACTGAACAGGAACATGTTAGTCGGGTCCGTGACGATCCCACCGCACTAGAAGCAATTACCGAGTACGCCCTTGAAAACAGACTCTACAAATTGGTGTAGCAGCCAGGCCGACTTGCCCGTTCGGTCTACAATGTGAACTGTCTGCAGAGTGCATTGTTTTCATTGTGAACCGCATTGTCTACAGTGTTAACTGTACATCTAAGTGTGAACTGTGCGTTCTGCTGCCACTGAGTGACTTTAATGTGTTCATTTTGCGATTAGGACCCCAAGACTGCAACTGTGTTCATTGTGCCAGTTGTGACCTTCCCCTTTTCTCCTCATCTTTGCTCCCCCAGGGCCCCTTGGCCTCTCATTTAATAAAGTGTTACACTCACTCAGATAAGTATATTCTTTTCGCTGGGACTAATGAGTAGTTGCGCGTGAGCGTGAAGTCACGGTAGTCGCAGCAGAGATAAAACTATGTAAAAAAAACTATCTCCTTGGCGCACTATGTTTGCGATAGTGATCTGGGAGTCCAAATAGCGGCAAAAAATTGTCACTTTTCGAGATCCACTGATGCGTATAGATGAGCAGTTTGTGTCTGTTTCCTGCGACGCATTTTGATCTACCACATAAATAAATTTCTTTAGTGTCTGGCCTTTTAATTCGCCAACATTGCGCCACAGCTCGCGCCTCAACTGTAAGCCACACACACGCAAAAAAGAATACAAATGTATAAACAAGAAATAGCAGGAATGAAAATATAAATAGTACAACACAAGTTGCAAAACGCCGCCTCGCGTACTACAACGCTTCGTATCGAAAAACATACCTTTCGCCCCGTTTGTGGACCTTTTGGACAATCCAGGTTATGTTGGTGCGCCCGCTCTACGTGTCCATGAAGGTGTTGACTGCTACTTCGTCAGACAGGTTCGCGCGGAACACAGACTCATGATTTATTGACACGAGGTCATCTCTTACGACCTCGAGCGGGTGCTCGTGCTTATCCATGAAGCAAGCAGAAGTTATAAGCGTCGCGACCACCGCGTGAACGCGCGAGAAACGCGCGTCGCGCACACAATTATGAGAACGGATCTTGTGATGGGCAGTTCTGCGCGAGTGCGAGGCACAGAAGAGTATGGCGAATAACACGCTCGATGATGTTTGCAGCAGACGAGCGACCGACGTACGCGTGTGCTTTCGACCGAATGAGAGCAAACGTTCTGTGCTTCGGTAGGGAGTGCAAAGGACCAACCAAGACAAAAAAAAAAAAAAAAAACATTTGTGCCTTCACTTTATTGGGAGTGCTTGCTTTCCGGAACGTAAACAACAACTACATATGTACGTGTAAAAATATCCATCTGCGCGCGCACTCTGATCAACGCGCCGAGCGCTAGCTTAACTAGGAACAGCATGGGAGACGAGGGACTGACGGCGCACAAGACCCAGCGCGTACGCCAGGCTTGTGCTAGGAGCTAAACCATCGGCCGCCGCGAAGCAGCGCGATCACAAAAGATCAAAACAAATTTTTGTCTTCATCTTTAGGAGAGTGTTTGCTTTCCGGAACTTGTATAATTGCCACAGGCACGTGAAAGCGTCCATCCGCGCGCGCACACTTCGAGCACGGAGCCGAGCCCTTATCTAGGAAGACGATCGGAGGTCAGCGTCAACTTGCAGGCGCGCAAGAAGAGCGCGGAGAGATCAGGGGCTCAGGTACTAAAGGTTAACTTATACCACATCGCGTCAGCTTCCCCAGCGTCGCAGGCCAGCCCCGCCCACGCAGCGAAACCATCGGCCGCCCGCAAAGCAGCTGAAACGAGGGGAGGCGTAAAAAAGAAAAAATCCACTTCGCCAGAAGTCGCGAACATATAGGTAGTGACGTCACGGTGCAAGGAGGTTAAAAAATTGCAATTTTTTAACCTCGTAGGCTGCGCCGCTGCTTAAGGGGTGTGGTCGGCCTGGGCCCCTACTGGATATGGTTTGGGAATACGCGACCCGGCCGCCCAGGAAGAAAAACAAAAACTGACAGCTGCCACGTGTCTTCTCTGTTGGCCATTGGCGGGCGGCGCTTGCCGGTGAAGAAGAAAATAGCAAAACATGGAGAGGCAGAGAGCGCGGGTAAGGGCGAAAGGCGGCAACATCACAGAATGGTGCTCCCTCAGGAATTTTAGGGGCCTTTCTTGGGCCAGTACAGCAGCGCCGACTGTCCCATTCGCTCGTTACAGACAGTTACGTTATTGTGTTTGTAGCCCAACTTCTGAAAAATTTTTTTACTAGAATAGTAAAATGGTAGTAGTGTCTACATAACATATTTATTGTTAATTTTTAACTTATAGAAAAATGTTATTAATGATTGTTTATTTTTCGTACTGAGTTATGGAGAAGGTAACTTTATAGTAAAAAATATATGTATTTACTGAAAATTTTTTTGTGCTAAAAACAAGAAAGCTGTTTTCGAGAAAATACGTTCGTCTAGTAGCTAGTCCAACTCTCTATGTTCACCGTCACACAGTTTAAAAAATTTGATTTTCCCGTCTGCAAAGCATGTTCGAACTCCGCGTTTCATCGTAAAAAGTCACGTTTGTACATGTTTGAAATGAAATATTAAAGTAACACTTCAATCCGGGCTTGCATAAGTCAACCGTAAAAATTGCCACTACTGCACATAATTCCTTTTGTAGCAGTGAAGCAGGGCTTACAGGCCAAACGTGTCCTTCAAAATTCACCAACGTCCTTTTCTCTTTGCTTGTTGTTTCCCTGACTCTGCAGAAGTTGTATTGAAAGGCATTGGCAGTCGGCACCATTAGGCCTTTGTCTGGGCATACTGAAGTCCCAGAGTTACGTAGCCGTAATTATTAGGCATACACTGTGCCCAGCTAAGTCAAACACATTGTACGTCAAGCTGCGGTTCCCCGTGGTAGAGCTCAAGACAAAACCCCGAACTCAACGGCCGTCCGAGACGTACTTCCGCTTTTGCACTGCTTGGGCGCAGTCGGTTCGGGACTGGCCATACCATAGCAAGTGTCAGTGGATGTTTCATGATGACGCTACTAACGTCGGGATACCACATAGCAGAATTCCCATCGTCTTGTAAAGGTGAGACTCACACCGTAAACGTGAACTGCTACTGGCCTAACTCATACTTCTGCTATTGCCTCATCGGACTTCTCATGGAATGCACCTCGTTAACACGTGTCTGTAAGTGAAAAACATCAGGGTATTTATTAGGACCCCGTTGTGTCAGAGTAATCGAGCTTTGCTGACAGTAGGATTCGATTCACCTAGTGCATATAAAAGGCAACGCAGGGCAGAAAATCACTGGACTACGCGCTGCAAGCTATTGGGAACCTCACTCAGAAAACTACAACATGTTTTTGAGTTGACCTTATCACAAGCTGATTAACACAAGGATTACAACGATTACTGGCATCATTATAAGGTATCATAAAGTAACGTGGCCCCGTATTTGCTCCCGCACATACATTTTTGCCCCCTGAGTGGTACGTGTGGTGCATTCCCAGAGCGGGGGTTGCAGCCGCAGGAGGCGCTGTTCACTCCTAGCCGCGGCGCACGGGAGTGCCAGATCTTGCAAACCTTCCAAATCACCAGAAAAAGGATCAATGGCTTTAGTGAAGTGTCAGTATCACTAATAGTTAAGGAGATGCCTTATTTATCACTAACAGTGGACTACAAATCGGCACGCCACAGGTATCAATGTTGTTGGATATTAACAAATCTTTTGATATTAGTTTTACGCAAAAATGTTGTCTCCCTTCATTTTTTCTTCTTCTTTTCCCTTTGCTTTTCATGTATGGTTTCTTTCCCCATTATTATACAACATGTTGATGATCAGCGCCTTCGTTATTTCTTTTGTATTGGCTTCTCCCCTGTAGTTTAAGGCTCAAATGCACCAAAAGCCCTTCAGTACAACTTTTGTTCCATCTATCGAGACATTAAATTAGGCCATCAATTTGTTTTGTGGAGGTGTGGGGACACCAATACGCAAGGCTGCATGGCCAGGGTGGTTTGACTGCTGGGCATGGTGCGACTTTTGTCTTTTCGGCCTGGTCAAATTGGGCAGTCGCCCACAACAGACGGTGGGGTGGTCCTATTACATTTGGAAGGCGGGGCTTGAACTACCCGTAGGCCCGACCTCCACAATTGACACACCACGCCAGAAAATATTAGCGAAGCGCGCATCGAAATATGCTAAATATATAAAAAATAACAAGGCAAATCTAAGAAGGCGACATATGTAAAGGAGCTCCACTGGGGATAGGGACTCGTTTTTCACTATATGGCATCAGTTCACTTATGGGACCACCATTCCAAGCGCACTTACGGGCTTATTAGCCATGGTCTCCCCCAAGGCAGTTTTAGTATATTAACAGTCAGCTTTGTTCCCCATTTGTCTGGTAGGTGTTCGGATTTGTGTTACATATCAGTCAATTTGCATTTCATGCTCTCCCTGTAACTTCCACTGGGCTCACCGACACTAAGGTAAATGGCAAGAAAAGGGTGAAAATATCAAGCCTCACTTTGAATGGTTTACGTGAGCCACGCATGCGCGCAGCACAGGTGATAACAGGGGTATCTTGTCCACGCGCAAAGTTTTTTTTATGGGCGAACAGCCTTTGCCGTGGGCCATGCAAACAAACCCCTCTTGAATAAAATAACACTCTTTACCTATTCGTCCAAGACCGTTACCCACAGATTGAATTGGGACAACCCTTAGTAAACGTTATAGCCTAACGTGTTTTCTTTATTACCACATGATCGAGTCAACCATTGCGGGATGATGAGACATAATAGATTCATATGAGGTAATAAATGCCTGTTCCAGAGAACGTACTGCGGTGTAAGACCGATGGTTCATGCAACCAGAATACCGGCAGACATTCAAGAATTCCAACGGCTCCGTCTGAAATCTGACTACAAGCGTTTGATAAGAAGTCGAGGATTTGTAGAAAGGTCGTCTGATCGGGAGACATATTTCAACGTGTTTGCCAAAAACCGCTAAAAACGTTTTTAGTTTTGTTTGTTTATGGTTGGTGTCTTCTTGTTAGTGCAAAGTTAAAGACAAATCACAAATAATATTACGCTAAACGTAAAACCAAATACACGAATATTATGTTCTACACGCCTTGCAATATGATCAACGTGAAATATCTAGGCGATCCACACATTTCGTTGAATAAAATCAATATTTTGTCGTAGGTGTGGTCGACGTCGCTAGTTCCAACGAGGAAGGGACATAGACAAGCTGGTAGAACAGTTTATGGAGAGAAGAGACCTCAATATTGAACATAGTGAGACTGGTCAAAGTACAGTCTAGCCCACTTATAACGAACGCTGAATTTCTTCGTTGAATCATGAGGTCGTAATAAGTGTAATACGCGTTTACTCCGCGTGAAAACACGCATACGTACGTGGTGTGTATGCAGCGATAACGCGCGGCAGCCATAAAGGAAAGTCTGCCGCTCTCCCGCCGGAATAAAACTCGCGGCGTAAAAAGAAGTTAAACAAGCGGAAAAATATCTTGTAATATACGCCTAAAACGCCTACGAAATGTGATTTGGCACCGTACGCTTTCTGGGCAATGGGTCGCATTGAAATTGGCGGCCAGGATATTTTCTTTGTCTTTAAAAGTTGGCGTTGTCGACTTGTAAAGCTCGCGCTTTACAAGGACGGAATGTTTGCTCCCTGTGTAAGATAGTTCACAATGTTGAAAGGGAACTGCGGATGGCACCTCAGAGGGCATTTGGTGAGTTTCGGCTTCATAGAACGCGTTTCACGTTTCTCCTTAGTTTTTTTTTTCACTTCGACCATGAACAGGGACTGCGGAAATTTCTCGGCAGCCACTTTTGTATCCCTAGAAATTGCGTACCACCGACTTGAGCGCCCAGAGGCGGGACGACAGGAGAACTGATGTGCGCCGCAGGTGTTAGAACAACGGCAACGCGAAGTTTTTGCTAATTCGCCGTCGTCTCCAATTTTGTATCCGCTATATTGCTTCACCCCTCATCCGTAATGTGTACCCTCCGTTCACCTGAAGACGAAGTTTGGTAGAGGGAGAACAACATTGTCTACTACTACGATGTGTTTTTTTTTATATTTTCGTTCTTTGGTTGGTTCGTTGTAGGAGAGCATTCGTTATAACTGCGGCCGTTATCAGTGCGCTAGACTGTGTATACAAAGAGTAAAAACGACATGTAACCCTCAGTTCGAAACCACAAAATAGGCGCGTGTGTTAATGTCAAATAAACTTACCTATACCCTCCGGCTTCTGCTGAATCTGGCTTCGACCATCTTAAACTTACGTATACCCTACGGCTTCAGCTGAATCTGGCTTTGATCATCTTCGAGAAAGAAAACGTAACTTCTAATCGGAATACCTCAGAGACAACAAGTAAAGATATACCAAAAGTGAAAGACTACTTTGAGTCTCGCTTCCAGCGCGCGCAAATGTTATTACTACCCAGGGATAGTATGGCGCTTCACCATTCTCGGTACGCTAAGAAGATACCCACATTATATTGTGGCGTTTGATTGCATCAGGTACGTTTATTCAGCTGTGGCTTCTCGGGGGTCACTGTTAGTGTAACTTTATTTATGACTTCATTGTACTTTTCTACAACCGATACCTTCAAGGGTAATTTAGCGTGCTCGTTTAGAGTGGGTTTAAGGGAGTACGTTGCTTTCCAGCAGCCAAGGCGCGTTGTCGCCGTTAGCTACGTTAGTTGTTTAGTTTTACATGCAACTTTTTATGCATGGTGTTCCGTGGATGTTTACTTCGCGTAAGCAAAAACGCTTTGCGGGAAAGCCAGCTTTTTGGTGTATGCTCTGCCGCAGCTGGAGGTAACTTTTCTTTCTTCAAAATTTATACTGTTGCGAGGCCAATATGAACGGAACAATACAACAGTTTGCAGCTAGGATGATTATGTCAATACTCCAAATTTATTCTACTTATTCTAAATATTTATTTACGCTGCAGCTGGAAACGTTACCGAATCCCCATCGGCTGTCAACACATCGGTGTCTAGTGGAAAAGTAAATTTACAGGCTGCAGCTTGGGCTCTTGTTTTATCAGAACTTTCACAGCACAAAGGTGCAGACGGTTGGCCCCTAACTTGATTTTATCACTACCAACATTGTTCGCTCCCCTCTGTGTCGTGGGCTAAACCATTTGCCTGATCGCCCACCTTCCGCCGCAAATAGAGTGAATTACGTTTTGTTTTTGTTTTTTAGTTTGGGGGCTTAAAAACTTGGGAGACAGTTTTTTGAACCCCGCCACGTTGCGGCATGCCCACAAGGCTTTTCTCTGGCAATTCATCAAGTCGGCCAAAGTCGGTTCAAACCAAGTTGCGCCATGCAAAATATTTTTTTTTGTTGGAATGTGCTGTTTTGGGTTACTAAACCATGAGATTGTTCTAATTATCCAGATAGTAGATTTTCCCACAAAATTCAGTTTTTGTAGGTTTGGGGACAAGAATACGCAATGGTTCTATGGCCAGCGTTGTTCGACTGCGGGGAATGATGTGTCTATTGCCTTTTCGACCTGGTCGAATTGTGCAGTCGCCTACAATTGACAGTGGAGGGGACTTTCGTTTCGAAGCCGAGGCTCCAACAATCTCTTTCCAGGACCACCACATGTGACACACCCTGTCATACATATATACTAGCAGCGAAGCAGATACCGAACTCTGCAGAATATTTAGAATAAAGCAAGGGAGATCTAAGACTGTAATAGAAGTAAATGAGCTACACCGTTTTAGGCGTAGTTCGAGGCAGATTCCCCCGAAGGCACATTAGGAAAATTCGTAGTCGTCTTTTACCCCCAGTTAAGAGTTAAGTGTACATGATCTCTGTTACCTGTCACTTAATTTGCGATTCAGAATTCGCTGTAAATTCTTCTGCGACAGTGACAATGTCCTGAATGACATTAGAGAGGGAAATATGAAGGTTCACTTTAAAAGATTGTTTCAGACAGGGACACGCGTGTTGTATAGCCCCACCGATAACACGCATTTTTAGTCAGGTCGGAACGTTTGGTACATGGGCGAGTGCATTCGAGTATATTTGTCAAGCAGTTTGTTACGAGCCTACATAACAATTTTACTGCGAAAGCGTTGAATCACTCGGCAGGTCGACATACCGGTATCTCGAGCGCACGCAAATTGCGAAAAATGGCCGACGTATTAAGGTATAAAAAGGGCAAAGACTACTCAGATCCGCGCCTAGATTATCAGGGAAGATCTTTAAAGCAATGTAACCATAAAGAGTTAACAGAAACGTTGGGTAAACTTGTGTCGTGAATTGAATTTAAATTACGAGACCCCAACAAAGATCGCCTTCGCCTTCCAACAGTGATTCATCGGCACGTGGTGATGTGGAAATAAATATTAAGGCCCGAAGATCACAGAATTAGCAAAGGTGAAGTATCAAAGTACGGTCTTACAGTCTTTGTAGAAATTTTTATGCCAAGCAGAAAGATCGCAGGTCTCGGGAAGTTTGGTGTACAAGCTTACGTGGTGAGCAAGGCTGACACGTTTTATGCCGGAAAGATAGAGAAAATATAACTATATATTATGGTCATAAAAGGTTTGGTCACATATGAAGCTACAGCTTATTCTTTTTACTTTTTGTGGTCCAGCGAGCTTAGGTTTGGCCTGGAAAGTTTTGGCAAACTGTGTACATTTTCACTAGGTGTCCTATGTTCTGCCCGCACAAAGGCGGGTATGCGCCGAGTCATAGTAAAAGACTGGGGGAAAACACACACAACAAAATGACGATAAATACTAAGTGAAATGCGCAACCTTCCCCCATGCAACACATGCGGCAAACATCCACCATATTTTAAGGCATGCCCTGGAACCTAAACATTCTAAGAAAACCTTTGATGTCGGCCGCATACATTTGCGGCAAGGCACTCATTTAGCGACATGAAATTGGAGACAGGGCACTCGTTTGTGGCTCCATAGTCATGCCCACCGTTCCTTGTTGTTCTATAATCTCGATGCTAAACTAGGTGGTTTTATACATCTCTAACTCGCTTCGTCTGAATTAAGCCTCGAGGCTATGAAAACAACGAAAACACAACAATATTGATAAATTTCGCAATGCTTTCGCGATAGGTACACTCGTTAAAACTGCTTACAGCAACGAAGCGGAGGTGTGTGCGTGTGCGTGCGTGCGTGCGTGCGTGCGTGTGTGTGCGTGCGTGCGTGTGCGTGTGCGTGCGTGCTTGTGCGTGTGCGTGCGTGCGTGCTTGTGCGTGCGTGCATGTGCGTGCGTACGTGCGTGTGTGTGCGTGCGTGTGTGCTCACGTGCGCGTGCGCGCGTGCGTGTGTGCGCGTGTGTGTGCGTGTGCTTGTGCACGTGTGCGTGTGCGTGTGCGTGTGCGTGTGTGTGTGCGTGTGTGTGCGCGTGCGCGTGTGCGTGCGCGTGTGTGTGTGGTGTGTGCGTGCGTGTGTGCGTGTACGTGTACGTGTGTGTGTGTGTGTGTGTGTGTGCGTGCGTGCGTGCGTGCGTGTACGTGCGCGTGTGCGTGTGCGTGTGCGTCTGCCTGTGTGTGTGTGTGTGTGTGTGTGTTTTGTGTGTGTGTTGACATGTGACTGATCACCTGTCAACTGCGGTTCAGACTTTCGACGCATGACCTGATGTTATGTTCGTTCGAAACGCATCTCTGGATTTTTCTAAGGTTGAATAAAAGGTATGCATCAAACCCGACATTTATTTCAGGGCGTCGGTGTGCGATTACGAAAGAAGCGCCACGAGGCTTCTACATTGTACTTATAGAACGTACACAGGTAAGACAATATCCATATCGTTTATTAGAGTTTGGGTTTCGGCTAGTTGGTAGCGGTAATACATGACTTCTTGTAGCGCCAACAAAACGACAAGGACAAAGGGAAGCAACGGGCACAAGCGCTAACTTCCAACTGAGTTTATTGAAAAAAATGTGTGAATTGAAAAGCACTTATCAAAAGAAACAAAGATAGGAAAGAACAGAAAAAACAGCTCATTATAAAATTTGCACACAAAAATAATTCCCACAAACACTGCGACGTCGAGCAAAAGGCAGAACGAGGCATTAACTAAGGTGGTACCCTCCCCCACTCACATAGCCAATCTCCTTATCGCATAAGGCCATGGACGGCGCGGACACAAACGCCTCAGCACTACGAACACGCCGGTCGAGGTTCACAGCGTGAGGCGCGTAACGGCGCTGGTAGCCCTGCCAAGAAACGGCTCGCTGTCATTTCCTACTTTCAAGACCTGTCACATAGGCTGAAAAAGATTGGTGTGAAGGCCGAGGTGAATGTTGTGTTTTCCGCCCCAAGAAAATTGTTAAGCCTTTGCCGCCTAAATGACGGCGCAGCTCCCCGACAATAATGTGTGACAAGAACCACAAAAAGCCGTTCGTTCCATCCATGGGAAACGTTGTGTACGCCATTCCCCTGAAGTGCCGTAAAGTATATGTTGGTCAAAAAGGTCGGTGCCTCAACGACCGACTGCGTGTGCATTACTACAATGTTAATAAGGTTCAAGGGCCACTTCGGCATTCATCACCGCGATTGCGGTTGTACGCCCTTCTTCGACAGTTGTGCCGTCATCGCTCGTCACGCCAACCAGAAGACAAGAGAGATAATCGAGGCTGCCGAAATAGCACGCTAGGAGGATCGTTGCGTGTCTGCGCCATCCGTGGCCTTATCCGATAAGGAGATTGGCTATCTGAGTGGGGTGTGGGGGTGGGCGCTACCTTAGTTAATGCCTCGTGCTTGCTTTTGGTCGACGTCACAGTGTTTGTGCGAAATATTTTTGTGTGAAAATTTTGTCATGGGCAGTTTTTTCTGTTTTTTCCCCTCTTTGTTTCTTTTGATAAGTGCTTTTATATTCACGCATTTTTTCAATAACCTCAGTTGGAAGTTACGCGCTTGTAAATATGCTCCAATGCTGGTAAAATACAGTCAATAACATACTTCATTGGTCTTATGCAAATGCCATTAACATCCCTGGACTTCGATTTTCTCAGCGAAATAAAAACTGCAAAAATGTCGTGTTCCGTTCTTGGGCTCAAAAATATGCTATTTTCGTTAGGCGTTGTCAGAAACTGCCTGATAGATACGTCGTGGTTGCGTTTAACTAGGTTTGTAAAATAAGAGTTAAACTCATCTGCTAGGTGTACGCCACTAACAAAGCCGTTGTGTTCGATTTGGGTTATTTCATTGCACGTTCGCGACCGGTTCAAAAGTGTGTTTATTGTACGCCATGTTTTATCGGGATGTTTCGCCGTGGCCTCATTCAGTAGGTTCGTGAAGTAGTCCCAGTTGTCATTTCACGATGCTTTAGTTACAAGGTTTCGGTATTTTTTAAATCATTCAAAATCTTCTGCCTTACGGAAGTTGATAAATTGCGTGTACAAGAAGTTCTTCTTGCGAATCATCTCGAGGCATTCTGCGGTGACCCAAGGTTTACGTATTCTTATATTTCACAAGTTTTTTTCACAAGTAAATTTTTCGATGAAAATATTGTAGGCTTCATTTGCGTTGTGCGAGGTTATTACATGCCAGTTCAATAAAGTAATTCGTTCCCTGAAAGTATTTAGGGTAGTATCAGTGCTGTCTTCAAACAGAGCTGTAGAGCATGAATAAATCTTCTTGCATTTGGGATTAGCATTTAGGAACATATAAATAGGACGATGGTCACTAACGGTATTTTCGATAACTCCGGCTTTTATACTTTGTACCTCAGCTTGAGTAATAAATAGATCTAAAACAGTTTCAGCTACGAGAGTAATGTGCGCAGGTTCAGAAATTACATTCTTCCATTTATTTGATTAATAAAAGTTCATTAGTCGTTGTGTTCATTTCTAACATGGTACAGTGGAGGTAACCACCAATGTCCATTCTGAGCTTGTTATCGTTGGAAAAACCCAATAAAGTTTCCAAAAAAGAAAAAAAAGCAAGTCAAATTGTTACATGGTGGCCTATTTATAACTGTAAACATGTAGTCACGGGACGTTACAGATAGCACTTCGTAGTTTAATGAAGATATTGTAAAGGTAGGCAGGAAATTCACAGAAAGTTCACTTTTTTTTAGCGGAAGCACTCCTCCACCTCGCTTTCCTTGCCTATTTAAAAAAAAGGTCTATAAAGGTCTATTTAAAGGTAAAGGTTTATAGGGCAAGAACTTCATTGTCACAAGTATACCACGTTTCGGTTATCATGATGACATGACATGAAAGTTAAACGAAAAATCATTGAGGAGCGCAGTTGTACATTAAAGTTTATTTATAGCGGATTGCACGTTGCAATGAAAAATAATGAGGTGTCTGCGGTCTTTAGGAAAGGCAGGGTCTTGTGGGTCTATCACTTCAGATGGAGCCATTTAAGTGGAGTAGCGATACAAAAGAAGAAACAAACAACTACAAGGCGAAGTGAAGCATTGAAATACGTACCACACTGCGCACACTCAGCCTGTTCAATAGGCGGACGCCTGCATTGAAGATGAGATATTACACGATGCCGAAGTCGACAAACCAACATACTATATATGTGTTGATGGAACATCGCTAAAACTGATAAATAGCATATTGTTGTACACTTACAGGTTCTGATTAACATTTTTCCTGCTTTCATCAACATAAAATTACTATCTCTGAGTGGTAGTGCAATTACTATGTGGAAGCTTTCAACCAAACTAACACTACAACCAAACACACTGAAAAAAAACAACCTTAAGACTGTAGTTAACTTGCGTATACGACCCTTATGTCCATCTCGCAACATATGACGCATGAGTGATTCGGAGCACAGGCGGGTTCTCAGCTCGTCGTGCGAGTATATGGCGGTTCCGCACCCACACAAACCACCACCCGACTTCGTGTTTCCGAGATATTGCCTGCCCGAGAAGCCTCTTTTCTTAAGCACATAGGTGTTCAATTATGAACACCGGATTAGCTCCGGAAAGACCAAGATCAGTGCGGAGAATTTTCGCCTTGCGGGTCTTATCGAGGATTGCTTCGCGCTTTCTGCGACGAACAAACTGGACAACAGTGTTCTGCTGGCTCGCTGTTTGAGAGACAGGCACGCGATGACACATTTCAATGTCCGACTAGGAAATGTACTCTCCGATCCTGTCACCGATTTTAGCCATCAGCTCTGGAAGACTTTCATCTTTCCAAATCGGCACAACTTTGATTTCTACTTTGGCGTTACGTGCGTACTGCTCACATTGTCTTACGCGGTGTTCAGTACCTGTCAACTGAGCGGTGAGAACTTCACCCTTAGACTTAATGAATTGGTTCTCGTCCCGCAATTTCTTATTTTATGCTTTTACATCACCGAGTTCAGCTGTGTTCTTGTCAAACTCATCACTGATGAAATTCACACTGTTTCGAAGTTCTTCAATTTGGGCCTCTGATTCCGTCCTACAATTTTTAACTCATCTTCCTGCTCCCGTTTAACATCGGCAATGATTGTTTTCTTCAACGTCTGAGTCTAGTTTGGCTAACGTCACCGTGAACGGCTCAATCAGCTAGCCACACCCACAAGATACGACAAAATGCTATAAAAGGCAGCAGTGACAGAACCAGCTCACAAAACTACAGGGGCCATTTGCGGGAATTTGTTACTGACCTGCGACACACGAAGTGAGCGGGTCAGCTTTGACGAACTGCTGCCACTGCCGCTACTGCCAGGGATGGTACTTTCCTGGTGCACAGACTTTATACCGGTGCTTGAAATGCCGTTGACCGCCTGGTCCAATGAACGATGTCGATGACTTGCAGTGGCGCCGCTGTGTGTTGAACAGGCACCGCCGTGTGTCTGACGGAAGACTATCAGCAGCCGTCGGATAGTTCCGTGACGCAGCGGTGCTTCTTGAAGGGACCGGCGACACACGAAGTGAGCAGGTTAGCTTTGACAAACTGCTGCCACTGCCGCTGCTGCCAGTGACACCCGCCGGAAATGCTTTTGGTGGATGGGAGCAGTGTGTCTTGATTTTACCCAACCGGTCAGACCACTTGAAACCACCGACTAGCAATTAACAGTGACTCTGGCTAGTCACTGAGCAGAAGCGGTTCGGCCGATTGGGTATAATCAACTTTTCTGCCCCCGTCGCAACCTTGATGCGACACTATTTATACCATTGCCGCGCTTATGAGCGCGTTAGAAATAATATATTCGGAGGAGACTTTGAAATCGTTAAGATATTTCTTTCAGTTTACCGAGCATGAGGCAACAGTAAAAATTATGATCACACCATATCATGCCTTGTGACTTCGTAAATCAGTGATTAATTGCGCGGTGCCATTCCAAAATCCACATCGTCTTTTTCTCTTTGCTTTGTTGTTCTCCTCTTCTCTGTATTAATGGGATTGAACGTTACGGACTATTGGCATGCTTACGTCTATGTCTGGGACTAACGTTGCGTATCCGTTAATCTGAGCTTCACAATGCACCCAGCTAGGGGAAAGACAGTGTGCGTTCAAGCTTCGAAACCCATTTAATAGTACTGGAGCCGAAAGCGAAACGCGTCTCAAAGCTAGGGCGCCACATACCGTCGCATTCGCACTGCTCGGGCGCCATCATTTGGGGATCTGGCATACAAAACAGGCTACTACACCCTGAAATTGGACCACCCATGTGAAGGGAATATTAGGTGTGGAATGTCAAATTCTACTCGCCTAATTGGTACTTTTGCAATAGGCCTGTTCTTACTCTTCATGCAATAAGCTTCTAACACGCTTTTCCAAATCGAAAACCTTAGCGCATGTAGTGCGTCCACGTTTAGTCAGCCACAGTAACCGTGCTATACTGATATGGGGGGACGCGTGCACAATTCCCACTACGCCCGCCCATGGTTAAACTCACCTTATAGAAAAAAGAAGAAAACAGGTGACACAAGTAAAAAATTCCAAGAGGATGCGCTGATAGCAATTTGGAACTTTCTTCAGGAAACACAATCTGATCCGGAATAACGCAATCTCATTGCCACACACAAAAAAAGCAAAGTATACAGGTATAATAATTAGGTATAATTATATTAAACGTTCCCAAGACGACGCGCTGATAGCAATTTGGAACTTTCTTCAGGGAACACAATCTGACCCGGAATAACACAGTCTGATTGCCATACACAAAAAAGCAAAGTACACAGGTATATTAATTAGGTATAATTATAAAGTATTTTAAAGTACACGGTCCCTCGTATTGTGCCAACTGGAAAGGTTTTAAGTAAAGTTTGTTTCCTAATAAAATAAATAAAAATAACTAAACAAGTAAACATATAAATCAATGAGCGCTTGCCGTCGCAGGAGTACGAACTCAGCCCCCAGTGGATTGTGCGATCGCTGGCTGATGCACGTCCCCTCCAGGCTGATTTTAAAAGCTTCAACTGAATTCCTATGCGTCTTGCCACCATGCAACACATCCCGGTTGTTCAGCGTATTTCCGTTTTAGACCGTGCAAGACCATGTATGCGGGAAGGTTTTGCCCACCAACATACTGTCGTTGATTGAATGATTGTGGTTTTTTACGCGGTTGTTCCACACTTGAGCTACTAAAAGCGCTGTTTCGGAGGGCTCTGGATACATTTTGACCACCTGTGGATCAGTAACGTGCGCCAAAATCTCTACACACTGCCATTTGCGCTTTTCTTCTACATCACCAATGAGCTTTCATACACAGTGTAATGCTTCGCCAGGTCTTCCCTATCCTAAGATCGCGGGTGGCCAGGGGTGGGTGTTTGCTAGGGCACACACTTTCGGGGTCGTTCATAAATTCTCCGAATGAGCAGCGGTTCTCTTGGTTCACCTATTTGAAAAAGCAGGAGTAGATCTAAGTGCACACCGCCACAATATTTAACACCACTTGAGTGTGCAGAATTCCAGTACTACGCCCATAAAAAATTGGTAGCCACACTATTCGCAGAATCAAGAAACTGATGGTCGAACACCGACACACTGAACGCCATGAAAAAATTTAGCAGGTCTCATTTATACATAGATTGAACAGTAGAGAAAGTGGAACTCGTTCTTATAGATGCGTACTTTAAACAGCGCTAACACGACGGGGACAAACAAAGAAGGACATGTTTCACAAGAAAACCGCCTGTTTTGTCCCTCTTTCTTTCTTTGTCAACGTGGTGCTTCCGCTGTATGACGTAACTAATTCAGACAACAAAGAGGACCACCGAATGAACCGCGAGAAATGTTCTTATAACACTTAGCTATACAGTGCACAATTCCGATGATTTCGACACAGAGCCATCACCAACGCCCGAAACGGTGCCATTTTTGCAAAAACCCAACAAAGGGCAATTTGCCTTTGGAACACGGCCGTATGACCTTGACGCGTTGCCATTTCTTCCTCCACCGTGACTCAGCAGGTCGGTGACAGTCAGGCTAAGAATTTCGCTCTAATAAACGAAATACCGGAGTATTGTGCAGTGCTGGGCACATCCTCTTAGACGGTTAAGCGCAGTCGTCTCACAGAACCCTGCCTGACGACACTTCGCCTTATACGAGCGAGTCTTAACATCCTTTGGTTTCATCAACTCCCATCATGAGCTCACAGGAAACGAGTGCTTACCACTTTGCGGATCTTATTTCGCGAAGCAGGCATCTAGGACTGCTTTTAATTGTCCTCTTTCAGACTAATATCTTACAAATGTTTCCTTCCATACAACGCTTATTCTACCGACGCCTGCAGCGATGATCAGGAAGAATCTTGTTTCCAAGTAAACACGTGTTCTTTTATTTCCATCGTTTGGCGAGGGTTGATCTGTCGTAAAAACATGACCCGACGGAATTTCCGAAGGCACTTAGTGCAGAAACGCATGGAGAAAACACCTTCTCTTCAAAAGGAAGGACAGAAGGACCCTCAGTATGCAGATATTGTGGTGGATATCGCAATCGCCAACATATCCAAGAGATGTCCTTACAATAGTTCAAGCAACCCCTGACTTCCGGACACTGACGCAGGTGTTATATCCCATTGACCCAACCTGGTGGGCGCTCAACTTGTATTCCGAGGAACTGCTTTCTCTACGGCGGTATGCCAAGAAAATTAGCTCCCATCCACGCTGTGAAGGTGGTTGGAAAGCAAAAGCTTCAAACGTCACCCCCAACAATTGCCAATGCGATGTCACTTGAATTCACGCACGTGGCTGTACAAAATTTGAAACCAAACATTCTGGCAGCCGTCACCTGAAATTCGCGGGGGTGGCGTCTCAAACGCAGCTACAGCGTCGGCCTCGACTGGACTAGAGCGGCGGACACCACCGCTGTAGCCCGCCCGCTAGTCGGGAGAAAGAAAACAGAGAGGAGCGTCTTTCGAAGGGTGGGGCAGCGGAACCTAGCCATCCTGATGTGCTAGCTTGGAGCTACACCACCACGCCACACAAGAGCAGACACCGAAATAATTCGGCAGGTGAGCTTAGTGATTGCCATTTATACCCATGTGAACTAGTTAGTTGAGTATGTTTGAGAATTGCGAGAAAGCTGATGGAACTTTTATTTACAATCGCCATTTATCAAAACAAGTTGCTCCTGTCGCCTTTTGTAATACGTATTAAAACACAACCCAATTGGCTTAGTACACCAATTTAGGAAACGCGGGTTCTATTCGTGGCAAGCAGTGCATTTCTCTACCGTTCTGCAGCGGCCAGATGTCTGTAAGTGGTCTCTATTTCGTTTTCTCGCTCTGGATGTCCATCCTAATAGTCTCTTTGCCCTATGTAAATCCGTCGGGTGAGGGTTACACAGGAGGTGCTCTCGAACGACTTCATCAAGCCGTGCGAAGGAAGGGCGCAATGGACGCGAAGCTGCGCAAAAACAGGCCCAAAACAACCGTCGCTGAGGCAGACGACAAAGCCGACGAATGGTCTTGCCGATGCGACTACCGAGGAGAGCAGCTCCAGCACGCGGGGAACGCTGGATAATTCGCCGCGCCATCTACAGTGTGCTCCGTGAGTAATACCCTCCCCCCAGCCACCGCCTCCGCCGCGTTGGGATTTTATTGTCCCACACATGACGAAAGAACCATTGGCTGGTAGAGGTAGAAAGGTTTGCTTTAAAAAAGCACGTGCAAAACGAGCACAAAAGGATCACTGACTCCCAATTGCGAAATTCGAGCGTAGCACGAACAGCAGTATTTTTGGACACCTCGCATATCTGATGCGTCTCAGGAAGTGATTGTGTGTGCAGCAAATGCATGGGGGTGCGGGTTACTGTGTTGTTATCTTGCAGCGCTTCGCTGCCGCAGAGAAGGTTGTGGAAAATCGTGTTTGAACCTACCGCACAAATATCACATGGTTCACATGAGCCCCATAGAAGGAGCCCACCGTGAAAGTGTGAGCCGGAGATACTAAGCCATACTTATCGGTGGCTACGTGCGGGACGATGACGCCTTAACAGCACGTGCGTTCCTTCCATTAAATAGACGTTGCTGCTCCGTTTTCTTTTTGCATGTGATGCCTCGTTCGTTTGCTCGGTTACACGGGAACCGCCGCATTCCCTGCCGCGAAACCCCTGCTCCAGGTTTTCGACCCGTAAGCTGTAGACCCGTAACGATTTTGAACCTCACAGCGTACCTTGAACTGTACTACTTCCCCAAATACGGAGGTGCGCCTTTCGCAGTTTTTACCTGACATAACGAATGACCTCCCAGCACGCTTTACCCCAGAACGCACCTGTGCTGTGCACGCCGTGGAGCAGTAATTACCCCGAAAACGAGAGGCAGTCCGCCGGCGTCCCAAGCTGCCCTCGACACTGGTCGCACGTCATCCAACAAGGGTGTGGCCTAAACAAAGCGACATTAAAAACCTTTGCCTCGCAAGGATTATGTCTATCGGCTTTGTGCACATCTCGGCCATTCTAGGCAAGCGGTTAAAGGAGAAAAACGTTCCGGTTGCTCCGCGAGACACCACTTGAAAGCCGCTTAAACACAGCCGGCATGAAAGCAAGGTCAAAGAAGCTATGCAGAATATACAACAACAATGACCGTGTTGCCCGCGATGGGTAAGAACTACTAAATCTGCAAAATTCTTTCTGTCGAATGCCACGTTTCAAACTCGCGCGCAGGTAGACGCAACATTGGCGAAAAAGCGACGCTTTCTCGTATTTTGCTTTAGCCAGAACGGCAACTAGGTACGCAGAGAGCTAACGACATGACCGCACCGACAAAATTACAAGACAATTTCTGCGGTACACAACAGGTAAAGCGAACAAGCCCTGCTAATACCGCAGGCAGCGTTTGCTCCGCTCGTACTTTCCGCCGACCACTTTCGTGGTTGCCCTAGGATCAACGCCAGCGCCGCGGAGCGGCCTTCTTGGGCAGCGCGTGACGCACTCCAACAGCGTGACGGCCGCGTTTTACGACAAGAAAAGCATTTAGGGATTCCGGCAAAAACCAAGCAATACAACAGGAAATAAACCCTATGAAAAAAAGTAATATTTCCGATTCGGAGAAAAATGCCTTGATAGTAAAGTGTAAAATGCAAACAAAACTACAAGTGCCTTTCTATAGCAATTAGGCAGTACTTTATATACGAGAGCATTGAGTGACTCACTGCAGGAAGGATGCCCAGAAACAGAATAATGTTCCCTAAAACATGTGCTTTATCATTCTTCTGGGTCAATTTGCTTCCACAGACTTCGAAGGGCCGCCGCAAACTTATGGTTGCAGGCAAACAGCGGATGTTGGTTTCACGGTTTGGTTTGTGATGTCGCAATGCTTTTGCTGGAAATGACTGGAAATGACAACAGGAAATGACAAGAATTTATCATGCGTGCTCAGAAAAACTTCCGACAGTTATGTCATCGCCTCTACCATCCTATATCATATATTTTTCTTCAGGGATACTTCTGTGAAACTAAGAGGTTTAGCGGTATCCACAAGCAAGCCCTTCAAGTAAAAACAAGTTCTTGGCAGCCGGCGAGAATTTCGAGAGATTTAGAACTCCACAGCGAACTCATTATTACGATTCAATGCGGTGCTCACAATGATAATGCAGTCTTAGCGGGCAAGTTCCACCTGATTTCTACGATATATGGGTACCGTAGTTCCGGCGCTGTAGTAGTAGGTAGTAGGTAATTGGGTAGTGGGTTATTCTAAATTATATCGGTAGTATATCGGCAGTAGGTTATTCCAAAAGGTCCTATAGAACAGTGGGTAAAACAGTCAGTCGTCTAACGATGAGAAAGTGAGCTGGCGTCAAACCTTCAGGCTCACCGAAGGATCTGCTAACAAAAGTAAGTGGGCGGGTTACCTACCGCTTTGATTTCGCACAATGGTGTTCAACTGTTCTGCACGCACTTTTCAGGTAGTTTTCAGAAGCGCTTGGTGAAAGGCCAGCTGGTACATTGCACTACGAAGAAAAACCAGCACAAAGGACAGGACAAAGTAGAAAAGCACAAACCACAGGCACGGACCTGTGATTTGTGGTTCTGTAAGCTGTCCTGTCTTTTGCGCTGCTTTTTTTCGTAGTGCCACGTAGTTTCTTATGCTGATGAAAGAAGCACCGGTGGATTGTCATGTCTTCTATCTTGCAGACATTGTACGGCCATTTTGACCATTCTTTCGGCATGTACGGAGGGAGAGATACTTCCCAACTGGTCTCAAATGTCCAGAGTCATCGAAACAGCATTTTGCCCTTGACAAGTTGGCATATGTCACTCCAAGCGGGTCATCGAAATTATCTGTGATTTTTGTCGCCCAATCCCCCTTGTTCATGGTGTTTTGTCCTAAAAAGGTATTCTTGACTTCATAGTGACTTGAAGAGCATTGTAGTCATGCCAGGCAATGCCGGAAACCTTTCTATACTTAGATGGTGGAACTGCTTCTTCTAGGCTGAGTGCGGCCGTTTTTTCGCGTTGCTTCCAAATAACGTTACAGTTGATTAGAATTATTAAACCACTTACGTATTAGCATGCCTACATCTGCTGTGATCTCGTTACTCAGATTATCAATGCGTATAGAATGCTCTTCACCTTCTGCTCCGGTCAACAAATAGTCAACATTGAACAATGATTTTAGGTGTTCTGCTTGTTCTTAGTTGTTTTGCGCAACTTGCGGAGGAGGAGTCAAAACGTTGTAAAGACAATAAAGGAGCTCCATGTTGCTCCAAACGGAACACGGGTAATTCGCCACTCTTCTAGGGAATCTGAACGAGCTGCTGTCGAAACGGTCGCATAGCCAAAGAATCCACAAGCATCCCGGTAGTAGTCTTGCATTCCTATTCCACGACAACCAACAACTATACTGAATGGAATTAAAAAGATGGAAAGATCAAGGCTCACTTGTTTGTATTTGTTTCACCCACGCCTGCACGAATACTATAGCCACACTGATAACGCGAGTATGTTATCAGGACGCAATATTTAGGGTATGAGCGAGTGCATTCCAGTAAATTTGTGCAGGCAGTTGGTACGTACCTACAAAATATTTTAGTGAAAAGGCTTTACATAGCTGGGCAGGTAGATAAACCCGCATCTCAAGCGCTAAGATATCACAGAAAATCGCCGACGTCTTAAGGAATTTACAACTCATAGACTGCTCAGAGTCCTGCCAAAATTCTCAGGGAAGCTCTTTAGAGAAAGGCAAGCTAAGCGAAATTAAAAAATGGCCGAGTAAACTTGTGTCTGGGAGGATTTAGAATAATGAGACTCGTTAAAGTGAGTCAAACATGCATCCCGAAGCCCCAAAGATCGCGACTGTGGCTGAGGGTGGATGTACTGAATGCCTTACGGCGACCCCTCAGAAACATTTTTAAAGTACATGTGATGATATGTGCATAAATATTAAGGCATTCAAATCACAGAATAACAATTGTAACAGTATCAAAGTACATTTTCACTGGCTGGTGTCTTTGCTTGGCGATGCGAACGCGGGTATGTCAAGTCCTAGGAAAGGAGAGACGGAAAGACGCACAAAATAAGAATACGAATATTGACATCGGAAATGCCAAACATCCCCCATGCAACGAATCCGGTAAACTTCACCATCTATGAGGAAATCACGACTCCTAGACTGTATAGGTGATGCTAAACTATCTTCCCCGACATATCTGCAACTGGCTTTGCATCCACTGCTCCCCGGAGGTATGATATAAATGAAACCGCAACAATATTGCTAACTTGGAGAATGGTTTCGCGATAGGTACGCTCGTAAAAAGTGCTAACAACACCAAGAAAGCGGGTGCCACACTTTTCACGGCACGGCAGCCTAGTGTAGCTGCGGACGCATCTTCACCGTCTACTATTCGGTGCGCAACGGGCTGACCTTTTGTACCTGCCTACCCACTGCATACGCAAAACCCTGCCTGTGTAGCCTGATCCGTATCGTAAGCCAAAACTTTGAGCAAAGGGTGACACCAGTCCTTTGTTGTTGTAACAGTTTTGAGGACTGTACGTTGAAGGAAGGGTTTGGGTGTCTGCGTAATTGTTTTTATTATTTTCGGAACAAAACACCACGTCCGCTATTTTTTATTATGAGTATATTTCCCGCACACCAATGTTTATATGGTTTAATATAGATGGGTATAACAACACACTCCGAAACAGTGAACACGCTGACGATGAGCGGGAAGGACAGAATGGGTTGCTAAATGTAGCCACCCCAGGGGAGAGTTCAGCCGCATGCGGTAGTCATCATCGGGGTGCGATAAGCTACACCTCTAGGTGAGCCGCTGCGCGGTTCCTCGTGGAAGCATGAAGCGGCCTGTTATTAGGGGGGCGGGGAATACTTCTGCCACTACAGCAGCGCCGACTTCGCTATCGCATGTTAGACTGCTACTACTGCGTGGTTATATCACCTGTTTAGAAACAATTTTAACTTTTATAAAAAAATGTTTGTTTTCTTCCTTAAAAACTCATTTGCAGTATTTGTGTAACATAGAGAACAATGCAAACCTGAATTTTGTGTTTTGAAGTGCTAAGCAGAAGAACAAATTTGTTGAAGTATAAGAAAACTTTTATACGCATGCGATGCTCATAAAACTTATTTTTAAATTTTTGTGTTTTGAAAAGATCGGTTTAAATATGGAGGTAACACCTTAGTCAATTCTGAATCCAACGTGTCGAACTTTATGTGTAAAATTATAAGTTCAGATCGGAAACGGCACTGCTAATGAAGAGTCGCATGTGACAATTTTTGAAATACAGCAATCCTAGTACAATGTTAAATATGTAACATCTCACTCCCATCCACCGACCATGACGCCAAAGTAAAACTCACGAGTACTCCACCTCGTTCCTTGTGACGCAATTGTTATAAAGCTGTGCTTGTCGTCTTTCCGTACTTACCGCTGACCACTTTCGTGGTTGGACCTAGGATCAACGCCAGCGCTGTGGGGCGGCCCTTTGGGCAGCGCACGACGCACTCCAACAGCGTGACGGTGGCGTTTCACGACGAGAAAAGCATTTAAGGATTCTGGCAAAACCAAGCAATACAACAGGAAAGACACCCTATGAAAAAAAGTAATATTTCCGATTCGGAGAAAAATGCCTTGATAGTAAAGTGTCAAATGCAAACAAAACTACGGGTGCCTTTCTATAGCAATTAGGCAGTACTTTATTTACGAGACCATTGAGTGACTCACTGCACGAAGGATGGCCAGAAACAGAATAATGTTCCCTAAACCATGTGCTTTACCATTATTCTGGTTCAATTTGCTTTCACAGACTTCGAGGGGCCGCAATCTTATGGTAGCAGGCAAACAGCGGATGTTGGTTTCCCAGTTTGGTTTGTGATGTCGCAATGCTTTTGCTGGAAATGACTGGAAATGCAACAGGAAATGACAAGAATTTATCATGCGTGCTCAGAAAAACTTCCGACAGTTATGTCATCACCTCTACCATCCCATATCATATTTTTTTTCTTCAGGGATACTTCTGTGAAAATAAGAGGTTTAGCAGTCTCTACAAGCAAGCCCTTCAAGTAAAAACACGTTTCTTGGCACCCGGCGAGAATTACGAGAGATTTAGAACTCCATAGTGAACTAATTATAACGAGTCAATGCACTGCTCACAATGATAAAGCAGTCTTAGCGGGCAAGTTCCACCTGAATTCTACGATATATGGGTACCGTAGTTCCGGCGCGGTAGTTGTAGGTTATTCGGTAGTAGGTTATTCCAAATTATATCGGTAGTATATCGACAGTAGGTTATTCCAAAAGGCCCTGTAGAACAGTGGGTAAAACAGTCAGTCGTCTACCGATGAGAAATTGAGCTGGCGTCAAACCTTCAGGCTCACCGATGGAAGTGCTAACAAAAGTAAGTGGGCGGACCTACCGCTTCCATTTCGCACAGGATGGTGTTCAACTGTTGTGCACGCACTTTTCGGGTAGTTTTCAGAAGCGTTTGGTGAAGGGCCAGCTGGTACATTGCACTACGAAGAAAAACCAGCACAAAGGACAGGACAAAGTGGAAAAGCACAAACCACAGGCGCCGCGACCTGTGATTTGTGGTTCTGTAAGCTGTCCTGTCTTTTCCGCTGCTTTTTTTGTAGTGCCACGTAGTTTCTCATGCTGATGAAAGAGGCACCGGTAGATTGTCATGTCTTCTAGCTTGCAGACATTGTACGGCCATTTTGACCATTCTTTCGGCATGTACGGAGGGAGAGATACGTCCCTAACTGGTCTCAAATGTCTAGAGTCATCGAAACAGCATTTTGACCTTGACGAGTGGGCATATATTCCTCCAAGCGGGTCGTCGAAGTTACCTGTGATTTTTATCGCCCAATCCCCTTTGTTCATGGTGTTTTCTCATAAAAAGGTATTTTTGACTTCATACGAACTTGAAGAGCATTGTCGTCATCCCAGGCAATACCGAAAACCTTTCTGTACTTGGATGGTGGAACTGCTTCTTCTTGGCTGAGTGCGACCGTTTTTTCGCGTTGCTTCCAAATAACGTTTAGAGTTGATTAGAATTATTAGACCACTTACTTATTAGCATGCCTCCATCTGCTGTTATCTAGTTACTCAGATTATAAATGCGTATAGAATGATCTTCATCTTCTGCTCCGGTCAACACAAGTCAACATTGAACAATGATTTTAGGAGTTCTGTGTGTTCTTAGTTGTGTTGCGCAACTTGCGGAGGAGGAGTCAAATGGTTGTAAAGACAATAAAGGAGCTCCATGTGTCTCCAAACTTATCACGGGTAATGCGCCACTCTTGTAGAGAATCTGAACGAGTTGCTGTCGAAACGGTCGCATAGCCAACGAATCCACAAGCATCCCGGTAGTAGTCTTGCATTCCTATTCCACGACAACCAACAACTACACTGAATGGAATTAAAAAGATGGAAAGATCAAGGCTCCCTCGTTTGTTATTTGTTTCACCCACGCCTACACGAATGCTATGCCACACTGATAACGCGAGTATGTTATCAGGACGCGATGTTTAGGGTATGAGCGAGTGCGTTCCAGTAAATTTGTGCAGATTAGTTGGTACGAACCTGCAAAATATTTTTGTGAAAAAGCTTTATATCACTTGGCAGGTCATGCGTCTCAACCCCGCATCTCAAGGGCTAAGATATCACAGAAAATCGCCGACGTCTTAAGCAATTTACAAGTCAAACACTGCTCAGATTCCTGCCAAAATTCTCAGAGAAGCTCTTTATAGAAATGTGGGCTAATCGAAATTAAAAAATGCCTGGGTAAACTTGTGTCTGGGAGGAATTAGAATAACGAGACTCGTTAATGTGAGACAGACACGCATCCCGACAGCACCAAAGATTGCGACTGTTGCTGATGGTGGATGTACTGAATGCCTTACGGCGACCCCTCAGAAACATTTTTAAAGTACATGTGATGATATGTACATTAATATAAAGGCATGCAAATCACAGAATGACAATTGTAACAGTATCAAAGCACATTTTCCCTAGCTGGTGTCTTTGCTTGGCGATGTGAACGCGGGTATGTCAAGACCTAAGAAAGGAGAGACGGAAAAACGCACGAAATAAGACGATGATTATTGACATGGGAAATGCCAAACATCCTTTATGCAACGAATCCGGTAAACCTTCACCATCTATGAGGAAATCTCCTGGACTCCTAGACTGTATCGGTGATGTTAAACTATCTTCCCTGATGTATCTGCAACTGGCTTTGCATCCACTAGGCCCCCCAGGTATGATATAAATGAAACCACAACATTATTGCAAACTTCGAGAATGGTTTCGCTATAGGTACGCTCTTAAAAACTGCTAATAACACCAAAGAAGCGGGTGCCACTATTCACAGAACGGCAGCTTAGTGTAGCTGCGGACGCATCTTCACCGTCTACAGCAGTCAAACCCGAATAAAACGAACCCGGATAGAGTGAATTATGGTATATATCGAACAAAAATAAATCAGTTACAAAAATACACGCGAAACACATTCCTTATAACGAACTTCACATCTGATATATCGAACTCAGCATGCCTAGAATAGCCGCCAAATTGCATGGTATCGGAGCGGCGACTGATATTTTGAACGGTCGCTACTTCTGAGCAAAAGCCGCAACTGAGACATTGAACCTCGTATGGAGTGACATAATGCCCAACACTTTCATTCAAAGTCTGTTTACTACTCGCGGAACTCATGACGGAACCCGCCCAATCAGTGAGTCCGGACAAAGGCGGCAGCTCGCCAGCATTCCCGTTGCTGTGACCAAAGGAGTGCCCTTTGAAGATTTCCTGAGTGTCGACGACGACGTTGCCGGCACTGTAAGCCCTTCGGACGCGGGCACCGTCAGCAGCACCATCGTAATGCTGATGAAAAGCACCGAGATGGCAGAGGATGTAGCGAGTGAAAGCCATCCGACGCTTAATGAAGTCCTTTCGGCAGTCGATGTCCTCCGCCAATGTTTCTTCGAAATTGAAGGACACGGACTCGAACTGGAGCAAACTATGTCTCGTGTAAAGAATGATGTGCTAGTTGACACTGACAATACGAAAGGGAAAACAAAAATCACCGCTTTTTGGAAGTGGGCAGTTAAGGCGTTAAGGCGGAAAGCAGCTTTATTATTTGCAAATTAATTGATTGTTTTATGTATGGTATGGCATACTTCATTTTATTCGTTTCTGCTTGCGGGGATGGCAAGGGGATTCCCGCGTATTGCGAACTCGCAATAATAAATTCGTTATGGGCGGGTTCAGCTATATCGAACTATTGGATATATCCAACTAATCGTGGCGCATATTGCAGTTTGCTATAACCGGGTTTGACTGAATTCGGTGCGCAAGTGGCTGACCTTTTGTACCTGGCTGCCCCCGCGCAGGCGCACAACCCTGTCTGTGTTTCCTGATCCGTATCGTAAGCCACAAATTTGAACAAAGGTAGTCACCAGCCGTTTGTTGTTATTAACAGTTTTGTGGACTGTACGTTGAAGGAAGGGTTTGGGTTCTGCGTAATTGTTTTTATTATTTTGGGAATAAAACCCCACGTCCGCTATTTTTATTATGAGTATATGTCCCACACACCAATGTTTAAATGGTTTAAAATCGACGGGTATAACCCCAAATTCCGAAACAGTGAACACGCTGACGATGACCGGGAAGGACAGAATGTGTTGCTAATTGGTAGCCACCGCCGGGGAGAGTTCGGCTGCCTGGGGTAGGCATCATCGAGGTGCGAGAAGCTGCACCTCTAGGTGAGCAGCTGCGCGGTTCCTCGTGGAAGCATGAAGCGTCCTGTTATTAGGGGGGCGGGGAATACTTCTGCCACTACAGCAGCGCCGACTTCGCCATCCCATGTTACAGACTGCTACTTCTGCGTGGTTATATCACCACTTTAAAAACAATTTTAACTTCCATAGTAACATGTTTGTTTTCTCCATTAAAAACTCATTTGTTGTTTTTATGTACCAAAGAGAAAAATGCGAACTTGATTTTTTGTTTTTTAAAATGCTAATTTTAAGAACAAGTTTGTTGCAGTATAACGAAACTTTTACGTGTATGCGATGTTCATAAAACTTTCTTTAAATATCTGTTTTTGAGAATTTATGTTTTAATTTGCAGGCACCACCTTACTGCACGAACACCCTGCCTACTTGCGAAGTAAATTTAGGTGTAAATTTTGAACTTGATATATTGATAGAGCACAGCTATCTTAAGAAGTCGCATTTGAAATTTTTTGAAATACAGCAATCCTAGTACAATGTTAAATATGTAACATGTCACTCCCATCCACAGACCATGATGAAAAAGTAAAACTCATGAGTACCCCACATCGTTCCTTGTGATGCAATTGTTATAAAGCTGTGCTTAGGGGCCGAAGGTTTCCATTATATTTCTTCATCACTATTTTCTATTTGCTTCTTGTTTTCCTCTGCCTTCGTTATCTTCATCCTACTCTGGTTCACTGCAGGAGGAAGGCCTCTCCCATTACCCTTCAACTGTTCCTGCCACGCTCTGCTCAAGGACACATTTTAGACCAGCCATTTGTTATTTGCTTCCCTCCGTCGGCCTGCCATTTCTTCGAGACCTGTGTGTCGGTATTCACTCCGTTGCCTTAATTGTCAACACGTGGTCACTTTGTTTGACTGCACAGCGAGCCTAAGTTCATTTCTTTTCTTTTATTTGAACTATGATATTTCTTCGTCTCCTGTGAACAGGAGACGAAAGATCTAATAAGGAAACAGGCAAACCATGACAATCTCTACTGCAGCTGACAAAATAGAACTAGCCGAGCTGTCGAAGTTAATCAATAAGCGTAAGACAGCTGAAATACGGAAGTATAGTATGGAGAGGATCGGAAACGCTGTAAAGAACGAAGGGAGCCTAAAAGCAGTGAAGAGACGTCTTGGCGTGGGGAAAAATCAGATGTATGCACTTAAGGATAAGCAAGGCAATGTCATCACAAATAGCGGTAAAATAGTCACAGTGGCCGAGGAGGTCTATAGGGATCTGTACAGTAGCCGGGACATACAGGATAATGCCAAAAAAAAACGAGACAGTAGTTCAGAGGAGATAGATATCCCATCAGTAACGACCGAAGAAGCAAGGAAGGCTTTGAAAGAAATGAAAGGGGGAAAATCACCTGGTGAGGATCAGATAACAGCAGACCTCTTGAAGGATGCGGAGAAATTGTACTTGAAAAACTGGCAAACCTGTATACGCAATGCCTAATGACCGCAATGGTACCGGAATCTTGGAAGAACCTGAACATCATCCTAATCCATAAGAAATGCGACATGAAGGACTTGAAAAATTACAGGCCGATCAGCTTACCAAGGTAATCGCTAATCGCTACCAAGGTAATCGCTATTTCCCAAGGTAATCGCTAACCGAATCTCTGCAACCTTAAAGTTCAGTCAACCTAAAAAACAAGCAGGGTTCCGTAAAGGTTATTCAGCAATGAACAACATTCACATGATCAATCAGGTGATAGAGAAGTGCGCTGAATATACTGAACCCCTATATATAGCCTTCATAGATTATGAGAAAGCATTTGACTCGGTCGCAACCCTGGCAGTCATTCAGGCATTATGGAACCAGGAGGTAGATGAGCATTATGTAAGAATACTAGCGGATATCTACAATGGGGCTACAGCTACCACCATCCTCCATAGGAAGAGCAGTAAAATACCTATAAGGAAGGGCGTCCGACAAGGAGACACAATCTCTCCAATGTTATTCACACCATGCTTACAAAAAGTAATCAGAACGTTGGATTGGGAACAGGTGGGAGTAAGGGTTAATGGAGAATACCTCAGTAACCTCAGATTTGCTGATGACGTTGCCTTGCTAAGTAACTCGGGGGACGAATTGCAAAGCATGCTTTCCGCACTGGGCGAACAGAGTAGAACCGTGGGCCTGAAAATTAATATGCAGAAAACTAAAGTAATGATCAATAACCTCGGGACAGCACAGCAGTTTGAGATAGGTGGCGAGGCAGTGGAAGTGGTAAGCGAATATATCTACTTCAGCCAAGTTGTGACCCCAGATCCCAACCATTAGGCAGAGATAATTAGAAGGATCAGAAGGGGGTGGGGTGCATATGGCAGACATTCTCAGATAATGAATAGCAGCCTACCATTGTCGCCGAAGAAGAAAGTGTATGGCAGCTGCATCTTACCAGTGCTCACCTACGGGGCAGAAACTTGAAGGCTAACTAAGAGGGTTCAACATAAATTGAGAATGACTCAGCGGGCAATGGAGCGGAAAATGATAGGTGTAACATTAACGACAAGAAGAGAGCGGAGTGGGTCAGGGAGCAAACTGGTGTTAAAGACATATTAGTAGAAATTAATAAGAAGAAATGGGCGTGGGCAGGACATGTAATGCGAAGGCAAGATAACTGCTGGTCATTAAGGGTAACAGAGTGGATCCCTAGAGAAGGCAAGCGTTGCAGGGGGCGGCAGAAAGTTAGATGGACAGATGAGATCAAGAAGTTTGCGGGGATAAATTTGTCACAGTTGGCACAGGGCCGAGGTAACTGGAGAATAATGGGAGAGGCCTTTGCCCTGCAGTGGGCGTAGATAGGCTGGTGATGATGATGATGGTGGTGGATTAAAGTGTATTGTGTTGGATTGTGTTGCGTCATAGCCGCCGGACGTTGCGTCATAGCAGCGGCAGACGCGCTGGGGCCGGCGCATGTGCAGTACTCTCTCTTCCGCGGTTTCCTCTCCTTCGGGTGCGCTGCGCATATAACCGGTGTGCCGTTCTCCGTCGAAGCAACATCCACGCTTGGCTCAAACACCTAGAGTCCACGCCGCTTTACGAGTACGCCAACGTCGTCATCGACTAGGACCGGCTTACGCAGTCCCCTAAGCGTTATGCGCGCTATAAAACGCGGTCCCTTCGCCGCTCCGCCTATGCGTCGCATATTCACAGGGGTTCCCGCGAGGGGAGGTGGTGTGTTCTTTTTACTTCTTCTAGCACCTCGCTTCCTAAGCTGAAGAGGACACCTTTGACATGCTAATTCCTCATTACTTCATAATTATTTATATTTATTTTTATTCTCACGGCCATTCTTTCCGATGGTAGTTCCTCAAGCATTGTTTGCGTGTGTTCTCCAGTCTCACTAACCAATACTATGTCATGCGCGTACCTCAAACGGCTGAAATATATCCCATTTATCCCTAATCGTATGGTTGCGCACTCAACCTATCTAAACAGCCCCTGCAGACACGCTGTGAATAGTTTTTGCGATATGGTACCTCTCTATATTGCTCCCTTCGTATCGGGAATTTATCACTTTGCTTTTAGAGGTTTATCCCGCCCGTGCATTCCTTTTATATCTGTTCTAGAGGTCTTGTGTGGGCCTCCTCTATTGTCTGGTCGTTTAGTTCTTCGAGCACGGCCGCGGTGGGTACGGGCTCAAACCCTTTCTCATAGTTCGGGTTCTGCATTTTCGGATAAATCCGATAAAATCCGAAAAACACTCAGCGGTAAAAATTTTTCGAATTCGGATTTATCCCAAACACTCCGGACTCAAACACCGCCGCCTGGAAAAACCAGACTACGCTTTATCTTTTCCTCGCATCCTCTACCAACCTTTCTTACTCTATTTTCATGCTTCCACTTTTGTTCGTTCCACGTACGTTCCCAAGCTTCACAAAAAGAGTCGCTTTGGACCCTTGTCATGAAAAACAACATCTCTCCCACAATATTAGTCGAACCAAGGTCAAACACTTCTCTCCTTCCCTACCACTGTACTTCGGGCCTTTTTCCCGGGTATGTTTTTTTCCTAGAATTTCATTCGCCCTTCTCTAACCTCGTTTCGCTAAAGATTGAACGTTTGGGCGCAAAGAAACAAGTGACCTTTGAACGCAAAGAATTCAACGCAAAGGAACAAGGACGAACGAAGTGGACGGGACACGGCGCTACTGTCAACTTGTGTTATTTCACTGTGACACCCGATTTTATACGGGATGGTACACTGCAAACGAAAGAAAAGAGGCAAAGAGGAAGAGCACAAGCAAATACAATAAAAACTAACAACTAAAAAGTGGATAAAAAGGCACTTTAGGAACGCAAAATCTAGTGATTGGATAAGTATTTCAGTTCTTTATTTGTCAGTGTTATGGAAGCAATGCTAGCGCATTTGTCTTACAGTGTAACAATCTGGTACGCCTGGATGATTTCTCTTGTGAGCTGATCCTCGTGTCGGCCTACAATGCTGGTCTTATCAAAATGTGGCCTACTTTCACAATCTCATTCGATTGTGTTCGATATTCATTTCCTATATTCGATTTCTTTATCGTGTGGAAGACATAACTTTGGGCAGTCAGGTCGTTGCTTAGATCGTCGACCTAGAGAGCATAGGAACAATGTAGAAAAGGTGAGTAACAAACATCTGGGCATACCTGGCAGAGATTGTGAATGTAGGCCACATTTTGATAAGATCAGCATTGTAGGCCGACACGAGGATCGGCTAACAAGAAAAATCATCGAGGCATACCTGATTGTTTTATTGAAAGACAAATGCGTAGCACAGCTTCCATAATACTGACAAAGAAAGAACAGAAATTCGTATCCAGTCACTAATTTTTGCCTCCCTAAAGAGCCCTTTTTAACGCGGGTGTTTAAACAGTCATCCTACACTTTTCATTATTTCGTTTTTATTGTATTTGCTTGTGCTCCTCCCCTTTCCCTCTTTTCTTTCGTTCGCAGTGTGCCGCCCCGTTTAAAATCGGGTGTCACAGTGAAAAGGTCAGTTCATTCCAGCATAACCGCGCCATGGGCCGGAAGTGAAAGCTCCCTGCTAATTACGGCAAAGAATATCCACATTTTGAAGTAACTTCCAGCAATGACCTTGTCGTCTGCGAGTCCTGCCGCGTGAAAGTTAGATCGGGGAATGGAAAAGAAACCCTCCGCAACACGGAGCACGAGTTCAAATCGGCATATCCAGCTGAAAAACCTAGTCTTGAGACAGGTGAGTGAATTTATTGTAACTGTACTTATTTTGGACAAATAATTTTGAATTGTTAGAAGCTCATCTTCATGTGATGCCTATGAAAGGCTGCTTTGTTAAATTACAAAAAAATATGGTTGTATACTTAGGTCAGTCGTCTCACCAAATCCCGATGGAGGATTGCTTGACAAGAAGCAAGAGTCACAGGGAGGACGCTGATGACATTACGCACAGCTTCTGTCAAGCGCTTTGCCAAGCAGGGATTCTGCTCCATGAGCCAGATGGGCCTCTTAGCAGCCTGCCCCACGACAAGTGCCCAGCTGCACGGACAAAGCCATCAAGCACTCAAATGCACTGAAATAACCTGCCAGAGGTCTACGAACATGACCTCGAGACAATCAAGGAAGCAATCAAGAACCGCCCGATATCTCTAACCACCGACGAAACGCCAAAGCTCTATGGTAAGCCAGCCGTGGTGGTGTTAGTGAGATTCTACCACGACGAGGTACCCGGCCACCGGACCTTGATGGCATATTTGCAACTTCAACCACAGTGTAATGCCGTGTCTATTGGAATGCTGATACACGAGGTTCTTCAAAAACTTGCCACGTCCCTCAGTGACGCTGGTGTCCTGTGCTCGGATTCTGCTTCCTACATGCAGAAACTCCTCAGGGACATGCAGCATTTGCACACGGAATGTCGTTCTCTGCATTTCAAAGATCCGTGCCATCTTCTAAACAATATCCTTGTGGAGGGACTGAAGGTGGATTGCTTCAAGGGAGCTCGTGACTTCGTTGTGGATTTCCCTGCCAATTTGAAGAGCTCCAGACAACTTTGCCATACGTTTGGTTCCGTCTGTGCGAGCATGAACATTGAGCTGAAGTGCGTATCGGCTATCAGCCCGTCTAGATGGTTTTCGTTTCAAGAAGCTCTTGTTGACGACATCGTCGACTGGCGTGCTATTGTGGCATTTCTAAATAGTGGTGATGCAAAAGGGAAGACGTGTGACAAGCTGAATGCATTTGTGATGACACCTAGCTCTTTGCATGACCTGTTTGTTAAGCTAAGATTCTTAAATTACCTAGAACGAAGTGCTCAATAATCGAGCAACTAGAAGCCTAATCTACATTTATGCATGAGGTCTATTCCCTACTTGCTGTGCGCCCGAAGGCACTGTTAGGCCAATGAACTGACGCCTCAGTGACGAGATTTGGCGGGGAAGTCGACTGCATGCTCGACATTGTTGACAGCTTCCATGAGTACTACGGTGCTGTAGCCGAGAAGTGGAGCCAGACCGTCCAACAAAATATTATGGATGGCTTGCAATTCATTTTGGTATTGGGTGCAGATCGTCAACCCGAACGTGAAGGCAAAACTACCTCACCTGTTCGAGACCTACAAGCACATGTCCACAATGGTCGTGCAGCGAGGGCATAATATTACCCAGCTAGAAAGAGAGTTCCTGGCGTATCAGGCCTGCGTTCTCAATAAAATTGTGGAGCCGCAACAGTATTGGCAGATGCACGCACGAGAATAATTGACCCACCCTTTCATGTCGTGTACTGGATTTGCTATGTCTTTCCATATCTAGTGCGAATGTCGAAAGAGCATTCTCAATGTCTAGCGTGGTCAGTCGGAAGGAGCGTCCAGCGGTGACAGACACTAACATTGGAAAATATGCCTGCATATACTACAAGTTGTAAATAGATGTCACCACTAATGTTGCAAACATTGACTCTGCAATAAAAATGTCTTTGCACTTTGATTTGTTTTATTGTTCTACATGGTATTTCTCAAAGATCAATAGTCTACTACCGAAATAGTCCGAGAAACTCTGAATTCTGTGTACTCTGAAAGGACGCTCCGAAAAACTCCGAATTTGCAAAAATAAGTCAACTCTGAATACGCCCTCCGAATTCGCTCAAAACTAAACTCCGAAAATGTGAACCCTACTCATCGTTTATAAAAGCTATGTAAAGGGGTTTAATGTATTCTGCAGATCTTTTTCTATTACCTGTTTGACAACATGAATGTGATCCATTGTTTAATGCTTTGTCCTAAACGTAGCCTGTGGTCTAGGCTGTTGGGTGTCCAGTATGTCACCAAAGCGGCTAACTATAACTTCGTTAAAAGCTTGTGCACAACCGAGAACAGGCTGATTTACTTGTAGTGCTTGATGTGCTTTGGATCTCTTTTCGAATCAGAATAATGTGGACATTTTTCCAGGCAACGGGAACTTTTTGAGTCTTCGAGCATTCTGAAAATATCCGAACAAGCTTTTCCAGTACAATATTTACTCCCTGCTTCAAACTAACCGCGGTTGTTTGTTGCCGCCGGCTGGTTTTCTCCTTTTCATGCATTTTAGAGCTTTTCCTACCCACTCTTAAGCTACTAGCGGGACCTCGCAAGTTCAGCTTTACCTCATAGTAGTTTTTCTTGCTCTAATGTCGCGGGCGAGGAGCCTGGTCTAGAACCGTTCTGCTACTTTTATTATTCCGTCGAAGAAGTGCGTAACGTATCCTGCTCGTAGCTACCATTCTCTTAGTTGCTTTCGATCTTCAAGTTATTTGCAATGCTTCCTGGACCACTGCCATGTAATGCGCGAATGTCGTTTCTGTTACTTCTATCAATCATTTTCGACAGCTCGGCTAATTTATTCTGATCTACCATGTTGAATATTCTTTCCTCCATATTTTGGAGTCCTCTATACAAGCACAGATTTCAGTAAATGTCTCGTGATAGCAGTACTAACGTCAGGTTACCACATAAATAAATTCGCATCGCATTGTGAAAGGGCGATTCAAAGCAGGAACCTGAACTGCTACTCACCTATCTGGTACTTCTGCAGTTCCCCTGTTCAATTGCTCTTGCAATGTACCTTTCTGCCATCCTTCCCTATGTAGAAAATTTTAGGGCATTTCGTAGCTCCTTGTTTTGTCAGACTAACTGAGCTGTGCTGACGGGGCGATGCGTGTGCAAATCGCTTTCAGCCGGCCTTCAGTTCGATACGCGTCATGAAACATAGTGCAGGAAAACGGCGACACATAGTAAAAAACAACAAGACTATGCCACGCAAGCTCTTGGGAACTTCGTTCAGAAAACCGTAACATATATTTAGTTGACCTTCACAACATAACGTGGTTGACACACACAAAGACACCAAAGAATACCGGTATTATAGTAAGGTACCATAAAGTAATGCGACCTCGCATTTTCCCCGCACAAACATTTTACCATGCTAAGGGATAAGAGTGGAGCAGTGCAGGAGCAGTGCACTGCCAGCTGTGCCGACAGAAGACTGAGATTTTCGAAGCCTTCCAAATCAACAACAAAGACAGCAATTGAAATAGTGAAAAGTCAGTGTCACTGAGAAATCAGGAGCTACCATACTTATCTGGACTTGTCGTCTGCAAGTCGTCACGCCACCGGTAAAAATGTTGGTGCTATATTAACAAATATTTTGATGTGACTTTTTAAGTGAAAAATTCAACTCCACTATACTTCGTTTTTTGGGTTCTTTTCGGTTGGGGTTACATGTATATTATCCTTCAGCATTTGCGTGACACTTTTGTTCAGCAGCACCTGTGTCGTCTGCATCTTCCTTAGTCTGATATTCTGCGCTGTTGTTTGAGGCTAAAGTGTACCAACAAGCCCTTCAGTATACCATTTTCTTCCATCTATTTAGACACTCAATTAGCCCATAAATTTGGTTTGCGCAGTTTTTGGGCGACCAATACTCAATGGGTCCTTGGCCGGGGTTGCTTGACACCTGGGCATGATGTAACTATGTTTTCTGTCTGGTCGAGTTGTGCTGTTGCCAACAAGAGACGGTGGTGCAGTCCTATTATATTTTGAACCCGGGGCTTGAACTACCCGTGGTCCGACCGCCACAAGCGACACACCACGCAAGAAAATATAGGCGAAGCGCGTATCAAAATGTTCTGGTTATATAAAAAATAGCAAGTTAAATCTAAGGAAGCGATAGATGTAAATGAGCTCCACTGGGGATACGGACTCCCTTTTCACCGTATGTGATCGGTTCATTTATGTGAGCACCATTTTCGGAGCGATTCCGGGCATATCAGCAATGGTCTCCCCTAGTGCCCATTCAGTACGTTCACACACCGATATCTTCCCCATTTCTGGGGCACGTCTTATCCAGTTTTGCTATACACCAGTAATTTACATTTGATGTTCGATCTGTCACTTCCACTTGGCTTACTGACAGGGATGTAAATGGCATTAAAACAGTGAGAGTATCATGCTTTAACTTAAATGTTTTGCTTGAGCCACGAATGTACGTAGCACTGGCGATCACGGGGGTATGTTCTCCCGAAGGAACCTTTGGTCTATTCGCAACACTACGTTCCGCGACACCGTCGAGAAACACTAGTCAAAACGACTAATATGACTCCGCAAAACAGGCTCCCATCGCCGTTTCGCTTCGCTGCGGAACTAAGAGTACTGCAGCGCTTTATTCGCGTTTTGCAGAGGAAGAGCGCAATATTTAGGCCGACAGCCTTATCTTGATCGAGGTCAAAGATCGGAGCGATGAAACGCTGATATAGTCGCGATGTGCGTGGAAACGTCGGGGGTGACCGACAAATCGCATAACATTGCGCTCAAGATGTGCTGCTTCTCTGGCAAGCCTGAAAAGTTTGAAAGGTCAATGGTCGTGCGCGCCAGGGCGGTCACAGGTGTGCAAGATGCTTGCTTCAGCTTTTATACACAGGCACATGTAAGTGGTACAGTTTTAACTACCACAGTTGGGGCTCTGAAAGATCATCGTCGTTGGATTATGAATGATTTCCTGACACGCAAACTGCAGAAAAAATATAAATCAGAAAAAACAGGGCAATGACGGTACTTTCAGTGTATTGTCTTTTGCATTTACCCTCGTATTCATGCGCTTAGAAGCGGAATCACCTGCATCTGGGTATATGCGCGAGACCTGCTTTCTTAAATCTGGCAGATTCAAAGGATTATGCGCTTCCTTGGGTGCTGTGGAACTGCACTACTTAGTTGTGGCCTCGGGCGCCCTCGCTGAGGCTGGATTCCGAATGGTGGAGAGAAACGAAAACTGCGTATATTCCAGGTGTGGGAGTTCAGCTCGCGAATTTCTGTGGTATCGACAGTAAGGAGTGTTGGTGCCTCATCCCCAGCGGCGAAATGGACGACAATCGGCATAAAATTAAACAGCGTGCCAAGGCACATTGCATGAGTAATGGCGTCAAACGTTTGGCACATGGGGTGTAACTCTGAAGTTAGGTCCCCAATGCTGCACCAATGTTTTTTGCTCACTGTTGTGATACCTGCCTTCGGATCGTTCGATATAACCATTGTAATTTATGTTACCTTCTGGTCACTTTGAATGAATATGTTGTCAAGTTTTAATTGTGTTTCCACAGCATGTAAAAGAATGAGTTTTATTACCGCGTTTTATCGAAGTATAGTGGACTTTCATTCATAGGCGGGGAGTTTTAATTTTTTTATTTCAACCTCGTCGTTCTGCCCATTATGATGATGAGTATAAAATGTACCCGTCATTATGTGTACACACATACATACATGCATGCATACATACATACATACATACATACATTCATACATACATACATACATACATACATACATACATACATACATACATACATACATACATACATACATACATACATGCATGGTTCTGTCGCACTTGTACTTCGGTAAGAATTTGAAGTAATAATTATGGAAAGTACGAACCGAAACCCTTCACGTCTGCACCAATTCAATGATGCAGTAAGCCTTACCCCCAACAAAAGTTTACCTAAAATATAGAAGCAACTTAAAATAACTGTGATCCTGTAATGGTATTGGTAATAATAACACTTCGGGGAGTATTGAGGGGGGTGCAGAAATCTGCATCGCCAGTGGGGGCAGAGCCCCCCCCCCCTGGAAAACACTGGAGAAGGCTCGGACCCCGAATTCCCCCGCCCCCGTAGTCTTCGCCTATGCTTTCATTACATCTACGAGTTGCAGAGTTCAGCCCCACATAAGAAAGGCGGCACCTACTCCCATATTGCCATAGAAAAAAACAGTTTGTATGCTTACCCCAGCTTTTCGGGTAATCATGCTACTACCATGAAGGTAAGGCATGTTGTGACCTATGCACGTTGCACACCAGTGCCAAAGGCAACTATCCCGCGAGACTTAACTGAGCAATTTTATCAATCGTTTGCTTGGGGCTTTTGGTAGTAAACTGTTAGATTGACTACGTCTTTGTGGGATTTGATTGTAGTGTAAATCAGTATCAGTGTTTAAAAAGTCGCAGTTTCACTAAGGAAGTTGGGCGTGTTTCTATGACGAAAAAAAGTGGCCTATTTCCAGCAAATAATAAAAATTGGAGTTAACTTGGCTAATTCAAGCAGCGCTTGGCGTCCTTCAAGTGCGCAAAGGTGAAGTTAGCAAGAGTCGAGTGGAGCTATTCGAGAATATGTATTTTCGGTAGAAGTAACGCACACCTAAGTACAACTTGGTATGTATTATTCCGTATTTCTGTTGTTTTTCAGGGATGGACTCCACCGACGAAGACTGCTCATGGGCAACTGGCTGTATTCCTAAATTGGCTGTAACCAGACACTTTAGAAGCTACAGGGAGGGTCAGTCATCCTGTGAAGGAATTAACACTCGCACCATTTAGGGTGCAAACGAATTTTTTTGCAAGCGCTCCTGATTTAACTTGAGCAGGCTTGTGAATTTCCACAAGATTTTGAGAAGCAAGTTCAGTAAGGGCATTAGCAGTGCCTTGCGGTCCAGTAGTGATAGTGGGTTTCTATGGACATCCTGTGAAAAAATGAAAGAAAAGAAACAAAAAAGGAAAACGAAGTTGTGCTGTCAGCTGAGAAATAATGTATTTTGTTCAAGTAAGTAGCAGTAAGACGCTTTGTGCTTTACTGAGACCATGGAGATGACTGACAACTTTATTTCGTTGAAGGTTAGGAGTACACGTTTTGTCGCACTTTTGGTCGACGGGGATAGCGGCCATCACGAAGGAGTAATTGCTTTATGCAGTGCATTTCAAATGATCTCCGTTCTGTCCCACAATAAGTTTTGGCAAGGGCTGTGTGACTTTTTGAGGGAGCAACCAAATATAAGCAGTCAGCACAATGACCCCACACACCATAAAGGGGAAACTGGAAGATTGAAACCACTGGTCAGGCCTAAAAAAACTCTGCATGAACTTTTTTGTGTAGCTGCGCAGAGGTGCAGTGATTAGCTTTGTAGAATTGATGATGAAGTTCGATTATTTTATCTGGTCTGATCGTCAGTGACCTCTTAGGAAACACCATGAGCAATGAGCCCATTTTTATTTCAAAATATTTTGTGGTGCAATAGAATAGACATCAGCCTCGTAACTCGAGGAACCCAATGCTCGATCCCGTCCGGGTAAAGCGGTTTTCTTTTTAATGCCTTAGTTTCTGTGCGTGACGCCGTGACCCCAGAAGAGCTACGGAGACAAGACGGGCGACTTATGTTCTCTACCCTTAAAATGACAGGACAGGAAGGATCCCACTGGCAAGTTATTTTGTACAAAGGAGAGTCTTGGTATACAAACAAATCATTATGATGAAGTGGCTGATAAAACGAAATTGTGCATTATTGCTCTCTGGCCGTTTTAACAACAACTGTTGATAGCTTATTACGAGAGGGCCCTTTGTTCTCCGCTTATCTGTGGGTATCACAATATGTCGGTTGCCAATATTATATCATGGGCCGCACTTTGCCGAGCAGATTAAAAAACAAATTGATTTTGGCAGTCGGAAAATTCTGGGTTTCGAATCTAGGTTCCTCGGTCCTCAGCACAACCGTGACCTACCGGGAACCCATACGTTTTTGCTAATAACCTCATAAAGCTGCTCATTTTTTGTGTGTGTGTGGCCTGCTATCGGGTAAAAGTGGCTAAATAAACATTCCTTGTGTTTCGTACATTTCACTAGGAATGGACACAGTAAGGCAGAAATAAATACTCTTGCTGCGTAAAACTCATGCTGACACACGGGTTACATATGCACACAGACAACAAAAGAATGGTAATGATTTGCTCGGACGCCTGAACGGTGATGTGCCCCTGCCAATACCCACATATTTGGATGTGGCACATTTGCGTGCCCTAGAATATTTTTTCTAATTTTAAACCATTGAATTTATGATGTACTGAATAGAATTTTGTCCCCGAAAAGGTAAAGCTGCAGCAGTATGTCAACAGGTGTGATGGTCGGTCATATCACAGTTGTGTCATTGCCTAATTTTTTTAGATGCACGCATCTCTTGCTCCTAGGCATGTCCCGCCTGCGTCGTCGCGGCGTTGTCAGCATGCCACCTGCGCATGCGCGACTCTCCTGCGCTCTTCTCCCCAACAGCTGTGCACAACACTCTCACTCCGTCTCATTATCATAAACAACCGCTGCGTGCGCGCTTCGCTCGCTTCGCTCCGCACCCGTCGCGCAAGTGCGCGCATGCGCGACTCTCCTCCAATGTCTCCTCTCCTTCAGGCGCTGTGAATATAAAGCGGGTAGGGCGCTGCGGCGGCTCAGTCAGCGCTCGCTCTCGTTCGACTTCGCGTCGCTTTGCTTGACGACTGTGTGCTCACTTGATTCCTCCGATGAAGACGTGATTGAAGCGACAGTCGCTTCAGCGAGTGGACTGACGCAATCCAATACCAGCGTCAGTCCAAACGCTCCCCCCTGAGGCGTCGCATCACATCAGGGTTCCCTCGTTGGAAGATGGGCGTAATTTTTTTCTCTTCTTGGCTATGCACTCTGAATTCTTGGCAGTATTAAATAAAAGTAGGCTTGAAGCTGCTGAAATCTTAGTGTGCGGAAAGGAGCTCACTTGTGACCCAATCTGGAACAGGTTGGTGCTCCAACCCTCCTTTCTCCTGGAAAACGGCAATACCTCTGATTGGTACGAATAATGAAGTTGGTTAGAATGGCACAGAAAATGACCCGTCTTGTGAAACTGGTCCAGCACTGGTGTGTCAAGAATGTATGAGCTGCACGTAGGCGTCTAGGTGCGCTGATATGAAACGTATAAGAGAATGGGTGCTGTGTACTTTTAAGTTGAGGATCACAGCTGCCAGGAGCTTCTGAATATTTTCAGCTAATGCTTAGTCTGGTGGAGGTAGACCGGTGCATCCTAAGCGGCCTGTCTGTCCTAAGCTGTTCATGACGGGCACCTTTCATTGCATTATGGGTTTATTTTTGAGGCTCCTGACTTGGAACTGCCATTTTCTACTTACTCTCCTCTTCGATTTCTGGCCTAAAACTCGTTTTAGAATATCATTACCACTTTAGAATTGGGCTTGCCATGATATTATGCATATTTACATACAAACTATTGCACCTATCAACTCAGTACTGAAAAAAAGTGTTTTAGAACAACGTGGCTTAAAAGTAATTGCTCTAAACATTTTGCAGATAATATTTGGCTTCTCCTATCAACGATGGCTCGTGTGTGTGTGTCCCTCCTCTTTGTCCCCGTCTATTTGTGCGCTTTGAAGTTTTTTGATAGAATGCACCTTACAGATTTTGGCTAAAAATATAAAGCGAACATCTTACGCAATGACCTAATGCCTAGGGTGTTGCGCACCTGCCCCTCCCAATTTCGCGACAGTCTCATCCTTTGCTTTCTCTCACTCTTTAGTCTTCCCGTCGTTTGCTCGGTTGCAACGACGACGGCGGCAACCCCGCTCAGCCCAGGAACGGTCGCCGAAGGGCTGCGCCCTAAACTTTCCCCCGAATTTATCACGCTGTCGAAAACCGCGAAGTAGACATTGTTTATAAATGGTAACCACTGCGGGCAGTGTTCAGCTGCATGGCGTTGTGGTCGTAGCGTTCCGTTAAGCAACGTTGCTAGCACAGCTTTTGTGAGGCTGCTCGTGGCAGAATTAAGGAGAGCGTGATTGTAATACTGGGGCCACTTGGGTACTAACCAGCGCCGATGCTTCCACTCGCATGTAAAAACTGTTACTTGTGTTTAAAAATTTTACCACCAGTTCCTAAATGCAATTTTATTTGCATGCAAAAATATTTTTTACCAAAAAGTTTTACTTAATGTAGGTTTTTGAAAATTTAGAAAAATGCCGCTTGTGACAGGTTATTCGAATTAAAAAAAAATGTGCAATAAAGTGTTTTTGTATTAAAAAAATTTTGTGAGCGTTCGATGCTGTGTGGCTGAAAAACAAAAAAAAATAACTTTAGAAAACTATTTTTACATAATATCGGACCATTCCAGTCAGGCACTTCCTTGCTTACTTGTTCTCTCTCCCTCTCTCTTGTAATCATGGCAGATTTCATTGGTATTCATTGTCAGAGAAGTTCTAAAAGGTAAAAATAAGCACGATTGAAATTAAATATTCGCAGTAAAAACTTAAAATATTTAACATGTTACTTTATCCTAGCGAACATGAGGCTACAGCAAAAATTACGACCACACCAAATTATTCATTAAAATTTTGTGTATTCGAAAGCAGTGCTTAATGGCTGGACGGGGCCTTCCAAAGTGACCATCGTCCAAAGTGACCATCGTCCTTTTCTCTTTGCTTTGTTTTTTCCCTTTTCTCTGCTAATGGGATTGAAAGGTACGGACAACGGGCAGTGTTAGCCCTATCTATGTCTGTGATTAACGCTACGTAACCGCTAATCTGAGCCTGACAATGGGCCCAGCTAGGTCAAAGACAATGTGCGTTCAGGTTCGAAGCCCGGTTAGTGGTGTTGGAGCTGAAAATGAAACGCGTGTTAACGCGAGGCCGACGCATATCACCGCGTTTGCACAGCTCGCCGCCATCATTTGGGGATCTGCCATACAATTACAGGTTTCAGTGGATATTGTGTGATGGCGCTACTAACACCCCGTCACCACACACCCTAATTCGCCACGGCATGTCAGGGGGAGATTAAACGGGGAATCTGAAACAGTACTCGCGTATCTGCTACCTCTGAAATTTGCGTGTTCTAACTAATCAGGCAATGCACCTTTAACACACTTTTCAAAATAGGAAACCCTAGCTCATTTAGTACGTAAACATTTAGTCAGATATATTAACCCTACTCTGCTAAAATGGGGGATGCGTGCATTGCCACTCACATTACGCGGGCCTATAGTTAAACTCGCCATATAGAAAATAAAACAGAAACCGCCGAGACAAAGTTACTTAATTCCAGCGCGACGTGCTGTTAGATAGTTTGAGCTTTATTCAGGAAGCTGTTACGTGTCAGCAATTCACATGGAAAACACGAGATACACACACAAATATAACAAAGTAAGCCGGTATAATTATAAGGTTTTATAATTAAACGTTCCTTCGTATTGTGCTCGCACAAAAAAAATTTTCAAGTACTGTTTGTTTGCAAATCCAACAGACAAATGGTTTGCACTCAGCAGCTCAACCCGCTCACTCCCATTTTAAGAATTTGCGAATGCATTATCTTCCTGGCGTAACACTCTTTGTGAAGACACCTTGTTTTTTTTGTCTGTTCGCATTACATCAGATCCACGCGTGCATTATCCTTTTCATGCAGCACTGTGTACAAACAAATAAATAGATAAATGACCACGTAGTTTCGCACCAGTGCGCTATAAACGCCCTGTATATTGAGCGATGGGTGGCCGATGCATGTCCCGTCCCGGCTGATTTTGGAACCTTCTGCTATATTCCCCTGTTTCATGCCCCTTGCATATCCCGTTGGTTCAGCCTATTTGCACATTAGACAGTGCAACGCCGTGGAGGCCAGACGGATTTGCCCACCAATGAACCGTCCTTGATTGGCCTACAGTGGGCATTAAGTGGCGACTCTCCACCTGAGCTGGAACGAGCGCTGTTCTGGAGGATTGCATATAAATTTTGACCACCTGTACATCTTTAGCGCACAACAAAACTCTAGATAATGGCATCACCAATGAACTGTTGTTCACAATTGAACGTACGTTAACGATTCGCCCGGTTTTCCCGAACGTAAAATTGTTAGTGGCAAAAACTGCTTTTTTGCATGGCAAACACTTCCGGGGTCTTTGCCATATTTTTCTCATGAACACAGGTTCCCTTGGTTCTCCTAACTGAAAATGGAGGGCTTCATCCAAGCTCGCTCGACTCTTATGGCGACAATATTTTACACCAACAGAGCCTGCGTAATTCCGGACCTGCGGCCATACAAAACTCCTAGCCACCGAATTGGCAGAATCGGGAACCTCATGGCCAAATGCAGAGAGATAAACCCCATGACCAAATATAGTGGCTTTTGTGCTTTCACAGATTCAATGGTAAGGAAATGGGAGGTATTTGTTAGGGTTGCTGAATTGGAACGGAGCATTCATGACCGGGATAAAAAACGAAAGACCTGTTTCGCAACGACAGCGCCTGTTGAATCCCTCTTGCTTTGCCCACGTCGTATTAGCGCTGTACGAAGTAACAGATTGAGGTACCGCTGAATTACCCAAGAGAACTTTTTTTTAACCCTTAGCAATAAAGTGGACAATGCCAGTTATTCAGAATCGGAGGCCAACACCGAATGGAAGGCCGAACGAAGAGCCGTTGTTCTAAACAAGGGCCATGAGAGCTTGACTCGTTGCCACCTCCTCCTCCATTATGACTCGAGGTCAGTGACATTAAGGCTAAGGCTACCACTCTAATAACAATAGTACAGGAGTATTGTGCAGTACGAAGGACCTCCTGGGGGAGGGTTTAGTGCTAAGTGCCCACACAAAACGCTAGTTGAAGTCACTTTGCAAAGTACGAGATGCGCACTATGAACTTTGGTTTGATTTAGTCGGAGCAGAATTTCAGCGATAACAAGCGCTCGGCGATTTAGTGATCTTAGCCAGCGAAGCAGAAATACAGGACTGGTCTTCATTGTCGTTTTTTACACTAATCTTCCTCAGCTGTTTCTTCCCATAGAACATGCGACTTTTGTCCGAGGCCTAGGGCGATGGCAAGGTAGCTTCCTTTTTTCTCAATAAAAGCGTGTTCATCGTGCTTCATCGGTTGTCAAAGGTTGATCTCCAGTCAAAACCTAACCCAACAATCTTTACTAAGAAACTTGGTGCAGAACCGCATAGATAAAGAAGCTTCTCTCCATAAGGAAGGACAGAAGGACCCCTGAAAGCTTAAAAAACTAATACCTCCTCTCGCGGGAACCCCTCTGTAGATGCGGCGCATGGGGGTTCACGTTGCAGCGTTGGACAGCGGAGGAACGGCGCTGGAACGATGGAGCGGAGCAGTGCAGGCACCGCGTTTTGTAGCGCGCATAACGGTGAGGGGACGCGCCGGCGCCAGTGCGTCTGCCGCGGCTGTGACGCAACACAATCCAACACAATCCACTTTAATCCAATCCAATCGAATCTAATCCAATCCAATCCAATCCAATCCAAGCCAAGCCAAGCCAAGTCAAGCCAAGCCAAGCCAAGCCAAGCCAATCGAATCCAATCCAATGCCCCTCGCGAGAGAGTGTTCGCTATTGGAGAGGAGAGGGGGTGAGCGGCGGAGAGCGCAGCTGGCGCGGCGAGGAGAATGGGGTAGGGGGGACGCTGACAACGCCGACAACGCCGGATGGATACAGGGACAAGGCGAGTGAATGAGATGTGTTCGCATTTAATACTGTGGTGGACATCCCAATTACCGACATGTCCCATGAAATGTCCTTACGATACTCCAAGCGCCCCTGACATACAGAGAACAACGCCGCTGTTATATCCCGCTGACCTAACCTGCCTGACATTCACCTCCTATTTCGAGGAACAGGCCTCTAGTGCGGTATATAAAAAAACGCACTAGAGCAAAGTTTAGAACACAATAGATAGGAGCTGTAATTGGGTACTTAAACCGCTGTTCCTTCTCAATTAGGTTTTCTCTCTCCCTCTCTCTCTCTCTCTCTCTCTGTGCATCTATCTCTCTCGCCGTTGCTTCCAGCTGGCCTTAGCTGATTCCAGGTCACCCATATATTCAAACTGTGAGTCCAGCCCAGATTAAAATGTTCCTAAGAGTTTCCACGCATTGTTTTTACAACGTCTTGTTTTTACGCAGTGATTAAATAGGGGCAACACGAAATACCGAAAGCTATCTGGCTACCTGCCCCCCAAAAATACTATGGGAAGATGCAGTTTCCACCAAAAGTCCGCGTGCCAAGCCCACCGCCGTCTTACACTACGTTCGGATGTAACTTGGTTGCCGTAAACGATGCACAACAGCCTACGTTTCCTATTTATCAACCATTACGGTCGGCGTGTTTGACATACACAAAATGAGCCGGCAACCATGCTGTTTTTGAATCATGATGGCAGCATAGTTACGACGTGTTGACTTAGCGTGTGCCTTGCTCTACAGAGTCAATGTACTGAAGCGGTTAACAGATGTCCCCGTAGGTGATATCACATACTGTATTTAGGATATATCTTCCGTAGTCCCGGGTTTGTGGAACGGCAGATCACTTGCTGTAGTGCTGATAAAAAGGTAGTATCAACCTTGCATAAATTATTATGCATACCACTGCATAGGTTGCTTACAAAGCACAATTGGAATAAAGAGTGGCTACAAAAATGCTTTGCTGCGTTCCAATGAGAAGCGAAAAAATGACAACAACTACATCAAAAAAAGTGTAGGTTGGAATACAGGAAGACGGGGACATTATTTTTTTTGTTTCTTTTTTTTTGGCTGCCTTTGACTTTGAGGGTCAATTTATAGGCGAAGTTTTTTTTTGCCCCCCCCTTTTGGTTTTACGGACACTGCTGCTCAATGCTGGCCAGGCGTTCCACTGGGTTTCTCGTTAGCTTAGACGGGCTTCTTATAACCCCGCATAACAGCCGCTGGACCGGGGAAGAGTAGGGCGGTTGGACAGACGGCGACCCCAGAGAATGCGTCTAGCAAGGGCTTTGCACTTAGTGCGTCTAAGCAGCATGCCAGTAAACGGATACGTCTTCGCTGCCAGCGATATGTAGTGCTCATCGCGCATGTGCGCTGCCTCGACGATGTCAGGTAACGAAACGACATGTAGAGCCAAGAAAGGAAGCAACCGTCGTGAGCACTACTCCAGCAGTCCACAAACTGAAAATCTCGTGGCCGTTAAGCTCCTGGAATACTGGGATCAGATAATAAAAAACACCATCTCCCCGAAGGGAACTAAGTGGTGATGCATAGCATGGGGGTTCCGTGTAGGTTCCACACCGGAGCAGAAGCGGCGCAGGTGGTGTCTCGGAGCAGACTGTACGCCGCCCAGCGCGCGCTTCTGCTTTTATACAGCTGGAGGAGAGACGCGCATGCCCAGTGGGGGTGTGGACGGCGCAACAAGCGAAGGACATAGCCCCAACAATGAGATAGCTCCTGGAGCTACAGTGTCGACGGTGTCTTCCTGAGCCGGCACGAGACGAGCCGCGCGGCGAGGAGGAGAGCAACGTTATCACAGCTGGTAGGGCTCCTGGAGCGACAGTGTGGCCGGTGTCTACCTGAGCCGGCATGAGACATGCCGAGCGGCGAGGAGGAGAGCGCCGTTATTACAGCTGGCGTGGAGAGAGAACGTGAAGGAGAGGCTGACGCCGGACAAAAGATGTTTTACATCTAATATGTTATGCAGAGATGGGGTATGCAGGAAAAATACTTTGCCAGTGCTAGTGTGAGAACTTTTTAAACAAACCAAAGGCCGAATAATTAGATAGGTGTATCGCATCGCCCTACTTTTTTAACCACTGTTTGTTAACGAAAAAAGGAAGATAAGACTTCGAAGCGACTCACGTCCTGGCTGCCGGAAATGTGCTACTGGTGGGTTGTGCATGCGCGTAAACCGCTACGCGCAGGAATTGTCCGTGTTTAAATCTTGAGCGTGTTTGTAGGCCAATATGCTGCAATATACAAATGTGGTGAGCAAAGGAAATTCCGTGTTTGTTCCTTGCTTTAATGGCTTAATGAGTGCCTATTCCTCTCTTTTTAAATGCAAGGAATCGGGTTTTATTACTGCCATTACTCTATTTGGCGAAAGGAGTGAGGTTCACGATTATACATAGTCAAGTGAAGCGTACAAAACTATTCGAGGTGCCGTTGTGTGTAACAGCACTGATCTCATACACAAATGTAAAAATTGCGGAGGCATCTGGTCGGCACACTGCAAATGACGTCCACTGTTTGAAGGGCGTCTGTGACCCCTGTCGTATAACTTCCTTTTCTAGCTTTCAACCCACCCTTCGTAATATCCACCGGCCTTCTCACTCCAAATATGAGAATACAATGAATTCATCTGCGTTGTGCGCGAGTGATTTACTGTGGAGAGTTACTCGGCAGTACCATGGGTCCGTCCTTGCTACAGACATCAGTTGCGTTTCTTCAGGTAAAGACAATAGGCGTTTTGGTAGCGCTGTTGTTGTGATCAGTAGCGAGTGGTTATGAGGTGTATTGAGGCGGTATTTGTTTTTCTATGGGTTAGTCGGGTTAGCGATAAAAGTGCTGGAACTTTTATGCATAGCTGAAACGTGGCCATCGTGAATTTGTAAAAGTAACAAACATTAAATTTTTCATTTCGTGCACGTCAAGCATCCATAGGTGGTCAAAGTTAATCCTTGTTGGCCAATCCCTAGGGGCATCCTGCCGCAATCATCATCAGCGGTTGCCTGCCAGGAATGCGCAACGGGGGGCGCACACGGCCGACAACAACGACAACGACAAGCGAGGGAGGGACACGGCACCCAGAATGAGATGCTCCGCATCTAAAATACCCGCAAAGAAAATGACGATGATGTTTGATATCTTAAATACTCTATCTTATCCAAGCAACTAATCCGCCATACCTTTACCGTCTACTAGGACATACCCTGGAACGAAGAACATTCGAAGAGAACCTCTGATGAAGGGAGGCCTAATTTTGCTGCACTGTAATCATTAACATCGGTGGGGGCATAGTCCTGCGGACCAGTCTTGACCAGACTATATCCGGGGTGCTAAACTACCCTCCTGGACACATCTGTAACTCGCTTTGTATCGACAAAATCTCCCAGGTATTATGTAAAAAAAGACAGCAGCAACATTCAAAACTAAAAGTGCCTTACCAATAGGCACACATTCATGGACAATTGGAATACGAACCGTGGAACGAACGGTCGAAGATGCCGGCACCGTCACTTGGAAGCGGCCGTGGAAAAGACACGGCCATGTGCGGTGGAGATGCAGAGAGCGAGGTTGCGTGTCTGGCTGCGATGTGCTGCTTTCTGCTCGCTCTCATGCTTGCCTTGTCGCCATGCCGTAAGAGCGATGCGAGCAGTGCAAGTACAACCGACGCTGCAACTGACGGTCTTGGTCGTGATGAGAGAAATGCGGCGCGTAACTGCCTGGAGCTTCGGACAGTGCTTCCGCAGGAAATGCGTGAACGCCTTCGTAAGGCTTACTGCTGAGTTCATCGTACCTCCTCGAAGAAAACCAACGCACATAAGTAGAGACAAAAACCATGCTACCTAACTTGTGGCGATACTCCATTACTTTGAGTTCGTGTTGCAGTGGCTGGAGAATTGAACAGTGAGGTGACCCCTAAAAACACTACTTTTATTGATACAGTCATAACTGCATCACTTCGCGAATTCGGTGCGTGTTGCAAACAAGAAATATACCTGCCGAATTCATCTCCAATGAAATATATTACGGCAAACATTGTGTTGACTGCCGTAATATTTACAGGAATACAATATTCACGAAGATTAACAAGTTAGGCAGCTGAAAACATTCTACTGGCCAGTTGCTGTCTGCCCTGTAATGTTGGTGTCCCCATTTTCTTGTTTTTTTTTGCGGGCACCTCAGTGCTCGTACAACCCTATTCGGCAAAACTAACCATGGTTTTGGGAACGACCCTGGTGTCCATCGTTATTTGCTCGTTACTGCACCACACATCAAAGCTATGTGGGCGGTGTGACGCTGCCCCCGACGGGGAGCGGGCAGTCGTGTGCGGCCAGCACACAGTGCCTGCCGTTATTATCTCGCGCCGCATCACGTTGGGACTGGGCATCCCACCGCAGTAACCAATGTTGTAAATCGCATCCCATCCTGTCACAAATGTTGGGAATGAGCCATCCCGATGCTGTCTCCGTTGTTGGGACTGGGCCCGTTAACCGCAGCCACCACTGTTGCGACTGGCCATCCGAGCGCAGCCGCTGGTGTAGCGGAGTTGGCTTGCTCCTTCCCCTCTCGACGCGGCGCAGAGCAGAGCGATGACGTTCTAGAGCGGACAAAAATTGGAGTAACATTTATATACAATATGTACAAGGGTGAGCAAACGTTACATGCCTCGCACAAATTCGACAGCACCTGTCCACTCAGTGCCTCCGAAAAGTTCAACCGGAGAATGCCGCAGAAGAATGCCGCCGGAGAATGCGGACGATAAGTGCCTCCGGGCGGGTTTTATTACCCCCGGAAATTCGTCGGAGCCCCGAGAAGTTTCAATCGCTCTACTCAGGAGTCTTGCTGGCCGAAGTTTGAAATTCGACCAATGGAAGCGAAGCGGTGGCGTCAGCCGATCCGCCACAATGGGGAACGGAGAAGGCGACGACGCCCACACCGGTGCGCGACGGCACCTCCAGGCGTGTGCCGACATCTCGGTTGCCAGTCGTTCACCCGATGCACGATTCGGCCGAACTGCCGCGACGCAGAAGGATGAGGCGACTCTGCGGCGGTGCATGTTTCGGCCTGTCCGCCGCGGTCGGTTTGGTATGGTTTGGACGAGGCGTGAATCCGCACCGCTGTCGGCGCGTCTCCCCGTGCAACAAACTTGGGCCGGGCGCTCTGGCATAACAATCGCCAGCAGTTGTTTTAAGCGCTTTTCTGACATGGCGACAAGGCAAGCATGAGAGCAAAGAGCAGGCAGCACATCGCAGTGGGACACGTACGCATTGCTCTTGACCTCTCAACTGCACTTCATTTCCTCGGCTGCTGCCAGGTAATGACACCGGTATCTTCGGCTGTGCGTTCCGCGGTTCGTATTTCAATTTTAACCTTGATTTGATGGGAAATTCCAAACTTGTGTACAGAACAATGTATGAATCTTACGGATTCAGAAACACCATCACGCACGCAACAGGTATTACTGATCATTCCTCGACTCTTATCGACCACATGCTGTGCAACTACGATTCCGGCAATACTTTTTCTGGCGTTCTACAATCAGACATCACAGATCATTTTCCTATTTTCTACCTTACGTCATTTAGTTGTGACATGCCCGCACCAACTGCTGTTCAGTCTGCCACTCGGATTGATAGCGGTCGACTGCGAGATAGTTTACATGCTTTACGGGATGAACTTTTCGATGGCACAGACGTGAACAAATGTACGAACGATTTCGGGACGTGCTCAATGATAGCGCAATAATAACTTCTGCTCACCCACGTAAGAACGAGCGACCAAGCCACTCTTGGATAACACAGAGCATCCTCCTCTCTCGTACTAAAGAGTATTGGTACCGAAAACGTAAGCGAAATAAAGGAAATGAATATTATCGCCGGCAGTACAAATCTACAAGAAACAATTTAACAGCTTTTCTGCGCCGCAGTAAAAAGGCATACTATTGTTGCCTTATCGCACCAAACCAAAGAAATTCAAGAAAACTTTGGCAGGTAATAAATTCTGTAATTAAGGGAAACACGCGCTCTTCACGCCTTCCGGATTTATCTTTGTTTGGTGGATCAAATGCAGAGCTGTTTTCCAGCTTTAATGAGTACTTTACCAACGTTAGCCGCAATCTTGCATTACAACTACCCCCTCTCAGCAGCTTCAGAATGCCTTCTAGCATTGTTAATTCTTTTTATTTTTTTGAAATTACTTCAGAAGAGATAATGTCTACTATAAACGCTATGCCTACTGGCAAAGCACCGGGGTATGATGGCATAACCACGCGAATTTTGAAACTTAATGCAGAGGTAATCAGCCCATTCCTTGAAAACATATTTAATAAGGCACTCTATGATGGTGTATACCCCGACATGCTTAAGATTGCAAAAATAACGCCTGTATACAAAAATGGTGATGCCAACCTAATTGAAAACTATAGACCCATTTCTGTACTTTCTGCAATAAATAGATAATTTGAAAAGCTCATAGGAAAGCGCATTCTTAAATTTTTAGTAAGATTAATGTTATAGCCCCCCCAGCAGCATTGATTCTGTCCAAACAATTAAACATCCACAGCTCTTATTAACGTTGCGAATATCATTATTACTGCACTAAACGAAGGAAAAATGGCTGTCGGTATATTTTTAGATGTGCGAAAAGCTTTCGACACTGTAGAATATGATATCAGGAAACTTCATTGTTATGGTTTCCGGGATTCTTTTCTAAATTTCATTCAAAATTATTTGTCCCAACGCAAAAATTGTGTTTCCATAAATGGTACTTGTTCAACTTTTGTAGCCATAGCAGCTGGAGTGCCTCACGGTTCCGTCTTGTGACCTATTTTATTTTCTCTTTATGTAAACGATTTACCGATTTGCTTAGTAAAAGGGGAAGCCATTATGTACGCTGATGACACGGTTATTTTATTCGTAGAAAATAGGATTGCGCAGCTAGAAATAGAAGCAAATAGTGACTTAATAAATATCGCTAAATGGTTTGATGAAAACAGGCTGACGCTAAATGTAACCAAAACAAAATATATTCTTTTTTCATCTTTAAATGCAAAGAGCAATCATTTAATAAACCTGAAACTGGGAACTGATCAGATTCAAAAAGTAGATACATATAAATATCTCGGCATAGTCCTTGACGAGGTCATGAATTACAAACAGCATATCAGTGATTTGTGTAAAAAATTAAGTTTTTCTTGTTTTATGTTATACCATGCACGACATCATTTCCCCTTGCAAACGTTAAAAACAATTTACTTCGCTGTCTTTCACTGTCACCTAATATACTGCATTGGAACTTGGGGCAGCACATATTTATCGTATCTTTCCCCAGTTATAAAATTACAGAAACGAGCACTCCGCATTATAACCGTTTCAAAATGTACCGACCACACAGCTCCTTTATTCGGTGAGCTAGAAATAATGCCTTTTTTGGTCGCCCGAGATTACGAAATAGCCTGCGTCACTCATGAAATTTTGTCAGAAAACAGCCCTTTTCCATGAAATATTTTCATAAAATCAGGTCGAGTAACACGAAGTCACGCAAACATCAATTTTAGCATACCGCTTGTACACAACGTGTATCGCAGACGTACAATACAGTATCTTGGTACTAAGATATGGAACGCTATTTTTGTTGACGTTAAAGAAAGCCGCAATTTTTCTCGAGCGTTGAAAAACAGTATCAAAGGTAACAATTTCGAATCGCTAGCTTGACCTCCATGTAACTAAGTTTACCACCTGTAAAACATGTATATTCTCTTTTTAAATGATTGGTCCTGGACAAAATATGGGCTACATTCAGTTGCGAGACTATATTTCCCGTTGCTTCTCTTTCACGTGAGCATATATATGTCTATGTATGAGTATCTGCACTTGTATGCATGAGCATGTACGATTGTATATGTGCTATATTTAAGTACATTGATGTGTACGGTGTGTTATGGTTCTGACGACCACTTTGCTTTTGTTGTCCGCATTGAGTTACTTTAAAGGCTAAGTTGCTACAATATGATGTATTTATTGCGTGGGCCCACCACTAGCAAGGTTGCTATGGGCCCAGGTGATGTATTGCAAATAAAAATGTATTCCCTTCTTGGTAAATAAAGTTGAAGTTGAAGTTGAAGTTGAAGTTGAATTGTCCATGACTATACAGCCGCCAGAAGGGTTAACCAAACCAAATGGAGCGGGCGCCAGCCTGCTCGCGGAACGGCTTCTTTCTATAGCCGCGGACGCATGAGCGCCCGCGGACGCGGGCGCTCACGCTTCTGCACCTCGCTGCTCGAGGGTATGCAGACAACCCTGTCTGCCGAGTCTATGGGCGCCATCGTAAGCTTCCGCTTTGCTCACAGGCTGGCACCTCGCCATTTGCTCACACTGAAAACGCAGTACGTTGTAGGATTCGCCTGGGGGTCAACGTGCTTGTTTTATTAATTTCGGAAATAAAACCCTCATTCCGCAGTTTTTTTTAATTAGCAGTACATTGCCCACCACACCAGAAATATTAACTGGTTTTCAACGAACGGGTATAACAAGAAATACCGCCGTGATTATCACACTGGCGAGGACGAGAAAGAACAGAACGTCTTGCTAAATGGTGAAGACTGCGGGCAGGGTGCACCGTCATGGCGCAGTCATCAATAGGGTTGCGGTAAGATAATTCCCCGGGATAGCCGCTACACAGCTTTTTGTGACAGCCTGAAGAAGACTGGTTTCATGGAAGGGGCGACGTGGGCCACTGGAGCAGCGCCTACTGGCTTTTTTGCCTGTAGCAGTTACTTAGTCAACAGTTATTAAAATTATCTTTCAGACAAGTTTAAGACACATAATGAAATTTATAATTTTTCTTGATCGTGCAAGAGAAATTTACTTTTAAATAAAAGACTAATGCATAACGACTTGTTCTGTTTTATAGTATCCTAAAGTGCGCGAAAATTGCAATATAATAAAAACATCTAATGAATATACAAGATCCAATGCCTTTGAAATAGAAAAAGGGCTTTCTGAATACTTTATTCTAAATTACACACAAGTACAGCTCTTGTATCTCTTCCATGGAAGTGACCCAAAATGACCTTCTTATTGCTTGACCGTGTTGATATAAAATGGTTGTCGTATAGTTTTAAAATTGTACATTTGACTTCCATTATTCCCATTATAGGGCTACAAGCCAACAGCAAAAATTAAGAGGACATCAAAGGATTCCACGTGATGCAGTCAATAAGAAAGTACCACTTAGCAACTGAACGTACGTGTCCTCTTCCCTCTGTTAGTGGGATTAAAACCGTGAACAATCGACAATATTGTTCGACGTATTTTTTGTCTGTGACTAGCGGTATGCAGCCATCACTCTGAGCCCTTGAATGCGCCCGTCTACGTGAAACACAGCGTACGTTAAAGCTCCGGGCACGGCAAATGGTGACAGAGCTGAAAGCGAAATGCTGGTGTAAACGCGAGCCGACAGATACCGCCGCCTTTGCACAGCTCGGGCGCCACCGCTTAAGGACCTGTCATACAACCAAAGTTTTTAGCGGATGTCACGTGGTGCCAATACTCACGTCAGGCTTGAACATGCTCCACCTCGCAGGGGCCTGCCATTTAAAGGGGAGATGCAGCGGAAGATGTCAAAAGCCTCGCGTTTAATTTGTACTTGTTCAATTTGCTCGTTCTGGCTGTTCATGCAATGCATTTCTCACAGGCTTAACTAAAACAATAATATTAGCAAAATAAAATATTCCTACCATAATTTGAAATATTAAACATAGTTCTTCCATCGGAACGTTCATAAGGAAACAGTAAAATGTACGACGACATCAAGAGAGAGAGAGAACATGTTTCTTGAGCCAAATAAAATTGCGGTGACTACGTGCCATGGGGGTGGTTCCCTCTTCAAGGGACCCATATGCTTCCTCTGCTGCCTGGCCACTGGAGATCAGAATGAGCTGGTCTTCCAAGGCGGGGCTGTTTAGCAAGGTCTTCCATGGCTCGTTAAGGGGTGTGGGAAGGGTCGTGGAGGGTTGGGTAAGAATGGGGGCATGGTCTTGGTGAAATCGCACTCCGCTATGACGTACCGGAGCGTGTCCACTTGCCCACAGAAGCTACACTCTTTATCGTATCCCTCGCGGTACATTCTCCTTTGTAGATAGGTGAGCGGGAAGGATCCTGCTTGTATTTGCCTATTTGCTGCGCTCTGCTGAGCGTTTTGTGCGGTTCAGGGTACCGGCGTCTGCCTTCCCCGTAGTGGCTCATTATGTCCTTGTAAGTCGTTATGGCCTGACTCGTGCTCGTCTGCCCAAGTTCAAGTTCTCGGGCCAGCTGTTGGGCCAGTTCGTTGGCCTCCAGCTTTGAGTCAGCCGGTGTCAATATCAGTTCGACTTTCTGCACGGGTATGCGGAGTACTTCTCCCTCTACTATTCTGAGTGCCGTCAGAGACACAAGCCCTTTTCTGTAGTTATCATACGCTTTATGCGAGTGTGTGATTATTTTGCTCACGGTAGGCAGCGTTAGTGCCAACGGTACTGCCGCCTCTTCCGCTTCCTTCGGGAACGCGATTTTGACAGAGGCGCACTTCAGAAGCGTGTCTTGCGTCGTGACCGATATCGCGGCTCGCGTCGAAAACCTTGTTTAGAGAGGCGTCCGTGTAGATTGTGACCCCCATTGCGTCTTCTTGTTCTTCCGCTTGTCTTAGCGTTTCAATGACGGCCCTGACCCTGGCCTCTCTGCGCCCGTCGTTGCGACCCGGTCTCATGTTTCGGGGCAGGGGTTTGCTTTCGATTTTCTGCGACCAAAGGTTGAGTAAAGATCGCGTTTTCGTGTGGTCGGCCTCTTGGCAGCCTAGCTTGGCCAGTACTATGCCGCCCGCCGAGGTTTGCGTGAGCCGTACTTTCTGGGTAGACAGGTGGGCTTCTACCAACTCTTCCACCTTATTGTCTTTGACCATGCCTAGGACATTCTCAGTGGACGAGTGGCGCTGGATACCTAGCGCCACCTTTGTTGCTTTGCGTAGGATCGCGTTCAGTTGACCTCTGTCTTTCTTGAGTAGCTGAAGATACGGCACGGCGTATACGATGCGCAACGTCACAAAGGCCTGCAACCAGCGAGAGCGCGTCGTTTTCCTTGAGTCCTCTTCAATCGTTTGTGACACTTCGGATAATGTTCGTGATTTTTTCTGTTGTGGTCTTGATCTTGCTTAGCGCAGCTGTTGCCTTATCATTCCTTATGACACAGTGAATTAAAAACCAAGACTTAGTGGTCGAACGTGTCGTTCAAATTTCACCACCGTCCTTTCCTCTTTCCTTGTTTTTTCCCTCCTTTCCGTTAGTATTAGTGAAATCCATGGACAATCGGAACTGTTAGGCCTATGGCTGTGCACGTACATGTCTCAGAGGTGCGTAATAGTACATCTGCGCCTAACAATGTGCCCAGTCCCGTCCAATACATGTCCGTCAAGCGGCGGATCCCTATCAGTGCCGTATTAATTCTATTTTTCCGAGGTGGGGAGGAAGCGGTGGGGGGTTGGGTTCCCTATAAGGAGCACCTGCTCCAGGGAGGGCCTTTTACATTATGGCAGCTATCTGCGGGGTGTACCCAAATACGACGTCTCGCAAATACATGAAGCACGAACTTCAGCGGTTTGACGCAACAATAGCAATATTCCATCAATACGTGTTTTACTGGTGACATTTCCGCAAAAATATTGCACGACTGAACCACCAGCACAAAATAGCGAGTCGCTTAATTTTGTTTTCTTTAGTGGGCAGTTTGGGGGTCAGAATTTGTTGCATAAATGTAACGCGCAAGACACGCATTCAAAAAATATGTTAACTTGTTGCGCGATCAAGCTAAATTTTTCTGGCCATTTTTGTGAGTAAAATGTATTTTAAAATGCCCTATACACGAAGCTCCTCGATTATATAGCGGTGTGCTGCGCTTTCAAGTGCAGGAGCGCTTACCACCGTGTGCTTTGTTTTTGGGGAACTTTCAACAGTTTTAGCCTATACTGCGATGCCATTCAAGGCGCAAACGTCGCCTGGTCAGCACTGTGCGGTGGTGGGTTAGGGGAGAGCCAGAGAAAGAGAGAAAAAGTCGCCGACCGCGCACATCTGCGTGAAACCACGTGGATACAGGTTTTGGCTGCATCGTTTTAAAGAGGTTACTGAGTTGAGACGTCGATGGAAGCCGTCGATAAACCCTAAAGACTTTGTACCGATGACCAACTCTCGGGCATTATTGGCGAACTTTCTGCAGGCAAGCAGACGAACTCAAAATCCATTTATCGCTGTCATGATGTCAGGGTCAAGAAACCATGAGACGACACACACGTGACAAGCAAAGAACAAGAGGCAATACGGGTCGCGACGGAAACTAGACACATTTATGAATGGGCTCAAAAACTCTAGACGCAGAGAACGCAGCAAAGGGAGGGACAATAAACACTCTATAAAAACATGAGCTAAAAGAGTGGTCCTGGTACTAAGAACAATAGTGCTATGACCTGCTGAATGTCCCTAATAACACAGAGAACTGGCTCGCAGTTCTTCAGGTGCGTCGTCAGGAGCATCCCTGGTAGACAGGTATACTTCCCCGACGTCTACGCGTCCTGGGATGCCCGGTGGCCGTAGAGTAGCGGTCAGGTGTTTGGCGCCGCTGCCTTGACTGGCAGGAACTGTAGATCCACCATGGACTCTGGTGGCCCCGATGACTTGGCGTAAGCCGAGGCTCACCGGCGCATAGCACGGTGCATCGATTTCTGGGGGAGCACACGGTCCGCCCGACGACCTGGCGCCCCCGCAGAAGAGAACGGTGACTATGCTACCCGGCGCAACGCTCGGGTACATGGAGGTGAGCGAGCGTCCGGCTCTAAAGCGCGTGTCTCGCTGTGCCGGGAGAGCTGATTACGTCCTAGCGTTCCTGCATGGTCGTCTCCCTCGGGTGAATGTCGTCTTTCTTTAGGGCACCGCGAACTCCATCCGGTCTTGCGTTTCGCCATCCGACGTCTTTCTTTAGGCCTGCAGGGTAAAGAACTACGTGCATGGGTTGAAGTGGAACGCGTTAAACTCAGAACACAGCGAGAGGCTGAACGGGAAGCTCTGAAAGTAGCTCACGAGAACAAGATTGCCTAGCTGAATGCGCGGATGGCACAATTACAGTGGCAGTGGGCGGAGATCAGTAGGCAGGACGCATCCCCAAGCATTGGTAGGGGTTGGGTCGATTGTGAAGATTTTAGGGGGATTCTTGCTGGCGTGCGACGGCGAAACAGCAGAGTGGATAGGACCATACCTATGAAACTGCACGGTACTCACGGCTCATACAGGGGACACCGCGAGTATATTCACACTGACAGGGAAAATGTCGAAAAGGCCACTCGAAAATAATATTTACAGCAACGCTTCGCTGTGTAGCAAAAATTACAATGCCATCTGTTCAGCTTTAACGCGCAGCTCACGATGCATACATTTGCATAAACCAGTCCATAGTCCCTAGCAATGCCGCAGAAAGAAAAGTAAACGATCTCACGGGTATTCGGGGTGTAGTGAACGTCGCATGTCCACAGAACGACGCAGGATCAGGCTTTTGTGACGTAGGAGCGTACCAGTCAGGCAGGAAAGTTGTGTTGCTGCCCTCGACGCGACTACACTTGAACCCAAGATGGTTCTTCGTTGGGCCGTCCGGACCCGCACGCAGTGGCGTGTCCAGGCGCCCTTGGGGTGCTTGCAGTGTGATATGGCTAAGCCGAGCCCTTCAAATAGCGGGCCTTTCAATTGTGAAGATGCCTGATCGTTCCACGGGCGGCTAGGGACACACGCGATGGTGAGTCCGGGTGTCCTTCCGGCCCGGGACCACGGGGTCCTCGCTGGTCCAAGGCCTCGAACGGTGGTGACGGGCTTTCCAGATCCGCCAGCGAGACACTCCCGGCTTTACCGACCGCTGCCACATCCTTTTCTTCCTTCTATTTCCTTCACCACTTTGCAAATCTCCCAGTCGCCATCGTCTTCTTCGGCTGATAGCCTATCACCACAATCACACTCAAAGCTGCAAAAGCGGCGACAAAACGTAACTACCGTAGGTGTTAGGAGTCATTTTATCCTGTAAAATACGGCATTATATTCACGTCTTCTTTTTTTTTGTACTCAATTTAAAATAACGTACAATGTTCAATCAATACCGTTGGCATACAACATTCCCCTTTTCATCCAACATAACCTTTATATTCACGTAGTTTTGTTGACTTTATTCGAGGCGTTTGCATTATACTGCCAAATGATATGAAGATATGACGGTCTCCATCGCACACTGCTGGTAGATAGTGGGATAAGCCGGCAGCACAACGTGGAAACGCAACTCGAGATATGCGAAAAACAGCTCATCCTGTACACAACACCCTTAAAGGAAACGTTTCTAATCCTTTTGCGTTGACATGGGATCTAAAGTACTGAAATTTAAAAACAGCCACCCCTGATCGCGTAAAGCATTCATGGTACAAGATGTGGGTCCACAAAATTAGGCTCCCCGCAACAGTTAGGCTCCCCGCATCAATTCATACTCGTGAGTAACTGTGAGTCTAGTTCAGAAAGAACATATTATATTGTAGTGTCAACAGAGTAGTAATCGGGTCCTCCAAAGTTCATCGCGTGCGCGGGTCAGCGAGACCTGGACGCTGTGCTCGCTCCGCATTAGGCGTCCGCGCTTCCATAGGCATGACTGATCGCTCAACATAACCATCAGGGGGGCATTGAAAATACGTATTTGCTCCTGCTATCGATTGTAATGTCAGTAGGAGGCATACCAGTAGCGTTTGCATCGCCTAACTGCAGAGTTACACCGGGGCGACTACCACCACTGCCACTGCTGCAAGCAACAGCCCTGGGCAGGCATCTTCCACTATAGCAGCGAATTGGGACATATATCCGTCCACAGGTGATTAAAGCAAAATAACACACACACAACGCAGACACAGATAACACACTCAACATAACATAGCACCGAGAATAACACACACTGCAAGCGCTCACGTAACGTCAAACCAGTGTGATTCACTGGGTTACGCACGGACAGCGAACAGACGCACGGGAAGGACGGAGCACTTCTTAACAGCCCAGCATGGTGGTTTCGGTGTTCGCTTCATAGACGGTGCTGTCAGAAAAAAAAGCATTGGAGGCGCCGAGCTCTACAAAGGAAAAGGGTGTATATACGCAGTGGGGAGGTTTCCGAGGGAACAATTTAGGCCTCGTGCTCTACTCTGAATGTGCCACAACTCAAGGAGCAGCCTTTTCTCCAGTTGGTCTTGCATTTAAGGGTGGCCGTTCCCACGAATTCAGTTTTATGGTCGAATGTCTTGCAGTGTTCGGCGAAGACAGGGCGATCTCTATTTTGTTTCCTGCTGTCGTTCATGTGCTGCCTGATTCGTTGCGGTATACTTTTAGTCTCACCAATGCATGAGGAGGGCAGACGGAGCACGGAATCATCTGTGCGGCACCGGGCATCCTGTCTTTGCGCACGGTATATTGGGCCGTGGAGGAGGGGGCCTAGCGTACACGAAGGTTTGTCGACTTGAAGGTAAACATTTGACAAATAGCGGCGCGCAGTGCAAAAGAAAGCAAGAACTTCCGTGGTTGTAACGAGTGATGGGGTACAAGAAGAAAGAAGGGTACACATCGTGCATATGCCTTCGTGTACTATAGGCTGCCTGCTTCCCCACCCTAAAGGGAGGACGACAAAGACAAAACTCACAGCGTAGTGTAAAAAATTTCATGCCCTGAGACTAAAAATATGCCGCAACGAATGAAAGAGCGTAAGAACGGTTTGGAGAAACAAACCCGCGCGCGCAAAACCGTCGCAGAACACTGCGAGGCACTCGACCACAAAACTGACTTCAATAAAACAGCCACCATCGAAACCGAAACCAAATAGAGAAAGACGTATGCTTGAGTCATGGCATATTCATCGAAGGCAACGAAACCTTAACCGCTCCCTCGGAAATCTCCCGTCTGTGTACAATCGTGAACTCAATTCCACAGCGAGTAGTTCTCGGAAAGACGAGAGCGCTAAACATCATAAGGCAACACTGATGCGTGGCCCCGGTCGCCAGTGAAGAAGAACCCGAGCTGGTTTCTAAACGTCGTGTTTTCCATAGTAGTTTCGGTTGCTGCCTGTGCATTTCCCAGACGAAGGCTTGGGCACGATATGCCCCCTTCTTTCTTTATTATCCGGGGCACCGCCTCGGTGGCTCCGGGAGCGTAGGGAACAGGTATGCGTTTCAGGGGACTGCTGCTGCGAGACTGCTTCCAGTGCCCATCGTAGGGGCGAAACACGTTGGCAACAAAATGCCTACTAAAGCGCTAAGTTGGAAGAGTTGGTTACTGACTAAGGAATTCATCATACTAGCGACCGTTACGACAGGCACAAAGCGAAAGAGAAGGCGAACCAGACGCTAAAACTTCAACTCAGTTTATGCCACATAAACAGGAAAACACCAATACTACATAATAGTTGAAGGGGTTATCATGAAAACGCCGTGAAACGTAACAAAACACTATCGCTCATATCACAGGCAACATTACAACGCCGGCCCATATCACATTGCAGAAAGGAAACTCGCACGTGCGAAAAGACGTCATCCATCTCCCATGCTCAACCACCTTCCCCTCTCCAAAAAATTGAATTCCTTTGCGGATAGCAGCAAGGATGGTGCATTGATGCATCCTTCCCCCTCTCTTTCTTTAAAAAAAGCTTCCACAATTTCTCGGTCGGTTTGATGCATGTCTGGCAGAAATCTGGTGTGCAGGCAGCCCATACACCTACGGCATAGATCAGCCAGGTGGCCAGCCGCCATCTGCGCATTGATGGCCGCATGGTGCTCTCTCTAGCTTGCATTGAGGCACCTGCCTTCGTGGCGAATGTACAACTTTTTGCCCGACAGGGGGATCCTGTAGACCACCCCCGCCGCGCAATTCACAAACCTGCTTGTGTGCCTTACGGGACAGCTAGGTTTGATACAGGGGTTATTCACCTTACCCACAATCTTTGACAGCCTCTTAGGTGCCGAAGACACCACCTGTAAACCACACTTCTCACCAACCTTTTTCAGGTTGTGGGACACTCGGTGTACATGAAGGCTGTTCGCACGTGCGGGTTTCATTTCTCGCATGTGATATGAGACGGCGCTTAATCGGGCCTGTGATTCAGCGATAGAGTTTGTTTCGTTTCACGGCGTTTTATGATAACCCCTTAAACTATCATGTAGTTATTGGTGTTATCCTGTTTATGTGGCATAAACTGAGTTTAAGTTCTAGCGTGTGGGTCGTCTTCTCTTTCTCTTTCTCCCTGTCTTAACGTTCGCTAGTACGATGAATTCCTTACTGAACAAAGGCCTAGGAGAGTTTTCAAAATCGCGAGAGGCTGCTTTTTGATTTACTCACCCGACCCCCCTTTGTACCCTACAGAGCTTACATAGCCCACAGAAAGGGTCTCTATTCTGCCGCTTCGTGTAGCTGGAGCCACCGTCCACTCCAAGAAAACACTATGCCTCATCCGGGCAGACTCAGCCAAAACATGTCACCCATTAGACGGCGCCGTAACGTGGTCTGAACTGCAGATATCTCTGCCTGTGTGAGTACGTTTCCGATCTGATAAAAAAGTCAATCGTCCTCCTATATGTTTCACCAGCATATCAAGGAAACGGTGGCTGCGGTCCTTTTCGCGTTCAACGGTTCCATAAACAATAGAAAAAGAGTTGGCAGACAAGACGGCCGACAGAACAATGTGGACGGGCGCAGAGCCGAGCTAAGCCCTTAAAAATCCTGAGCCTGGTTCGGAGGGTGAAGCCGTCCGGGGGGTGGGGCATGAGCCACACGGCACCTTGTAGTCTGTGCTTCTGGTCCCGATATTAGAGCTCAACGCCTAACGCTGGACTCAACGCCAGTCCGAGATGTACTTCCGCGTCTGCACTGCTCGGGCGTAGTGATTTGACGACTTGCCATACAATCACACGTTTCCTAGGATGCTGCATAAACCTCCTTATAAGGCGAGGCTGCCACACTCACCACTACGCATCGCCATGTAAAGGAGAGTCACACAGGGAGCGTGAGGTGCTGATGGCGTAGTTGTTGCTGGTAAAATTCGCCTGTTGAAACTGCTCATGCAATGCTCCTCCTCTCCAACACGCGTTTCTAATCGAAAGCGTTAGCTCATTTGGAAGGCCCACATGCAGGCAGCTATAGGAACCGTGCTCGGTCGTTATAGGGGGATGCGTGCACAACGCGGATTAAGCTGGCCCACAGTTCGATTCGAGTCAGAAAAAAAGTGGAGAAAAACGGGACACAGAGTTAAAAATCACAGGACGATCCTCTGCTCGCAATTTGAACTTAATTCAGAAAGTCGTAAGATGTAGTCAGTTCACCTTGATAGCACAACCTGATTGGTACATACCAAAACGGCAAAGTATACCGGTATCATTATAAAGTATAATTAGGCATACATTACCACGTACTGTTACCGGAAAATATATTTTCATGTAGAGTTCCTTTCCCAATACAATACACAAATGGAATTCACAACCCTGGTCAACGCGCCTTCTCCACTCTTAAGTTTGCGTCCGAACTATCTTCCTTTTTAATAGACTTTGTATAACTGCTCTTCTTTTTTTGTGGAACACTTTGTATCTGACCAACTGTATCTGAGTATCTGAGTATCTGACCAACTGTATCTGACTTTGTATCTGACATCTTTGTATCTGAGCATTCTCCGACTGCAGCGTGTACAAATTAACAAATAAATAAGGAATCACATGATGTTGCAGGAGTGCGCAATCGTCGCAGGAGTGCGCAATCGGTGCGCAATCGACGATGTGTGGCCGATGCACGCCAATCCCTTTTGGCATATTTTACAAGCTTCTGCAAAATCCACCTGCGTCTTGCTCCCATCCTGCTCACAGCAATTGTTCCAGGTATTTATACTTAGGCACGGCAAGACCATGGGTGCGGGAAAGCTTTGCCCATAAACGAATCGTCGTTGATTGACTGAGTGTGAGGCTTTACGCGGCGAGGCTATGCCTGAACAATAGGACGGGTCGTAAAGGAAGGCAAAGGATGAATTTGAGCACCTGTGGATCTTTAAAGCCGCCGAAATCTCGACACGTTGGCGTTTTCGCTTTTCGCTTCAATCACCAACGAAATATCGTGCACACGCAAACGTGCGTAGAAGCTGCACCTGGTGCACCCAGCCCTAGGATAGCGGCTTGCAAGGGTTTCGTCGTTTTCCGGGCCACCCGGTTTCTTCCCACTAAACATGTTTCGTTGCTTCACTCAACCCAAAATGCAGGACTGCGCGCAAGCACACTCGGCAGTCCTGTACAAAATAATTTGCACCAACGTATTCGGCAGTACGTATTGCACCATCGTATTGCACCAACGTATTCGGCACTCGGCAATCCTGTACAATTCCCGCCCTGGGCCCATAAAAACCTGCTAGCAATCAAGAAATCGAGAAACTCACGACGAAATGCCGACAGAGTGGACCACATTAACAACTATAATTGGTCTCATTTATGGAGAGATTCAACAATAAAGGACGTCGAGCTTCTGGCAGTGGTTGCATACTTAGAGCAGCGCTAACACGAGGAAGACAAAAAACGAAGGACTTGATTCTCGAGGACAGTGCCTTTTTCGTCCTAATTGTATTGTCCCCGCCGTGTTAGCGCTGTATGAATTAAAATAATCAGACAACAAGACGGCCACCTAATTACCCCCGGAAAACGTTTTAATAACCCCTCGTAACACTGCGCCCATTTCTTCTGATTCGGACACGGAAGCCGGCACGAAGCCAGAAAATGGTGCAGCATTGCCAAAAACAGAACGCAGTGCCGAATTGTTCTAAACAAAAGCCGTTACACCTTGACCCGTTGCCACCCGTTCCCCGCTGTGATTCAGCGGAGTACGCCAAAGTCAAAGGACGTCAGAATGGGCATGGCCATTTCACAGACACCACACAGGTATCACAGACACCACACTCTAGTAAACATCGCACCGGAGTAATGTCCTCTGCGGTGCACCTCCTGTGGTATAGTTCAGTGCTTAGTGTTCACACAGACGGCTGCCTTTTGATTCGGAGCCCCACCTTAACAAGGACCAATTATCGATGCTTTGCTCCACTTTGTCTCGCTATGAAGTTTAAAAAAAGAAAGACTTTGCACCCGCTGGAACCGCTTTCTTTCGAATGTTTTCTGTAAATCTCTCCCTATGCCTCCAAAGTGCAAGAGCTGGAGCCGCGATGCAGCGAAGCGGCTGTCATATACGATCTTGTACAGTGGCCTACGTTAGACTTTATTTCGATGTTTCATGGAGAAGAAAGCAGACAATAAATACTAAAACAGCCAACAATTCCTCCCTACACGCGACGTGTTGACACTGCGAACTGCGGCAGTGCTTCACTGAAGCTCACGGGGCACCCTGTTCTCAAAAAAGGGTCAGCTGGGTTCAAGAAAAAGAAACCGGTTGAACCATCTACAGAGCGACCGATGCGTTAAGCCCAACCCTCCATTGTGAACTCGTGTGAATAGGTTGTCTCTTTCGCAGATTTCCCACGTCGACGCCCAAATGAAAACTGCGAATGCTGCGTAAATCTTTTGCACATTGATACGCAAGCAATGTAACATTTGCATTGCCAACGACAACTTCAAAACAACGAATAAATGGCACGCGGTCGCCCTTGAGAACCTGGGCAGGTTAGCCCCTCTCCATTTTCACCCTTCTCGCGTATTTCCTTCAATTGCGCTTGTAGGTATGGGTCGCTGTCCCTGTAATTGGCAGGTGCTGTCCACAGGTACATGTCCTGGCTGGCTTCCCAGTAGACGTTTGCGAATAAGCTGGGTGTTCTACGGCAGCGGTCATGCGAAAACCCAAGGCGCTTGGACCCCTTCACCATGCGGAGGGCTGAAGCGGCAGCCCTGACTCACCGATCGCTCCACGCTTCTGGAGGCTCCCAATGTCTTAATAACTACCAACCTCGTGGGGCGCTTCATGCACGCCAAAGCTACGCACTCCTTTATAACTGAGCCTACTTTCTCGTAATATAGAATACAAAACAAAATTTTATGCGACACACAATGACACGCTCTCTCCAGGCCTAATTGCCGCACCGTCACACCGCCACATGTTACGCCACGGCACTCGAGCACACATATGGCTTTGTGTATTTTGAAAAAAAAATGGTTGGCACTTTTATTCCTCATGCCCGATGTGAACCTACTAACTGCTGCGTTACTGTTCGTGTTTTATGTCCCAAGACTGTCATAAATATTCTATTGAGAGACGATGGAAAGCGTTACCGGTTTATTCGGACACTCGGACGAAAAGCACAATTAACTGCTGATGATGATTATGTACAGGTGATGATGATGCCGGGGCCATGGGAGCTAGCACTGATGATAATGGACCGATTACGAGAAAATGTCCGTAACGTGTTGAAGAGCACAGAGTCGTGGTCAGGGTGTCTCACATAATTACCCCTCCACGGCCGGAAGCGGCCACCTGGCCGCGACTTATTGTTCTGTCCTGCGGTTGAACGGCTTGAGGCGAGATACGCGTACGATTTCAGTACCACGGCGGCGCCGATCTGACGACTGTTCTACTGGCGTCACACGGTAATTAACTGGCGAAGTCTGGTCTGTGATTTTGTATGGACCAAGAAAGCGATGAAGGAATTTTTCGCACAGACCGGGTACACGAACAGGGGTCCATAACAATACTTCATCGCCCGGCCGAAATTGAACAGAGCGGTGTGCGACGTCGTAGCGAGCTTTGCGTTCTTGTTGTTGACTTTCGGTTGGACTGCGTGGGAGTTCGCGGCAGTGGGCGAGCCGTGAAACGTACTGCTCCCGAGATGACATCTCAGAGGGGACAGGAGCATAGAAGAAAGTTGACTCGAAGGTAATAGAGGGAGAGCGGCCAAAGACTAGGAAGAATGGTGAATATCCAGTAGTTTTTTGCGTTGCAGTATTGTACGCAAAAGTCACAAACGGCAGGATGGTATCCCAGTTGCGATGATCAGGGCTGATGTACATCGAGAGCATGTCCGCGAGGGTTCGATGGAATCTCTCTGTTAATCCATTCGTCTGGGGATGGTAGCTGGACGTTGTCTTGTGCACGGTCTTGGAGGCACGCAGAAGCTCTTCGACTACAGCGGACAGAAAAGCCCTGCCGCGATCGTTGAGGAGGACGCGTGGCGCGCCATGGCGCAAGATAATGTTGTGCAGTATAAAGTCAGCGACTTCAGCAGCCGTTCCAGAGCGAATTGGTGCTGTTTCAGCGTATCGTGTCAGATGGTCGACAACCGTAACTATCCAACGGTATCCAGACGGCGTTGGAGGTAGTGGTCCAAACAAATCGATGCCGACGGTCCCGAAAGGCTCTGACAGACAAGGGAGAGGTTGAAGTAGTCCGGCAGGAGGAGTAGTTGAGCGCTTGCGGTGCTGGCAGGAGGCGCACGAGCGAACGTATTTGGCAACAGAAGTGGACAGGCCAGGCCAAAAGTAGAGACTACGTATGCGCTCGTACGTTTTTGCAAAACCAAGGTTCCCAGCCGTAGCTCCATCGTGGTAGGCTTCGAGAATAGGGCGCCGGAGTGTTCGAGGCACAACGGGGACCCATTTTCTGCCATTTGGATGGTAATTTTGCCGGTAAAGAACGCCACAAAATAGTTTGAACTTACTGAGCTGGCGATGCGCACGGCTGTTTGGAGGTGTTAAACGACCGTCGAGATAGTCAATGATGGGGCCGCAATATGCGTCTGCGCGTTGCAGCGACGGCAAATCGACGCGTCCCTCAATGTTTGAGGAGATAACGGGGGCCAAACTAAGTGTGTTGTCGGCGGGCTCCTGCGCATCGGAAGAGGAAGAGGACAATGGGCAACGAGAGAGAGCGTCGGCGTCCATGTGCTTCTTCCCTGACTTATACGCCACGGAAAAATCGTACTGCTGGAGGCGGAGAACAAAGCGGCCAAGGCGTCCAGAGAGGTTTTTCATGGTGGACAACCAGCATAGCGCATGATGGTCGGTCACCACTGTAAAATGACGGCCATGAAGGTAAGGGCAAAATTTCTGAACAGCCCAAACGATGGCAAGGCATTCCTGTTCAGTGATTGTGTAATTCTTCTCTGCAGGTGTCAACGAACTGCTTGCGTAGGCGACGACCCTCTCCCGAAGTTTATCATCACTTTGGAGGAGAACACCGCCAATGCCATGGCCACTAGCATCCGTGTGGAGCATAGTGGGCTTTGTTTCGTCAAAGTGGCAGAGCACCGGAACAGACGTTAGAGTGGCTTTCAGATCGTCAAAAGCGCGTTGACAGGCATCGGACCAAACGTACTGGGCGCCAGACTGTAGGAGATGGTTCAGTGGGGACGCAATGGTGGCAAAACTCCGGACAAAGCGGCGGAAATACGAAGCCAACCCGAGAAAACTACGGAGGTCTTTTTGTTGGTGGGGACGAGGAAAGCTGACAACGGCAGCGATTTTCTCAGGATCGGGTCTGATGCCATCTTTACTAACGACATGGCCAAGCACCTTGATGGTTTTGGTAGAAAAGCGGCATTTTTTTTAGTTGAGTTGAAGTCCGGCGTTAGAAATGCATGTGAGTACCTCGTCCAGACCCTTAAGATGTTCTGTAAACGTCGACGAGAAGACAACGACGTCGTCCAGGTAGCAGAAACAGGTCTTCCATTTCAGTCCTCTGAGCACCGAATCCATCATGCGTTCAAATGTCGCCGGAGCGTTGCACAACCCGAATGGCATGACATTAAATTCGTATAGGCCATCGGGAATTGCAAACGCAGTCTTTTCTTTGTCGGACACATGCATCGGGATCTGCCAATATCCAGAACGCAAGTCAAGGCTCGAAAAGTATTCGGCTCCTTGAAGGCAGTCCAGGGCGTCGTCTATGCGTGGTATGGGATATACATCCTTTCTGGTAATCTTGTTGAGGGCACGATAGTCAACGCAAAAGCGTACGGTGCCATCTTTCTTCTCTACTAGCACGACCGGGGACGACCAAGGACTACATGAAGGCCGGATAACATTGCGTTTCAGCATGTCAGCCACATTTTCGTCGATGACTTGCCTTTCTGATGAGGAGACGCGATACGGGCGACGGCGAACAATAGACGACCCTTCGGTTTCGATGCGATGCGTGGCCGTGGTTGTGTGGGGAAGAACGGTTGAGTAGGAGTCGAACGATGCACGGTGCTTATTTAAAAGCTCCAGGACTGATAATTTCTGTGACTCTGTCAGGTCCGGGCTGACGGTGACCGCAGGGGAAGGCTTCGAGGACGTAGTCGCTGAAGCCAGGCATGTAAGGTAACGGGAACGCGAAGGCAGAATGGTCACCTCGACATCGGAGACAGATGCAATTGTGGAACCTTGCGGAAGCAGAACGTCTTCTGCAGTGGTGTTTTGCACAGGTATAAGAGCTTGCCCTTCGGAAAAACGAATGAGACAGGCGGCAACAGCAAGTCCACGGGAAAGGAGGCGGCTGCAGGGAATGACCAGGACATCACCGTCAAGTATAGCGCTAGCAGAAACTGAAAGGATGTGCTCACAACGGGAGGGTACGACTTGATCGGTCGTCAGCACCAAAGAAATTGGCTCTGTCGGGGAAACAGTTGAATGATTAGTATCTGTGATGCTAATAGCAGGAGTTCGACAACAAATAAGAGCGGACGTCGATGACAGAAAGTCCCAGCCAAGAATTACCTAGGTCGTATGGACACGTGGAGAGTACAGCACACTGGATATGATGACAAATTCCTTCAATTGAGACACGCACTGTACAATATGCAGAAGGATCGATGCGTGCTTCATTTGCACCACGTAATGAGGGACATCTAAACGGTGTTCTCACCTTGCGTAACCTTTTGCACAGATCAGCATGAATAATTGAGACGCTTGCACCAGTGTCCACCAACGCTTCGATGCGGATGCCTTCGACGAATACACACAAAATGTTCGAGGGATGCTCTGGAGGAGATTTTATCTTTTCCCTGTATGCAGTTTCCCCTCCAAAAACTGCATGGCTTAGTTTTCCGATAGACGAGCGCTGTCGTGCACGACGGGGCGAAGCGGCGATACAGATCGGCGGAAAGGTAAGGGAGAGCGGCGTCGTTGATCACGTGAATTGCGCTGTATCACAGGGGAATCGGCTGGGGGAGGAGTCTGGCGGGTCGGAGATTGGTAACCCCGCTGGCGGTATCCATAACGAGGGCTCGTTACGTCGCGCTCGTAGGTGTCGTAGCCACGCCGTTCATCCTGTGCACGCCTGCGACAGAACCGAGCAATGTGGCCGCGAATTCCGCAGTAGAAACACACTGGCCGGTTAGGTGGGCGCTCGGGGCTCGGCGGTCCCCACGTGCGATAGTAAGGCTGTGGCCGAATGGCATGGTTGATCGTTGCCACATATCCAGGCAGAGGCTGCGAGGTAACCGGGGCCAAGGGCAGGGGCGGCCTTCCAGCGACTTCCCAATAGGACGGTACGGCATAAGGGTTGCAAAGATCAGGCACTGACCGACCAGGCACACAGGCAAGCTCCTCCTTGATTATCTGTCGAAGATTGGTGCTTGCTGAGTGGTGAGCAGGAGCAGAAGCACACACGGAGGCCCGGCAGTCAAGCTCCTCCCAAATCAGCTGCCTTATAAGCACGCGAAGGTCTTCGTCGCCTAAGCGCGTGGCCGATGTATCCTGCTGAATGCGGATTGACTGCAGATCGTCAAGACGTTGGCAAGTAGTGGTGACATCCGAGACGGTTCTTGGGTTCTGAAGGGCGAGTGCAGTGAAAGCGAACTGGTTAATACCTTTCAGTATCTGGCGTACGCGGTCCGACTCTGACATATCCTTATTGACCTTCCGGCACAGTGCGAGAACATCTTCGATATAAGACGTGTAGCTTTCGCACGGGTGTTGCACGCGCGCTTCCAGTTTCTTTTTCGCGTCCTCAGAGCGAGCTGCGAATGTCCCAAAAATCTCACGGATCTCGGCTGTAAAGGTCGTCCAATCGGGTAGGCGTCCCGCGTTATTGCGGTACCACGTCTTCGCGATCTCGGTGAGGGAAAAGCCGACAGTCAGCCGTTTTAGCTTGTCGTCCCATCCGTTATATGCGCTGACCCTTTCGAAGTTCTCCAACCACTCTTCTACATCATCCCCAGGAAGGCCAGCGAAGTCGGGCGGATCTCGCTGGCGGCTGATAAAACATTGCGGGGGAGGCGTAGCCGTGGCGCTGGCTGGATCGAGCGTCATGGGCATGGTCTCCTGAGTCAGACGGCGGCCCGAACGGAGCTCCAGGAGTGGCGCTGCAGAGGTAGACTGCGAGATCGAAACGCACCCTCCACCACTTGAGAGACGATGGAAAGCGTGACCGGTTTATTCGGACACTCGGACGAAAAGCACAATTAACTGCTGATAATGATTATGTACAGGTGATGATGATGCCGGGGCCATGGGAGCTAGCACTGATGATAATGGACCGATTACGAGAAAATGTCCGTAACGTGTTGAAGAGCACAGAGTCGTGGTCAGGTTGTCTCACACTATAATCTACCTTTGTCAAGGAAATGGGGCGGTATGAAGTGACTTTCTTGAGCTTTTCTGTGTTATCTCATTCTCGGATAATTATCGTGCGACCCTCGCTGAATGGAGGTGGCAAAGCCCTGACTATGAAGGCTTCATTAAACATGGCGGCTAACACAGGTGGTAGCACGCTAAGAAACGTCTTATCAAAAGCAGCACTTAAGTCATCGGGCCCGGGAGACTTGCCAAGTTTCAACCTCTTTATCGCACTTTGCACTACGTCGGGAGTTAGTTCCTGTTCCAGTGGGCCTCGGGTTTCATCATCCAGTCTTGGCAATGCGGTCAAGAATTCCTTCTTGAATTATACAATATCGACAGCTTAGTATACGAACTGTTGGTAGAATTCGAAAAATGGATGTTAGATGTCCTCGTTGTCTGTTATTAAGCAGTTCTTCCATTCTACATCAATTATCCGATTGCGTCGGGAATGCCTCTTTTCTAAGCCGAGGCCATGCTTAGTCCACATTTTTCCTGCAGCTATGCGATCCACTGTTGCGCGAACAAGTGCTCCGTGATAGTGTTACGCGTCCACCACCTTTAGTTTGGGTTTCGTTTTTGTATGTCCTCTTTAAACTCACCAGGAGCTCTGCTCTCTTCGTGTACAAGTTTTTAGAGGTTAGGTCGTACTATGTCCTTTTCCACTTTTTGCTCTTATTTAAAGCAGCTAGCCCATGCAATGGCCTTCATTTTGATGCCTTCTTAACTAGCTCTCACTGCTAGCCGATTTTTGTTTGCGGTTGGTTTTATTGCTTGTAGGCTTCCCGTAACTGCTTCTATAAACTCCTCATCTTGTAAGAGCTTGCTATATATTTTCACAAACCCCAGTTAAACATGTTTATTTGTTTATTCACCTCGAATGTGCACAAAACTGCACAATTTAACAGGCTTGACCATGCAGTTAGGGCACTTGTCGATCTGATTAAAATACATAGACTCGGTCGAGGCATTCATGACTCGGGTAGCGTGTGTACATTACTTCCCTCACGCACTCCGTACATTCCCCCACATCGACTAATTAGGCTGTACTTACTGAGTAAACGTAGCTGCACTCACGGCATTGTGTGCCTTTGGGCTGGTTTTATCAAGCTTACATACGAAACCATTGAAATCTCCCAGAAATATTGGGCATGAGCTGTCGTAGAGATTTGCGGGAAATGGCAACGACGATGCCATTACAGGAGATTAACGACAAAGCAAAGAGACTAAACGCATGCGTTTCGTCTTTTTAAGTGCGAATGCACTTCTTAAGCGAGCCTGAATCGTCCGCCGCCGTCGTCCGCATAGCAACAGCTGCGGGTGCGCGCGCTCCTCGTCTTCCCTAGCAACGGGGGGAGATGGGCGCGCGCTACTCTCCTCCTCCTCTCTCCGCTCAGTGACTGCGGGTGTTGTGCGCCTCCTCTCCACTTCGGGCGGGAGAGCTCGCGCTCGCGTAGCGGGCGCTCCGCATTCCGACGCGTGAGGGCACTCGTGTTGCCCTCGCCGTAACGGTGGGCGCTACTCTCCTCCTCTCTCCGCTCAGTGACTGCGGGTGTTGGTCGCCTCCTCTCCACTTCGGGCGGGAGAACGGGAGGGCATTCGCACTTACACATTCTCCCCCTCGGGGAAGTGCGAGGGAATTTTTTTCTTACCCCTTATAGGTGGTCAGATGCGAATATGTTGTCCGTTTATGCACTGCACAACGCGACAGATTATTTGCTACTGGTGTCCGAATTTCTATCCGCGCAAGTGAACGCGACTCCGTGGTTCGCTTGCGCTTAGCGCTTTACTAACTGTTAGGACTATTACTCAGTTCGATTCTGAGTACAGACTCACAACCACAGTTTTTTTCTCAAAACAACAACAAACTCGTCGCCTACATGAGACAAGTGGCTGGGGTATCGGGCGACGTATTTGTTTCCGCACAAAGTAGCGCAAAGTAAGGGTATTCTCAGTGTTCCATACATATGTTAAGGACTCTAGGTGTCTTCTGTGAAAGCCATCGCTTGTGTGAGTGTCATAATAGAAAAACAGACCATATTTTCCGGCATCGGCGAAACTAAATTCGGTGTTTCTTGGCCTGAATTCTTCATGTTAGCGTTGCTACACGAGCAGGCCTGGGATGCAACCGGGTTTTACAGCAGTTGCAGCATTGTCATAGCTTTGATGCAGAATGCAATTATGTACCGAGTATAAAAGATAAATTCAAGACCCGTATATGTAACGAGGATTTTTAATTTGTAGTTATTGTAAGCAGTGATGCGATGAAGTTTTTGAGGGGGGGGTGGATAGGAAGAGGTAGTGAAAGGGGCCTGAAACTGTCTGGTGTGGGGTGCCGACACCTTATCAGGCCCGAGGGGGAGGGGAAGGGGTATTAAAGGAGGGGATAGCAGGGAATACTAATGGAGAAAAATTAATTAAGGTCAGGTTAGAGTGCGAATTCGAGAATTCCGCTAGGGCGGCAGCTGCAGCTTTCAGTGGGCGACTGCGCGCAGAAAGACGCACCGAGCGTAGAGGGTGCCGTGGAGGCGAAAGGGAAGGAGAAGCGGCGGCTAGAGAAGTGGGTCATTGACAGGGGGAATTCGGAAGGAAGCGTCTATTCGAGCACCTCCTCCCCGCTGGCCGCTACGTCACGAGTGCACAAAAGGGGTCTGAATGGATCCCAGCGGGATGGGCGGCCATACGGAAAAACAAAGAAAAATAAGGAAGAAAAATACGGTCCCAGCAGCTCGGGGACACCGCAGAGTGAGAGGGGAGGGAATGAGAGGGGGTGATTCAGAGGCGCGCGTCCAGGCCTGTCTCGTCGAGGTAGGTGAGGAGGTGTTCGAGCGCGTCGGTGAGGAGGATGCGGTGGCAGCGAGGGCATGTCCCACTTTGTACTGCACGCAACCCCCATGCGCGCGTATGCCTGCTGCAGCCGGCCGCGCTGCTAGTTATAGGCAGTGCACGCGACAAAGCAGTGGCCCGTCGACTGCAGGACAGAATTGGGTGCGGAAGTGCGACAGCGTCCACCCCGACCTGCACGTGCACTTTCCAGACGCGGAGGAGCGGGCGGGGGGGCGTCTGCTTAGGGCGCTGAAAAGCCGTTCACCAGACGCAGTCGTTTCGCGATGACTAAGGTGGTGAGACCAGCCAAGGGTCGCCCACAAGAGCACGCTTTATCCCGTCAAACCGCTGGGGCGCTCGGCCTTTCGAACAGCGCGTAGCAGACGACGCGTCTCTAGCAGACGACAAGACAAGCACCGACAAAAAAACTCAACGCTGCTAAATGAAAATTCGGCAAGCCAACTGCTCGTAACACTAGCACATTCAGATTGCGTATGGGCGCAGATGCAATCTGCGCTTTTGATACGTTTATGAACTGTTTTTTTTTATTTCTCTTGTTTGCTCTATTTTATGTTTTGTAGACGTTTCAATATCTTTCGCTCCATCTATTATGCAGCGTTTCAAAATAGGTTACATGTTTCGGAAGGTAGTTTTACACTTTTCACTATTAAAAATCTTGTTTTATCCACCCGTCAACGCAAACTTTTAGCAAATAACTATTCCTAGTTAAAGTGTCTATGCCGTTAGGCCTTGTAATGTAAAAGCTTGACAAATGTTTTTATTTTTTACGTTTTCTAGAAAAGTTTTTAAAATTTTTAACACCTTGCTTATTAAAACTTAAAAGAATGTAATAGCTCCTTACAATGAACAAACGCTGGAGGGTACTTCAGATCAACCAACCTTACCTTCGCAGTTGTTACTGTATTTACAGCGGTCCCGGTTGGCTTGGATTACCATGATTATGATCCTCACTGCTTCGTTGACACACGGTATACGCTTTACGTGACCCAGACAAAAGGAGCACTTTTAAGCTTCTTAGGGTGCCTGACAGCATTATTTCAAGCCTATACAAAATCACTATGCTCAAAAGATTAAAAACGATTGGCGTAATTCTTACCAAACATATGTCATTGAACGAGCATGTTAAATCACAGTGCTTAAAAGCGCGAAAGCCGGTGGTATCATAAAAAGGGTTCGCACAACATCCGACAGATGGCGACGAGTGTACTGGCCAGTAGGAAGACGCAGTGAAACATCCCCCTCGCGAGGGGCACGATCAAATGCAGAGCATTTCCGGGGGCGCACGACGTTAAGTAGTTTGCGTTACGTTAATGTTGTTGCACTTGTGGCAACTGCTGACGAGAGAGCGTTCGTCAGCAGCAATTTGAATGAGTCAACGATATAAGGCGCAATAGTAGCGTCCCATTCTGTGTCGGCTTTGTGGCGCAGTGGGTAGAGCACCATGTGCATTGCGTTCCGCCCGCAGGGTCGAGGGATCGAAACCTGGCGCCGGATAGTATTTTCTTTTTTATATAGTATGGAGAACGACGGTGCGGACTACGGACGTCAACGCGGGTGACATCGTGAGTTAGTGAAATCCTCTGCATTTAAAATGGACCCAGTAGCTACTCTACGGGTAAACCGAACTTGCTGGACACGTGCTAACGTGTATGCTTTCATAAGATAAAAGAAAATTTTACCCGGACATCACCGTAGCGCGATAAATGCAGCACGCGCGCAGCGAAAAACGGACGTGCCGAAGCGGCGGCAGCCACCGCGTACTCCCGCGGAAGGAAGAGTGCAGCGCCACCCGGCGGTGGTTCCGGAGCCTATAAACTTGGAGTCTCTAAACAGTGTTCTAGCCACGAAAACGTCTTCCCAGAGCAAAGAAAGGTAGTGCTTACCGAGAATGTGTGGTGCCTCAAACATGTGAGGTAATGCTATGACATGTGGGGTGAAGGAGGGCAGCGAGCGACAAACTGAACAAGTCGTGGCGATTAAGAACGTGGCCGGAGGGGCAAGCTACAAGCTACCTTTGGTATGCAGGATAAATACCTTGCGAATTCTAATGTGTCGAAATTTTTGTAAATCGAAGGTCGACTAATTGAATAAGCTCATCGCAGCGACATAGATAAAACTTCTTAGCCACCCGCTTTCGCACTGTCGGAAATAAGGCTGAGGTGGGCTGTGAATGCGATTAAACTGGTATCCCGTATAAATTGTCCATGTATGCAAGCAAATACGCTTCGGCATACAATTCTCGTTAGCAAAGAAAAAAACCTTGATTGTTTCCTGCAGTAGGCGCATAATGAGTGTGTACTCTTTGGTTTGTAAACTGAAAGAGTAAGGTTTTATTACACACATTACTATATTTTGAGAAACGAAGGATGTTCTCCCTTATACATAACCAAGGCAAGCACATAAAACTATTGGAGGTAAACTCGGGTGTTGCGGCCCTGAGCTCATGCTGGGGGGCAAACATTGTCAGCATATCTGCACGGCACAATGTAAAGGACGTCCAATGTTTAAATTGCTTCTGCGACCCCTGTCGCATAACTCCCTTTACTAGCTTTTAGTCCTACCCTTCGTAATGTACACCTCCCCTCTCGCTCCTACTATGAGGATTCAGTGAATTCATCTGCGTTGATCCCTGGTGATTTTTTGGGCAGAGTGACTTCGCAGGACCACGTGTCCATCCTTGCTACCGATACGAAGAGCGTATTTCAGGTTAACAGAAAGCGTGTTTTCAAAGCGCAGTGATTAGTAACGAGGGGTTGTGCGGAGCTTAGGGGGTATTCATTTTTCAATGGGTTAGTGTGCTTAGCGGTAAAACTACTGAAACTTTCAGGAATAGCGGAGCATTGTTGGGTTGTCAAAGTTGCAAATGATAAAATGTTTATTATGGCGCTAGTTGTTGCTCCCAGGTGTCATAATTGATCCTGAGCCCACACCTACAGCACGCCTGATCGTCTGTGTAGGGTGGGCGCGTTAACTCTCGTAATTCATCGTAATCGAAATCTAAAAATTTAAAGGAGCAGTTCTAAAGGCACTTCTCCGATGGAATTTAGATGATTAAGGTGCATTGAATTATGAATTGCTTCAAAGTTTATCTGCAATAAGTCCATTCAAACGGGGGCATTAAAGGACGGAATTCCTCCGAAAGTTGGCTTTCTGAGCGTCGAACTAAATTAACGACTAAACATCGGTTTTACACAAAAAAAAGAGTGTTGGTCACTTTGCGTGGTGTAGAGGTGAGGTTAGTGTTGGTTGAAGTGAGATGTAACAAAAATGGGTGAAGTTACACATTTAAAAATATTGCCGCGAACCATGCATTGGGTTTGTTTATTGGTGTTTTGCTTTGACCGCCCGGCTGCGCCGGTCTGTGTTATCTCTGTGCCAAAGGAAGCGCGTGTTCCATTCTTTTTTTCTTTGCCGCATGTGTTATCGGTTCTGATAGGGAGAGCATTCCGATCTAACAGGAACAGCCTGGAATAATCTTCTTGGATCTACAATAGAGAGTTTTAGCTGACCGTTTCTGACGGTCCGCTCCGTTCCGATAGCAAGCGGGAGCGCCATTGCGCATGCGTGGCACGCTAGCGCGCTACCGGCGATACCGGAGCGGCGCCCCGCTCCGCTAACCGGAGCCTCTTAGCGGACCGTCGCGGCAGCTTACGCTACCGTGCGGAACAACAACATGGCTGCCCCCGCGATGCGAGCGCGCTAGGGCGAACTTCGTTTCTTCAGTTGAAACACGACCAACGAAGCCGCGAAAGCTTTTCCGAATAGGCAAAAGTGCCACACACCTCAAAGATCTTTAGAACGGAAGCGAAAAACGCCGACCGAAGCGCGGGGCTGCTTCTACGCAGCGCCGAGAAAGACAGCCTTGGCTTGGCTATTCCAAGGTTTATCGGCTTGTTTATTGATATTTAGAAAAATTATACCGTGTCAGCGACTACATAATACAAAAAAAGGTTAAATGAGGCCAAGAAACACAGTATTTTGGTGTGCTTGAACGACCAAATACAAATTCTTATGTTTCCTGTAGGATGAAGTTTCGGTTTACACGCGCGCGCGAAACGACCAGTCATGCGAATCATTCCCCATCGAGGGAGATACGGTTATCGCTTAGCTAAAAGCCTTTCGGCTGCTGACGCTCCGGTTGCGCTGAGCGGTACGTCGGGAGCATAGCGGAGCGTCAAAAACGGTCAGCTAAAACTCCCTAATGTTCTCGATGCGAATCGACGGTTCGAGAACCACGCGCGCCGAAAGATAAAAAGCCTGCAGAGCAGACGCCGGGGCATTCTTTTCTGCGACGTTCGCCGACGCAAGTCACTTTGTTGACCGCTGCTTCGCCGCCTCTGTATTCTTTTGAGTTGCTAGGGGAGCACAAGTTCGCTCCAATAAACTTGTTTCTCATTCAAGACAACTGCATCGTCCTTGTCTTCGTGACATCTGGTGGAGGTGCTGGGTACGCACCCGTCATGCCCACTACAACCTCGGGAAGCCGCCAAGCCAGTCCAACAAGAGCCAGCCTCCGCCTGCAAGATTTACCACCCGAGTCCGGTCTACTACCGGAGAAGACGAAGAAGAAAAGGAACGCTGCAACCAACACCATGGTGCAAGAAACAACGTCGCCAATCATCCTGCAGCAGCCCCGGGAACCGCCATCGTTCCGGGGAGCCCCCGCTGAAGACCCCAAAGAATGGTTGGAGAAGCTGGAGCGCGTCCGCATCTTCAACAGGTGGGACGACGAAGAAACTTTCCGGCATGTCTTCTTTTACATAGAAGATGCTGCTCAAACTTGGTTCGAGAACCATGAGAGTTCTTTGACCGACAAGACTCACTTCAAAAGGGAGTTCCTTAAGACATTCACTACCGTTGTGAGAAAAGAGCGAGCTGCGCTTTTGCTTGAAACTCGGACACAACACCCCAACGAAGGGGTCGTGATCTTCGTTGAGGAGATGAAGCAACTATTTCGCCGCGCGGACCCCGAAATGACGGATGAAAAGAAGTTACGCTTCTTGATGCGCGGTGTGAAGGAGGAACTGTTTGCTGGACTTGTCCGAAATCCGCCAAAGACCGTCGCCGAATTCGTGACCGAAGCCAGCACCATCGAAGAAGCACTCTAAATGCGTGCTAAGCTGTACGACCGGAACTATGTTGGCATGGCCAATGCGAAGTGCGTCGACAACGTGCGCATTCCCGAAGATAGCCTACGGGAGACTATCCGCGAAATAGTGAGGGAGGAGCTGCGGAAACTGCTCCCGACGCCGCCGCAACCACAAGTCGCTTCCCTTACCGACGTCATTAGAGAAGAAGTGCAGCAAGCGCTGGGAATTTCAACGACGCCAGTAGCACCTCGCGAGCCGCAAGCCATGACCTACACAGCTGCTGTACATCGCCCTCGCCCACCTGCACCCTATCGTCACGAGGCTCCGTACCGTCGTCTTCTCTCGCCGGCCCGACCACCTGCGGCGCAGGCCCCCCCCCCCCACGCAAGGAAGACCGACGTGTGGCGAACGTCCGACAATCGTCCGCTGTGCTACCATTGCGGAGAGGCCGACCACGTCTACCGTCGCTGCCCCTACAGGAGGCTCAGTTTGCGAGGGTTCTCCGTCGACGCACCCCGCCCCCGAACTGGCCAGCGCCCATCGGAGATCGAAGAGTACCTGTCCAACACCAGCCGTCGATCAGCCCGTTTCAACCGTTCGCCGTCACCCTACCCATACCAGTCGCCGAACCACCGTAGCAATGCTGAGTTCTCACGTGGAAGGTCCCCCAGCCCACGCGGGGGAAACTAAAGGAAGCAACTTCTGGAGGTAAAGTTGCTCTACGGCGAAAAACTGGAAACCCTCCAACGACGCAAGGACGCGGCGAAGACACCAATTCACGACATGCCCTCATCCCGACGACCCGACCTAACCCTGACGAGACTCCCGAACACGACGACAGCTACACGGCATGACGCGTACCCGACATGACCGAGGCTGCCGCTGAGAAGACAACAACGACGCACAGTGCCCGACCGTCAACACGCACAAGCCGAGACGTGACGCCCCGACGCACCCGGAACTCAAGGAAGGCGGCGTCCGACGTCCAGTTGTCGATCGACGGCTTTGACGTAGTTGCCCTCATCGACACGGGAGCCGACTACTCAGTAATGAGCGGGTCATTCGCGTCTAAGCTGAAGAAAGTTAAGACAAGATGGGACGGTCCACATATACGCACAGCAGGAGGCCACCTCGTGACTCCAAGTGGAACGTGCACATCGCGCGTCACCATAGACGGCACGACGTACCCAGCGGCGTTCGTCATTTTGCCTAACTGCTCTCGCGACGTAATTCTCGGAATGGACTTTTTGACGGACAACGGCGCAATAATGGATCTGCAAACGAAGTCGATAACTTTTTCCTCCGATCACTCCATGACGCCGGAATCGAACCCCGATCACCGTGCTGCTGTCAGGATCACCGACTATCACGTCACCCTGCCACCCCGCGCAAGCTTGATGATCGCCGTCTACTGTGAGGTTGCTGCTCCTGACATCGACGCATCGTAGAGGGTGACCAAAGGTTGCTTCTCAACCGCGGTTTCTCCGTCGCAAGAGGCATTGCGCACTTTAAGCAATGCAAATCCCATGTTTTGGTCACCAATTTCACCGAGGAGTACCAGCATCTAAACAAGGGCGCTGTAATTGCGTTCCTCGAAGAAACGCAAGAAGCAAGTCAAGTGATCGCGGTCGCTAACTTTGAATGTGCACGCGCAGATGCATCCAAGCCGCCGCAACCTTTCGACGTGAACCCGGCGCTGCCGCAAGAAAATCGGGACAGATTGCTGGATTTGCTCCATCGCTACAGCGAGTGTTTTTCGGCAACCTCAAAATTACGTCAGACACCCCTAGCGAAGCACCGAATTATAACCGAAGATGGAGCCCGACCTACCCGACAGTCACCGTCCCGCGTCTCTTCACACGAGCGGGAAGCCATCCGGACTCAAGTCGACGACATGCTCAGCGACGACATAATACAGCCATCGAAAAGTCCGTGGGCTTCGCCGGTCGTACTCGTGAAGAAAAAAGACGGCACATTAAGGTTGTGTGTTGACTACCGGCGACTGAACAAAATCAGCAAAAAGGACGTGTACCCCCTGCCACGAATCGACGACGCCCTCGACCACCTCTGCCATGCGAAGTACTTCTCATCGATGGATTTGAAGACCGGTTACTGGCAAATTAAAGTGGACGAGAGAGACCGAGAGAAGACTGCATTTATAACCCCGGATGGCCCATACGAGTTCAAGGTGATGCCTTTCGGGCTGTGCACGGCGCCAGCAACGTTTCAACGAGTCAAGGACACGGTGCTAGCTGGCCTGAAGTGGCACACATGCCTCGTATACCTCGACGACGTTGTCGTATTCGCCCGGACTTTCGACGAACACCTCGCAAGGTTGGAGTCTGTACTCGAGGCCATTCGTACGTCGGGGTTAGCGCTAAAGCCTGAAAAGTGCCGTTTCGCGTACGAGGAACTCAAGTTCTTGGGCCATGTCGTCAACGCCGCGGGAGTCCTACCTGGCCCCGCAAAAACTTCAGCCGTTGCGAACTTCCCAAGGCCGAAAGACAAGAAGGGCGTGCGAAGATTTCTCGGACTGTGCGCATACTACCGGCGCTTCGTCGCAAGCTTCGCACGCATTGCAGAGCCGCTCACGCGCTTGACGAAAGATACCACTCCTTTCAGTTGGGACAGCGACCAAGAAAAAGCATTCTGCGAGCTGCAAAAACGCCTGCAAAGCCCGCCCGTCCCCGCTCATTTCGACGAAAACGCCGAAACGGAAATACACACGGACGCCAGTGATATAGGCTCGGGTGCCGTCCTCGTCCAAAAACAAAGCGGGTGCGAAAAGGTAATCGCCTATTGCAGGCGTGGTCTGTCGAAAGAGGAGAAAAACTACTCTGCCTCTGAGAAAGAGTGCCTGGCAATTATATGGGCGATTTCAAAATTTCGCCCATGCGTGTATGGAAGACCATTCAAGGTTGTGACAGACCACCACGCGCTGTGTTGGCTCGCCAATTCGAAGGACCCCTCTGGCCGTCTTGGCCGGTGGAGCTTGCGCCTGCAGGAGTTCGACGTTACAGTGGTTTATAAATCCGGCAGGAAACACTCCGACGCCGACTGCCTGTCCCGCGCCCCCGTCGACCCACCAGCACAAGACTCTGATGAAGACAGCGCGTTCTTCGGAATCGTGACGGAGACCGACCTAGCCGCGCAGCAGCGTGCCGACCCTGACTTACGCGTCATAATCGACTACCTCAAGGGACGCAACGTCGCCGTACCTACCACCTTCAAACGCAGCTTACCAGCATTCAGCCTGAGAAACTCCGTCATCGTGAAGAAGAATTTCAGCCCCGGAACGAGAACGAATTACCTTCTTGTCATCCCCGCAGACCTTCGTGACGAAATTTTGGAAGCGTGCCACGACGACTCGTCTTCCGGACATCTCGGCACAGCCCGCACAATTGGAAAAATCAAGGCGAAGTACTACTGGCCCCGCCTTACATCCGACGTCATCCACTACGTCCGGAGCTGCCGTGACTGTCAGCGACGAAAAACGCCACCGACGAGACCTGCGGGACTTCTGCAGCCGATCGCCGTCCCATCAAGGCCCTTCCAACAGATTGGAATGGACCTTCTGGGCCCGTTCCCTACGTCACGATCGGAGAACAAGTGGATTGTCGTAGCAACAGACTACATGACGCGCTACGCGGAGACCGCCGCTCTTCCGAGGGGGACTGCACAAGAAGTCGCCAAGTTTTTCATAAGACAAGTTGTGCTGCGACATGGAGCCCCTGAAGTCCTCATCACGGACCGCGGAACGGCCTTTACTGCGGAGCTGATGCAAGAAATCTTACGCTACAGCAACACGGATCACCGAAGAACGACGGCGTACCACCCACAAACGAACGGACTAACGGAACGTTTGAACAAGACGATTGCGGATATGGTGTCCATGTACATCGACGTTGAACATAAGACTTCGGACGAAGTGCTCCCGTAGGTCACGTTTGCGTACAACACGGCTATCCAAGAAACCACGCAGATGACACCGTTCGAGCTCGTCTACGGAAGACGGCCGACTACAATGCTTGACGCCATGCTGCCGCACGTAGAAGACGACGACCTGAACGCCGACGTCCAAGGATGCCTTCAGCGTGCGGAGGAGGCCCGCCAGCTCGCTCGAGTTCGTATAAGGGACCAACAGCTGGTGGATGCCGGCCGCTACAACCTCCGACGCCGAGCTGCCGAGTACCAACCAGGGGATCGTGTGTGGGTTTGGAGTCCCATCCGACGACACGGACTGAGTGAGAAACTTCTGCGACTGTATTTCGGACCCTACAAGATTCTACGACGTGTTGGCCAACTCACCTACGAAGTGATCCCCGATGGTGACTCCGGCACATCACGACGACACACGCGGCCCGAAGTCGTCCACGTGGTTCGCTTAAAACCTTTCTACGGACGATGACGAACTTTAATTTTTATTTGTTCGGACTGTCGCCTATGTTAGCATCGGGTCGATGCACTCTTAGAGGGGGGTAATGCCGCGAACCATGCATTGGGTTTGTTTATTTGTGTTTTGCTTTGACCGCCCGGCTGCGCCGGTCTGTGTTATCTCTGTGCCAAGGGAAGCGCGTGTTCCATTCTTTCTTTCTTTGCCGCATGTGTTATCTGTTCTGATAGGGAGAGCATTCCGATCTAACGTGAACAGCCTGGAATAATCTTCTTGGATCTACAATGTTCTCGATGCGAATCGACGGTTCGAGAACCACGCGCGCCGAAAGATAAAAAGCCTGCAGAACAGACGCCGGGGCATTCGATTCTGCGACGTTCGCCGACGCAAGTCACTTTGTTGACCGCTGCTTCGCCGCCTCTGTATTCTTTTGAGTTGTTAGGGGAGCACAAGTTCGCTCCAATAAACGTGTCTCTCATTCAAGATAACTGCATCGTCCTTGTCTTCGTGACAATATTTTGCTGAATAGAACCTGAGGGCGAAGTCGATACTTATAAAGTGTAGCTGGGTCGCAAGTGGTTGACTCGAGCGACAGACAGACAGACAGACAGATTGGCAGACAGACAAGGTAACATTTGTCTTTTGGTACCAAAAAAAGCTACTGTCTGCAGAATACTGCGTAAAAAGTTGTTGTCTACAAGCTACAATTATGTATTCTAACGCCTCTCATCGCCACAATATCTATGCCACTGCAGGTTTTGACGACGGCTTCGATAAATTAATTAGCCTCGTTAAAATGTGCTTCTTAAACCTTTTTCCCATTAAAAAAAGAGACGTGCGAGAACAAGCACCACGCCATCGCCACACTCCGTAAGGCGAAATTTGTGCGCAGCGCGAACTCCATTTCTCTTGTTCACGGCGCATAGCTGGTCTGTCTCAGGAACTGACCGCGTGAGCAACGCAAACACGCCGCCACACGCTTCTCTAGCGTCATCTCTGCAGATCTTCGCTTCCACCGAGCTTGTTGTTGCAATTCGAGTTTCAGCTTCCCGCGCAAATCTCATGTGGTTCAGATGAGCCCTACAGGAGTAGGAGCTCACGGCGTAAATGTGAGCTGGAGGTAGCTAGTCATGCTGGGCCTTTTCAAGTTTCAATTTCCTGCTGCCCGGGGCTTCCCGCGGATCCCCAAAGGCAAGATATGGTTATTCGCTAATCTCGAACAGTCGAAATATCGCTTTCTAATGTGCGAGAACACCTTCGTTTTTTGAGGGGTCGGCAGCTTCTGTCTGCACGCAAGCCGCCAGAGCCGTGCAGGAGATTTTGGTCTGGCGCAGAACGAGCAGCAATCTGGCAGCTAGCAGACGACACTGCTAAGAGACGAGAAAAGCAGAGAGGCATCGTCAGTTTCAAAATAAAATTGCCAATACCTTTCGTTCTTCTTGATTTGGTAATTTGAAGTTGTTATTTGGAAGTGAGAAGTAACACTTGCGGAAATATCTATTTATTTTTCTCATCGCAACACCCATTGTGTTTTTTGTTATTTTTTTTGTTGTTTTTTTTTGTACGCGAAGTGAGATGACAGATGATTCGTGTCTGAACGGTCTTTTGCGGTTCGTCGTCTGGTAGTCACGGCGGGCCTATTCCAGCTCGTGGGTGAAGCCGGCGTCGCAATTCTATAGATGAAAGCATCCCTATGTTTTTTACTTTAGGTATGTGATTTTAGGCGAGTACTTTGGGTGTCCGCGTTAAATGAATGGCTCTCCTTTATTTTGTTGAAGGTGTGCTCGGCCAAACGCTTCCGGCTGCCCCTGAGAGGATGGCGTCGCAATCGGCGACGTAAGAACTTTGGAATGAGACCAAAACATTTCTTTTTATTGTCGCGTACAAGTACAACGCAAATAACCCGCTTAGAAGAATGCTCAAGAAGCGTCAGCTTTGGGAGGCCCTCGCGGTAAAGGTTAACGACATATTCCCATGATTGATGACGCCTTTCAAAGTGAAAAATGAATGGCGCAACATGAAAACGCGATACAAGAAGCTCGTCTGTTCGGGCGACACGACTTGTAAGGATGCGTACAAGTGGACGCTTGAAGAGTAAGCACATTTATCGAAACCATTTTTTACTTCCAAATGAGTCGAGAATGTGTGCATATTTGCAGACCTATGTTATTTAGTGAAAATGCAATGCCTGTTTTAACGCGTTTTGTGTCGGAAAAAATTGGTGCTATTCAACCTTGATTTCAAAATATATAAGCCAAAGCTGGCGGACATGGTAAATAAAGTAATTAGTTCGTAATTTCCTTAGATTTCAAGTATGGGTGTGCAAGAGACGCACGTGAAACAACTTTGTAACAACTTGTTTTGTTTCACTGTTATTCGTTCATAAATTTTTTGTTTTCATATGCATTTACCAGGGCACTTGTGTTTTCACAGGGAACTTGTTGGTTTATATTTAAACAACACTTTATTAAATAAAAAGGCTTAAGTTCAACAATCAAAGATACTATGATAGAACAAAGCATTTTCCTATGGCTGGTGCGTCTAATGGCCCTGGCATAATTGAGGTGCGTTTGCGGGCATACAAAATTTCCCTTTTGATGCTACTGATAGTGCGGAAATAAAGAGATATCATTCACACAGCAAACCTTGCGTACTGCAACGAATAAAACAGTAAAGATTTCATTGGTCAAGTTTGAATGCGTAAGGATCTCAACCCGTCGGAGGTGAAGTTGCGGCTCCGCAGGCCTATTTATTTATTTTTTTATTTATTCATTTTTATTTATTGATTGATTCATTGATGTAAATATTTATTTATTTATTTACTTCTTTATTGATATATTTATTGTTTATTTATTTGATAACCGCTTGCCTTTGCGTTTATTACAGTAGGGAAATGCATAACGCTAAGCATCAAATATGAGACCGAATAACAAAAACTCTACAAAGCGTGATGAAAATCGTCATTATAAACAGTGGATACAATCATACGTGGAAGATGATTGCACTCTCGCATTGATCCAAGATAAAATGAATCGCGCAACGCGTCACCTTTAAAGGAATGTTAATAGTTTGCTTTAAGCTAGCGGTCCCATTGTAGGAAATGTCGAATGGCGCTGGAATATACTTCTCTTCTTTTATAGTTTTGGAGTAATAGATGTTATGAAAACATTTTAACCGAGGTTTTGTCTGTGATCTTTCCCGTCTTACCATTTAAGTTTACTTTTACTTCCCTTCATGCTAAGTCGACAGCGCCCATTACCTAATACGAATGGCTCTGTCCTATTCTGTACGTTTCGGGTGTATCAACCAGCTCTGTGGTGTAGGGATTTCAGAAACACATGGGATCTCCAACAGTGAGCGCACAGGAGTGAAATAAGGTTGTTTTTTTAAGGTAGATGAAGGTTGGCTGGAATTTTATCTCAGAAAGCCAAACGCACGACCAGATTTAACTTTGATGTTGTGAACGTGCCTAATAACCTCTAACCACTTGTTAAATAAACTCCTAGTTATTTATATGCCACGGCCGTTCTTAAAGCACCGTAATTTACGGTGTGCGTATTCAATTAGAACGAAGGTTTTCTTGTAAAGTTGAGGTGAACGCACTTTTTAACATTCACCGACTTTTCTGCATAAGTGCACCAAAAAGTAATTAAATTCGCGTCATGCTGCAGGTATTCATAATCACATTCTTTCACTACAATCCTGTAAACTACACAGTCATTCGCGAACATTTTTAAGATTTGAGGCCAATTGTAATACATGTATATATAACAGAAACAAAAGAGGGCCCAAAACGGAGCCTTGAGGAATTCATGAGAGGCTGGGAACATGTACGGACGAGCAACCATTGAGATTGACCGACCGCTGTCTTAGAGATATATACTCGGCTATCCATGCCATAACCGATTCATTCAGTTTAGAGACCGCAACGTACTAACAAGAAGGTGATAGCAAACACTCTCAAATGCTTTTTTGCAATAAAAGAAAATACAGTTAACTACTTTAAGCTTATATATTGCTATACCCAAATCGCGCGTGTATTCAGCAAGCTGCGTTGAGCAACAAAAACTGCACGAATTCCGTGTTTTCTAAGATGCCGACGATTATGTTTAACCAAATGAATTATATACCAAGTGTAGCTAAGCTCACCTTCACACACCGCAACTAAATTAACATCCAGTCATTGACAAGTCTCAGTTGTTATAGCAAATTTAAAATAACACTTGTTTCTAAATATGCAGTCATCAAATCCATGAAGTAACATAGGGCAGGGCACGAAGTTGAGCCTACCAATGCAGGAGCTTAGCCTCTTCTGCGCTTATTACCAACAAAATTGAGCAACATTGTTTTTCGCAGTATTATTGCAAGAAGAATTGCCATAAAGTTGCGCATTTGCGCGCCCTTGCCTTTGTTTGGTGGGGAGTCCTTGACATGGCGCCGGTTGAGCTCCTGCGAGGGGGCCGCTTGCTCGACGCCGTTTAAGGCAAGTTATTTTGGTCAACCACCGCTATCTCGGGTCGGACATCTCTGCCGGCTCGATGTCTCCAGTGCTCTCCACTTCTTGAGGGGGCGAATAGCCTCGAGGTGACGCGTCGACGACGCCGGCGGGCGAGGCGATGTAGCCGGTATAACTGGTGAGGCTTAGCTCGCCCGTCGATGTGGCACACTTTTCTTGTGGCACTAAACGCCATTCCGACGGCCTAAAAGGTTCCCTGGTAATGTCCAGGGAGTCCTCGCAACTTGCCCGTTTACCTAGAACACTCATTACTGTTCGACCAAGGAAGTTCATTCAATGAAAAATGTAGAAACAACGAGTGGATAAAAAACGCGTCTGAGTCATTCGGCTCCCCAACGGCTTTCTTCACCCATGATAACCCGCTCCTATACCCGCGGTTCCCCTTCCAAACACGTCTGTGCATGAATTCTAGTCGCCCAGAGGCGTGCCTTGTTCGGCTGTACGCCGCTTACCGAAAGAATGACGTATAACCTGAGACCTTACGCAGGCTAGTCTCCTCTTGAACACCGATTGCCAAAAATTCTGCGGCCGGTCCCTGGCCGTAATTCGGCCGAGGACCGCGAACCGAATGCAAAACGTACATTCTGGGGCCGTACGTCGGCCGGTCTCCTTTAGAACACCAATTGGCCGAGGAAAACGAATATTTTGCCCCTCAATACACCCCTCAATCAACCGTCCCTAAATGGCCCTCCCCTACTTCTAGACCCCCTATGCGTGTTAATTCTGTTACACTGGGGTCCACCCTTTGTTATTTCGTATCAAGGTCACAATACCGAGGTTGGGAACTGCCTTATATACTGTCCTAATGATTGTGTTTCCTTAACATTTTCGTTTCGGGTAAAATTGTGGTACGGCGTTCTCTGCAATATTCTGGCCATGATCAGTAGTTGCGTGAGTCTTATCGTTTCTTTTCTCTTTTTCTTACTCTTTTCTGCTTGGCCGTTTTGCTTGTGGGAAGAATAAAGATTTTTGGTTTTTGGCGATTGTGCGTTAAGAACTACCCGCTTGTCTAGAACCCCGCCGATGATACTTACGTGGCTGTTCTCTGGGAGAATATTCGTACCTATTTTAGGCGTGGAGCACCTTAGGACCGCACAATGTCCGTCCGGGACCGTGCGCATAGAATCTCCACTCGCAAAACATCACACAGGCACCTGCAGGATTCGACCCTGTGTTTGGTAGACCTGATAGAGTTACTGTCAGTCGTCTTACCCTTTGGGCTACGACCGTGATTTAGTGTCCGAGAGTCAAACGGCTTAGTACCTCGCCTCTAACGGTGCCGAGTACCTTAGAACCTCCCAATGTCCGTCTATGTCCATCCGTGCGGATACCACCATCAAGCGAAAATCAAGCAAAATTCAATGCGAGCCGTGAGTGGCAGTTTCATTTAAGTAATTATCAAGGTGCAATTCACGGCTGTAATCGAATGATGGTCGGGACGCCAATCGGATGTCGATGTCACTCTGGCCGCAACTTGGATGTCATTTCGAGTCCCCGTACTCCGCACCCTCGCCATCATCCACGGAGTGGAGATGCTGCCATTTTTAGGGTGATTTTTAACTTGGCCGCGTGGCGGCACTGTCGTTTACCAAACCGGGGTTTCAGCGGAGAAATAACCGTGTAAATAATGAAAAGTATTTTGAAAACAATTGATTAAACCTTATATAACTGCTTTATTTTAGCTATTTCCGGCTTATTATCTAGCCTACCTTGATTTTTAAGAGATTGGTGTTAATCATTTGTACACTGTTTTATTTAGGTAACCCAGTGTGGGTGTCGGCATAAGTCCCGTGGAAAACGCAGCAAGGGGGCGCAGTGGGTAGGCGTGGCGCTGCTGAGCCCAAGGCCGTGGTTTCATTCCACCCCGCGGCGGTCAGTTTTTCTAATAGAAGCAGAAAACAAAAGCGCGAGTATGTCGACATTTCGGCGCACAATAATGATCTTAAAGTAATCAAAGTTTATTCCGGTGGCTTCCACTACGATATGCATCGTAGCCGTAGGCATGTAGACGTGCCTCTTCGCCCTCATACCATCGGAACATGAATAACCGGAAATTTATATTTTTGATCTTCTGGTAGAAACGCGATTTAATGTGATGACGTAAGTTGCGGGCACGGCTGGATCCCATTTCTGCGGAGCACATTACCACAAACAGGGCATATAACCAACTTCACCGTACAGGCGCGGCACCTGGTAAAACCGGGTCTTTTCTTTCGTATCTGACGTTGTATCATTGTACTCCCTCAAAACGTATGTTGCCGTAGCGCCTTATTACGGGTTCAGCGGAGCCCTCTAATCTTGGTGCCTCAGTTGTAACTTCCGGATGGAAACGGTGACGTATTTCTGCAGGCGCCTGATGAGCATGGCTGGTAGCGGAGGCTAGGAGCCACGGGGGAATCGAAAAATGAGCTTAGTAACGCTAAGGTGTTCATAATAACAGAGTCCTACTGGCTCTTTAACACGCGCGAGGTACAAAGGGCGCGTTTGGGACATCAACATATTGATATGGGGAAACGATTAAACTAGAAATACACGCGATGAGAGCAAAGAAAGAGGCGACACAGCGTGGGCCGATAAGATAACGTCGTCGCTCTCTACTTGGAGGTGTCGAAGCTGCGGCAGGTGTGTCATTCATCGAAATTAGTGTCAAGTACGTCGAGCTGCACGCTGGGCGGCCGCGCAGATCCTCATTTGAGGCACAGCTTCAACGGCGAAATAAAGAGAAATGTTCGAAGCTAATTGATCAGAAAGGTTCATTTCAAACATGTATGCTGACAATATCAACACCTAACAGACATTTTTAGTACCTAGATTGATAAAAAGGGCAGTTACATGTACGATCAGAACACTAGGGGGAAGCACGCCCATAGAAATTACGCCGCGGGCATGCAATAAAGTTTCATCACAATGAAAAAGCAAGTAGCTGCTTAAGTAGAAGACAGTCATTGTTTTGACTCAAGTGCTTTCGGCAAACTTGCTTGGTAGGCGTAAATTTTTTTTCCTATCCGTAAGTTCCGTGTCCACACTGTCTTGCGAGGCGCGTCGTCTGCCTCTCGCGGAAAGCGGTAAAAGTATGCCCTGCTGTACAGTTAAACCTGGATGTAACGAAACTGTATATTACAAATTCCTAGATTTAACAATTTCAATTCCCTCTTGCCAGTCCTATTGAAACGCATGTTTTTGCGACTCTTGGTAACGAAGGTATTGCAATGGTTAACCTTGCTCTAACCAACTCCATTCCCTGATGCGCCGTTGTTTCTTGCCCTTTTTGTGAAAAATCGGCTGGAGAAATGTAATAGCGAATTTCCGCTGCAGCGCAAACTACCGTGCGCGTCCGGGTATGAGTGTGGTATCGGTTATGTGCCAGGCCGGCTTGACGGCGTGTGGTCTCTGATCTCCAAAGCTCTCTGTGGTGTCGGTTAGTCAGGGATCAATTCTCTTGCTGGGAAACAAAACGTTTTGTCCTTCAAAGATAGAACGTGAATTTTGACAATTTCAAATTCACCTAGATAAACAATTTTAAATTCTGTCTCAGTGGTAAGAAAGAACAATGTCGCCGCCCGGTACAGCATCCGGCTAGAACCTTCTCACCTATTTTTAGTGCGGAAAAAAGCATCCCTTTAGCGAAAGTTTCGTCCTTAAAACGAGTTAATACGCCAACAAGTGTCAAAAGCAAGAGAGATACTTCAGTTACGTTTGTGAATACGGGTCTATATGGTCTTGACTCTTTAGAATGCCGTGTAGTGACTAAGCTTGTGCAAAGCAAGATCAAATCACGCAGTTCTTCACCGTGCACTAAATCCTTGAAAGGCGAGTTCACCGTCACTTATGTCTAGCTTTTTTGTTTTGTTTCTACCTCAATCCTGCAAACCTTAACTTGAAACCTGCATGCAACAAAAACCTGCTTGTTACGAAAAACTGCGACTATTTATAAACTTCGTTAAACTAGGTTTACCCGTGCTTCAGTTGCGCCGTCAGAAAAAAGGGGACGCAATACAGCTCCTTTCACGTCCGCTTTACATTCTGTGGGTCTTCTTTCGGCGGTATCATGGCAACTACGCAGTTACGACGCTAAACACACGTGCTGCGCCGTCAGAAACTCCGCAAGCAGACCTGAATAAGGCGATTCTTGCGACGACCGCTAGATAGCGAGTGGAAACACGGAGTCCCCAATAGCCGTGAACGCACATTCACAAGCTCCTAATCGGCGCTCACGGGGCTGACCTTATGCACCTCACGGCCGCAGCACATGCGCAGAACCCTGTCCGCTTTGCTAATGGGCGGCATCGTAAGCCGCCGCTTTCGTAACAGACTGGCACCTCGCCATTTTCTAATACTGCAAACACTCCCGCCGCGGTGGCTCAGTGGATAAGGTATTGTGCTGCTGAGCACGAGGACGCAAGTTCGATTCCTGCCCGCGGCGGCCGCTTTCCTGATGGAACTACACTACAATCAATCAATCAATACTACACTACACTACAATCAATCAAACACTACAGTCAATCAATACTTTAAGCAGTACCTTGTATGAACGGCTTGGGTGTCGTTGTAATATTTTGGGTAGTACACTGCCCCCACATAAAATATTAACTGGTTTTCAACTGACGGGTGAAGCAAAACATTCCGCCGAATTGATCACGCTGGCGGGAGCCAGAAAGGACAGAATGTGTCGCTAATTAGTTACCACTGAGAGCAGGGTTCAGCTGAATGGCGTAGTCATCAATATGGGTGCGGTAAGATGCGTCCGCAGGGCATCCGTTACACAGCTCCTTGTGAGAGCCTGAACCACATCGGTTTCATGCAGGGAGCCAGGTGAGCCACTATAGCAGCGCCGACTCGCTTATTTACATTTAACTGTGATAGTCAATAGTTCTATTAGTCACTTTAGATATTTTTATAACACAAAAACATTTTATATTTAATTACTTTTCAGTAGTCCTTAACTTTTAATAAAGAGAACAATGCCAATCTTGTTGTTGTATTTTGCGGTTTTCTGTCATAACCAAATAATGATTTTTAATAAAAAACATATTGATATTATTACATTATACCTTACATTATACGAAGACTTTTCTAGATTATTACAATAAGTTCTTGTTCGCACTACCCGTGAAAAAGCCTGTTTTAATGTTACTCTTTGTGGTGTTTAATGTGGAATGTCTGCTGATAAAGGAGGCTTGGTTGTGTATGAGCATTGTTATTATAAAATGTTTGTAATAAGTATCAAATGTTTTACATGTTACTTCCATTTTAGGGGGCGTTGAGCCAAGGCGCTATTTGCCCCCCCCCCCCCTCCCTTGATTAATGCCTTCGGTACTGAAAGGTCCACTTATGAGGTCAGTGGCCACTCGCCTAGGCGGCGCGTGAGAACCCGTCACTCTGTCTGGTGGCTCAACACTGTTAACTCTACGCGGAAGCCGCCGCCAATTCGTCACGGCGCGCACGGGAGACGGATTATCTGGCCGACCTAATACCACGGGATAATCTCCCATTGAAGACGCAGACGGCGCCGCCGGGTTCCGAGAAGCGCCGGGGAGGTGTAATTGCCGACGTCGGAGCGTGCGCCGCGTGAGCCTCCATTGTTAACGCGCTCCTTCCGCATAGTGCACTGTTGCCGCCTTTCGCCCTCACCCTGCGCGGTCGCGCTTGCTTGCTCGTCCGCGAGTGGGCCCGTTGACCCAAAGATGGTGGCGCCTCATTGAATATTCCGTAGCGCACTGAGTGACATCTGTCTACGTGAATTTGGGCACTCCCTTCTGCGTGCACGAATGCTACAGGGGCGTTCCCGAGAAAGCGTGACCTCGAGGTGTTATAAGGCCGAACATGGACGTTACAAATTGTTCTTGTCTGAGCGCTGAGCTGGGCAGTCCCCGGCTGGACAAGGAGTCTCGACCGTTAAAGCTAGGTTGGGATTTTTGAGCCCCCTAGGCTAGAGGTTAGGATCGCGTCTGAAGTTTAGGCTATAGCGCCGTACCGGGCAACTGGACAGATCCAGCGGCGAGACAGGGTCTCGGCCGTCGTTTCTTGAGCGGTTTGTGTACGCTCCGAGGATAGGAGACTCAGTTGAAGTTGAGAAGCTCAAATGATTTGTGCGCACTTGGTGCTAGCGTCTAGCTTAGTTTTGAAGTTTTTTCCTCTTATTACTCATGTACCCAGTTACCCTACTGTAAATAGCCGTATATAAACTCTTTCACTTAATTAACCCCAATAATTCCACTTCGTCAATTCGGCCACCATCTCCAAGAACTTCAACACCATCGCCCTGCCAGCCTCCTGCCAAATCAACCGGAGCTTGGGCAATTGGATTCCTGATGGATACCGGACTTCGCGGAAAGGAACCACAACCATCTTTGCTGGGCCCTTAGGGAACGAATAAATGAAATGATTTGAAATGAAAGAGAAGAAGAGGATTTATTAGCGTGGCACCCAGGACGGGAGTTCGAGGTTCGATCGCGCGGGGAGAGATCCTGGTGCCGCGAGAAACCAGCTCTGGGCGCGAGCTACGCCCTCAACAACTCCGACGCATTTAGCTGTATTCTTCGTTTTCTTCGTGCATCGGAGTACCATAGCGATTCCACAGAGGCATGAGCCAACAGTAAACACTACGAGGACACCAAAGGATTCTTCGTGATACAGTCAGTTAGAAAGCAGTACTTAACAACTGAACGTGTCCCTCTTCCCTCCGTTGGTGGGAATGAAAACCGTGGACAAACAGCAATATTGTTAGGCTATGTCTTGTCTGTGGCTAGCGCTACGTATCCAATACTTTGAGCCTTTCAATGCACCCATCTACGTCCAACTCAACGTACCGTCTCAACGGAAAAAAATTGGGACGAGTGATTTATGACTGGAGCCGAAAAATCCCGACACGCGGCGCAATTGTTGCAGCACGCAGCGATAGCGAGAGTGGCAAGCACATTCCATTTTCCAAGAAGGGGTGGCTGGCAGAGAGCAGCCCATCCTGCTGTCGACCCATTCAAAATCCCACATCTTACATAAACGCTTGTGCATTCCTTATCGACAGACATGCCTATGCACATGATTTATTTTTTTTCCTAGAGCTGCGGCCTATCGTATGTCAAGGCAGTTGACCGGCAAATATTTTCTGTACAACACACTGTCAAAAGCAGTGGGTGGCACTGCTTACGTCACACGAGAGCAAGAGTTTAAAACCAGATGTGGTTCGAATAAATTTCGTCAGAATGACACACGAAATAGGATGCCGCGAATCGATGAGGCGACAAGGGTCGAAATCTTGACCCTTCTTCAAGCAGGTCGTACGAGGAGAAGCATTGCTGCGGAGGTCGGGTGCTCACTTGGAAGCATTACACGCATTCTTCGGGCCTTTTTGGAAAAGTGTAGAATTAAAGACGCGGCTCGTGGTGGACGCCCAAGGCAGACGACTGAAGAAGAGGACAGGCTGATTGCGTCCGCAGCCAATGACAACCCTTTTACTACAGCCCGGGAGATTCAACAGAAACTTGGACTACAGTTATCTCTCACTACCATCAGAGATCGTCTTCACTCGTTCGGGCTTCCCAGTGAAATATCCGGCCAGAGGACACTTTTAACGCGACAAAACAAGGTGGTTAGGTTGGAGTTTGCCACTAGGCACCTTTTGTGGACTACTGAGGAATGGATGAACGTTGTGTTCACGGACGAATCCACCTTCAGCAGCAAGTGGGAGCAACAGAGGCGCATGTGGCGGTGGTTTTCTGTGTATAAGTGCATAGACGTCATGCAGTTTCCTGTTTATAAGAGCATAGAAGAGACATTTTGACTTTATACTCGTATTTGTTGTAGTGAATTTGTTAAGAAGAAATTATGCAATGTTTACGGCAGCTGTGACAGGGCTAATTTTATTTTTTCTAGTTTGGTATTCCCAGTAGCATCTGAGATCTCTAATTAACTAGATAAGGTTTCATTTGAACACTATTATGAGAATTTGCAACCTGATTTAAGCTGCTGAGTAACAAACAAAATACAAATGCCAATTCTTTTTTGTAACAGGTACGAACCAGAGTACACGCAACACGCCGCCGCTAGCTTTCTCCGGTCCGTTAATGTGAGGGTTGTAATAACAGACCGGAGGCTTGGACTGCTCATCCGGATAAGTGGAACACTGACTGCAGCAGCAGCCTATGCGGACATTCTCGAGTAAGTTCTCATTACTTTCATTCTGGGTGGCCCATTTTTTGACGGGTGCATTAGTTTTTAGCATGACCGGAGCCCCATTCAAACAAGCAGGTAGGGTTACTGGCAACCTAGATGCCACCCGCTCAAAAGGATTAACACAAATATGTGCTGAAAATTGATTAATAGATGTGCTGATATGGTGTGAATGTATTTATATGCAAGACAAAAATCTAATTTTTTTTTTTGTAATTCTCACAGTGGAGATTCGCGGTGCATTTGTGTGTATACAAATTATTGATATCTGTAACTTCACTGTATTTTGTACATAGGATCTATTACAAATTCGTTCACGGCTAATTACTCAAAGGAGCTGTTAATTGTTGCTTTTTGTTTGCTAATAAAACTGCACGTTCCAAAAAAGATTTGTTTCCAAAACCATCTTTACAATATTAGAAAAAACTAATTGCGAGGCCTGCACATAATAGCGCTGAATTCCGTTTAACGCAAGCTGATAAATTGTGTTTTGTTCTTGTCCTTTGGATACTCGAATAGCTTTTTAAACTTGATGGACTGAAAATATCTCAAATATTTTTAAAGACTAGGGAGGCCGAAGATTGAACAAATTTGCATTCCGGAGCTTCAATGGCCTCCAAAAGGAGCGGACCCGAATATTGTTTAACACGTGTGGGGCCTGATGAAGCCGCGACTGGCAATGCTGCACCTACATGGAGTGTCAACAGATGTGCTTTGGGAGGCGGTGAACAATGAATGGACACGACTTCAAGGCTTCCCGGATTTTGCAAGCACCCTCTACGCCTCGCTGCCAGAGCGCACGCGCAACGTTGTGGAAGCTGGCGGAGCGTTCCAGCTTCATTAATACCCTTGCGTAGAGAGCTCACTTTAATTAATCAAAAGTCAATCACTTAATTTATTTACCTTTAAAGTTGTCTATCGTTCTACAGCTTTTTTTCTGGAAGTGCGGTAATGAATGCCGTAAATATGTCAGAGGCATAATGACGTAACGCTCTGCTGCGTTCATTTTTTGCGGGCGTATAAACTTACCTGTTGAAAGAGCCCATTCTTAGGGCTTTTATTTTTACTCCCGCCGAGAGAATTTGACACTATCGTCCAGCAAACTGTGAGCTTGGGTGAAAACTGCGATAAATAAAATACCGCTGTACCCAACGCCAGCTACAAAATAAGAGGAAATAAAGGAACGTTCGCAGAAATGTTGCCTCTTAATTTTGGGGATAAGCGGCGTGCAAGCTATCATTTCAAATGCAAGCTGTTTGTGGGAGTGGTTAGCGCCGACCACCCCTTATTAAGAAAATGGAATGTGGCTGGCATCGTGGCACAGTCGCTGTAGGAGCGCTGAATGACAATAGCGCCCCCTGCCAACGATCATTCCGCTCCAGTCATGAATCACTTGTGGCAATCCGTTGAGGCTGTACGTTCAAGCTACGGGCCCGTCAAATGCTGTTGGATATGAAAGTGAAACGCTGGCGTAAACACGAGGCCGATAGATACAGCCGCCTTTGCACAGTTCGGACGCCATCAATTAGGGGCGTGTCGTACAGCCTAAATTTTTAGCTTATGTCTCATGACGGCGCTACTAACGTCAGGCTACCACATACCCTAATTCACCCCGCTATGTAGAGGGGAGATCAAGCAGGGAATGTGCAATGCTACTTGCCTAACTTGTACTTATACAGTTCGCCTGTTTTAAATGTTCATGTTCATGCATTACGCATCTCACAAGCTCAACTAATAAAATGTAAAATATTCGCCAATAAATTATTTCGAGTGTAATTTTAAACATTTAACATATTTCTTAAATCGAAACGAGCATGAGGCATCAGTAAAATTTACGAGGTCATCAAATCATTCCTTATGATGCGGAGCATTAGAAAGCTGTGCCTACTGGTCGAAGTTGTCCTTCAAATTTCACCATTGTCGTTTTCTCTTTGCTTGTTCTTTCTCTTGTCACCGTTAGTAGTATTGAAAGCCGTGGACAACCGGCACTGTTGGGCCTATGTCTGAGCATATACATTGCTGAGAGTTAAGTAGTCGTACCACTGTGCCTTTCAATGCGGCCAGCCCGGTCAAACACATGCCCGTTAATCTGCGGGTCCCTATGTTATAGCTGAACGCTCAACAGTCGACTCTACGTCAGTCCGAGAGGTACTTCCGCGTTTGGACTGCTTGGGTGGAGTCATTTGGGGACTTGCCATATAATCAATTTTTATAACACACGATTGCGCTTCAAGCACGAGGCTACCACCCACCACTCTTCGCATCCCCCTTAGTCACAGCAGGAGCTTCAAGTACTAACCGCTCGTTCAATGCACCATCCGAACACGCGCTTCTAAGTCGAAAGCGTTAGATCATTTGGAAAGTCAACATTTAGGCAGCTAGAGTAACCGCGTTCTGTTGGTATAGGGGGATGCATGCACAACGCGCATGAACATAACCCACAGTTGCATCGCCAACAGAGAAAACCATGCTGACAAAAAGGGGTCAAAGTGCAAAAAATCGCAGGACGACGCTTTGCTAGGAATTCGAACTTAATGCAGTAATCCGCAATCTGTAATTCAGGTCACCCTGACAGCACAACCAGATTGACACTTACAAAAATAACAAAGTATACACGTATCATTATTAAGTATCATGATGTACACTTTTGCTCGCATTGTGTCCGCACAATATATTTTAAAGCACAGTTTGTATCCCAATAAATTACCCAAAAGGAATGCCCTCTCCTGGTCAGCTCACACTCCCCCTTTCAATAAGTTTGCGTCCCAACTATCATTTAGTCGAACACTCTTTGAGAAGTGGTCTTATTTTTTTTCGAAACAAACTCATGACTGAGCATGAAGGCGGGCCGTAGCGGATTGTTCCGGATAAATTTTGAGCATCTTTGGATCTTTAAAGCGCACCTAAATCTCTACACCTTTGTGTTTCCACTTTCCGCCTCAATCACACACAAAATATCGTGCACAAGTAAACGTGTGTTCAAGCGCCGACCGTGCGCCCTATCCTAGGATTGCGGGGGCCAAGGGGTTCTTGGTTTGCCGTGCCACCCCCTTTCTCCCCACGAACAATACTTCCTTCCTTCACTCAACCAAAATGCAGGACTGCGCGCAAGCACACTCGGCAGTCCTGCAGAAAATAATTTGCACCAACTGAGTGTGAGTAATTTCCGCCCTGGGCCCACACAAAACTGCTAACCACACTGTTCACAGAATCAATGAACTCACGACCAAATCCCGACAGCGTGGACCACACCAAGAAATTTAATCGGTCTCATTTATGAAGAGATTCAACAGTAATGGAAGTCGATCAAGTTGGTATGGCTGCATACTTGTAACAGCGCTAACACCAGGAAGACAAAAACAGAAGCACCTGATCCGCAAGGACAGCGCCTGTATCGTCCTCCTCGCATTGTTCCTTCCCTGTGAGCGCTGTACGAATCAAGATATTTAGACAACAAGGAGGCCCACCGAATTACCCGCGAGAACCGCTTTCATACCCCTCGCAAAACTGCGCCTATTTGTTGTCATTAAGACACGGAAGCCGGCGCTAACGCAAAAAAAACGCTTCCGCTTCGGCGAAAAACCGTACGCAGGGCTTAATTTTTTCAAACAAGGTCCGTAAGACCTGGACTCGTTGATACCCCCTCCACGCTGTGAATCAGCAGATCGGCGAGTAAAACTAAGGCTACGGACATCAGAGTGGGCTTTGCCATTATCCAAGGGCACTATATTATTTTAGGGGGGTGGGGGTGCACTCACACCGCACTCTAGTAAACCTAGTACCGGAGTGTTGTGCTCTGCGAGGCACCTCCTGTGGTATGGTTTAGTGGTCAATATTCGCACAGAAGGCTGGCCTTAGATTCGGAGCCTCGCCTCACAAAACTCCAGTGCTCGACGCTTTGCTCTTCTTTATCCGAGAAGCAGGTATTCAGGACTGCTTTAATTTGTTTTTTAACAGAAATATTCCTCATCTGTTTTCTCCAAACGCATTTGAGACCTTCGAACGAGGGGAAGTGCGATGGCAAGAAAGCATGCTTTTTGCCCAATAAACGCGTATTCATTCCATTCCATCGTCTGACAAAAGTTGATCCCCCATCAAAACATTCCCAAGTGGAATTTATAAGGGCTGTATGGCCATTTTGTTCACACCCGATTACAGAAAATATGTTCCCTCCTCAAAAAGGACCGAAAGATCCTCAGCCTGCCGATGTGCTAGATTTTTCAATCGCCGACACCTCACATAGGATTTCGTTACAAAACTTTAAGCGCCCCGGAAATAGGGACACCAGCGCCGCTGTAATATCCCATCTGACTTTCGAACCCCGGCTGACTTTTGCCTCCTAATTGGACGAGCAGTTTTCTTTAGTCCGGTGTATCAAAAAATTCTCTGAAGCAGAAATTAGCATTCAAGAGAGCGGAGCTGTAGTCGGCTCGTATGAAGCGCTGTTCCTTCTCAATAAAATAATCTCTATGACTCTCTGTTTGCCTCTCATTGTTCGTTCCAGTTTGGCTTAGCTATTTCCCGGGCGTACTTACATTGGAGCGATGGAGTCAAACTCACATAAAAATGCACACAAACGCTCCAACGTTTCGAGAAAACGATGTAACCACGTAGTGGTAAGTGGCTATACTGGTAGCTGCTGGGTTATCTCTACACAGGAAAAACTACAGGAAGTCTTAGTCACCACAAAACGTCTGCACCCCATAGCCCACCGCCGGCTTACAATGCATTTGTTTCTGCCTTCACAGCCGTATACGATGCACAACACCCCACGATTCCAATCTTACACCTCCCCATAGCCCTGTTTTTAATAAACGCAAAATGAGCGGGCAAGCTTGTCGCTGTTGAATTCTAACGGCAGCATGGTTTCGAGGTGTTGACTTAGCGTAGCACTTGGACAACAGAATCAATGTGTGGAAGTAGTAATAGATTTCCCTGTAGCTAATATAACACACGGTATTAAGGATATAACTTCCGTAACACCGACTTTAGGCAAATTACACATTAATTGCTGATGTTCTGACGAAAACGTGGCATCAGCCTTGCACAATAATTATGCATATCAGTGAATACGTAGGTTGGAGAGCACACATGCAATAACTAGTGGATAAAAAGATTCTGTCTCGTTTGGCACCAGCGGCCGAAATCGACGCCCGTCTTCACGCATGTCATTTTAATCCTAGGGCCCACTCGGTTGCCGCCTGGTGTGTGTAGACTGGTATAGCGCGTGTATCGCCCGGGCCTTGACGTGTTCTACCTGGTGGTGCCGGCGGCAGTTCGTAAAATGCCCTCGCAACTCGCGAGGGGCCCGCCCGTTTGGGGCTGCACTGCGACGTTAATCGCCACGGAGCCTCCGATTGGGGGAATGAGCAGCGCGCCGGTTTGAAAAGTTCAGCTGCAACCTGCCGGAATCTCATTTTTGCAGCAGCGGCTGAGATCTACGCCCGTCTTCAAACAAGTCTTTTTAAACCCAGTTTGTTTCACGCGCTCTTCTTTAGTGTACTGCTCAGTTGCTGTTTGCCGCTGCTGCCAAAAGTGCCAAAAGTGAAAGTGAAAATGAAACAATACATCTCTTTATGTGGTCTCTGTGGACATGGAAAAATTCTTGGAATATTTTAGGCAGAAAATGCGCGAAATGTGTAATGCAATCAAGACAAAACTGCGTAAAGAATAAAAAAAACTGAAGTCCACAAAAAGCTTCTTCAGTCAACAGTTTGATCCACTGGCGAAGCTTCATACTGTACTAGAAAAGAAAAATGCTGCGCTCAAAACGGAAAACACTTCCGTTTTGACGGAGTGTCAGTCACTGAGAGAGCTAGAAACTAACTCTGAGCAACGCATAGCTGATCTTTACCAATATCCCCGCAATAAGAACATAGAAATAAAATGTATACCCTTGTCCGAAAATGAAAGCCTCCCACAGCTTCTCAAGCAGCTCGGTGATGTGATAACAGAGGAAATAGCTGAACAGGACATTAATGCCTGTTACTGCGTGCCTAAGAGCAATAAGGACTGTCCTAACGTTGTGGTACAGTGGCGTACGGCTCAAAACGCGACCTGGTTATCAAACACCACGGAAAAAGCGTCTTAGCATCTTTCACTTTGGGCACGTAAATCATTCCCCCGTGTTCGGGGATAAAAATATGTGCCAGACACTCAAAATGTTGCTTGAATAGGTTGTTGCACGGAAAAATGCAAAAAGGATCGAAGTACGCGTTGAGGCGGGATGGCAAAATTTTTGCCCGCAGGTTACTCCTCGCGTGTTCTGCGGGTAACCCGTTCACAAGACCTAGAAAGGATTCAATAAGTGCCTCCATACCTACTCAACGATGCCCTTGTGGCACACGACAAACATAACGAATGCTATGTATTTCACTTCTGAGGTATCACTTCTTTTTCGGACAAAGAAACACCGTGCCTCTTTCTTCCATCTAAATGCGCACTATGCCAGGAATAAGGATGATAATCTTAATGCACTGTTCTCGTGTTAAAACTCTTATTTTGACGTTATTATGTTTACGGAAACGTAGTATCAAGACAAGAATGAAGTACTTAAGATGACTGGCCGCAATCAGCATTGCTTGAATCGTATGAAAAAAAGCGGAGGAGGCATATTGCTGCTAAAGAGAAATACACTGCACTGTGACGTCATTGAGGAGTTCTGTGAAATCCAAGGAGGTTACAAAAATTAACCTCCTTCGTCAAACCTCACGTGATTACGAAATTTTGACAGTTTCTTGCAATCGCTATGTTTATTCTCTGGGGTATCGGCCTCCAAGCGGGAATGTATCTGTATTTCTTGCCTTTCTAGGTACATTTTTGGGTGGGGTAATGATAACGGGTTGGACGTCGTCTTGGGCGGTGATATAAATATAAACATATTATTTCCTTCGTCTGAAAATGCCGCCATCTGATGAAGCTTCTGGGTTCAAATGCCTGTACAAACCTCATTATTACGTCCACTCGCGTTCGAAATGAGTGTTCAACGCTAATTCATTTTTCATCACAAATATTAACCTTGAAAAAGCAGTGTCCCGCGTTATTGGCGTCAACATCGGAGATCACCTGCCAATATTCCTAATAGGAGAAAGCAATACAGCGACCAAGCGTTTTGAAGTGCAACCCAACAAGAACGTTTCGAAGCGTAAACCATTACTACTGTAGCAATTTCATGAGGACATATCAGAAGCAAACCGGGATGATGTGCATCGGCAAAGAAACCTCGACACTGCGTACGATACGTTTCTGTTCCTATTCACAGCTAGTAACATAACGTTCTTTGTTCTTACGCCCTTACCCAATGAAAAAGCTTGGAAACCTTGGATTTCAAAGCATTCATTTCAATTAATTAAACAAAAGGATGCCCGTTATCGGCACTTTTTACGAGGAAGAGACCCTGCTGACTTGCGCACGTTTACAACTTTTCGTAATAAAGTAACAAGTTACTTGAGGCAAGCCAAACAATATTACCTACACGATCTATTGAACCATAAAATATTAAGAAGTAGCCATTTACTCTGGAAGCATCTTAACACTTTGCTTGGTCGTGAGCAAGATCACACGGCGGGCACAGAAGAACACACGTCCAGATTTAATGTCCCAGAACCTCCATCATCCTTCTGTGCGGAACTTGTAGCCATTAGAGAGGCTGTGATTGCTGTGACCGAAATCACTTTGCAGCCCGGGGCGCGCATCGTTGTTCGCACCGATGCTCTACAAGCAGTCCACCTACTACGGTTAGTTAGTCGTAGCCCTGTGTTGGCTCAGAGTATTCATCAACTTGCGGCAGGAATCGCTCACAAGATTATGATTGAATGGGTTCCACGTGACCTACTCACAGAACACTGGAAGGCAGACGTAGCAGCCCGACTGGCAGCATCCGTTCTATTTCCGATTTTCCCGTTAGGGTTGGATGACGCCACTCTCTTGGTGACGAGAAAAGAACACCTCCGGCGCCGCAAACGTGCTCTCATTCCACCGTGTGCTGCCACCCTCCCCCCGGGTCTTACCCGTGCCCAGGAGGTGGCGCTCAGGAGGATTCGGGGGGGGGGGGGTGGCCTTAAGTACCGCCGTGACCCACCACTGGCCTCAATACCGAGGTTCCTTTACAAACCCTGCTTGCCCAGTGTGCCACCGCAGCAACGCGATCGCCGACCTTCACCACTTGCTGTGGTGCTGCCTCGCCTTGAGGCCCACGACAATGCGGCACCTTGCGGCGACGGGCCTCCGCGTAGACGACGCCTCCGCATACGCCGCATGGATACATGGGCGCCATCATCGTTCACTGCTTGACTTCAGCAGCGGAGCGAACATTTTCAGTTTAATCTAATCACCATCACCTCATACCCCCATGTATATGCCATATGGCAAAATAAAGGTTAATAAAGAAATATATAAAATGGCATGCGCATGTCCGGTCAGCAGCTGGCCAATGCATTGAATAACTTTTTTGCATCTATTGGTGAAAGCGATTAAGACCCAGGTTGTTTCAAATATGTGGCACCAGGTAAAAGTGCCTTCTTAGCGCTTACAAATGAGCACGAGATCCTTTCTACGTTCACTTCGTTCCGAAATAGCAAGGCACTTGTGTAGATGACATACAGATTGGGACTGCAAAATACACAATCGATATAACCAGCCCTGTCCTTGCACACATTTACAATCTTGTCTTTCAACATGGAATCTTTCCAGCCTACATGTAACTTGCAAAAGTCTGTATTGTAGTTAAAGCTGGTGACGAGAACTTCTCGAATTACCGCCCTATATCTGTGCTGCCGGTTTTTTTGGAAGAGCTGAAAGAACTAATACATGAGCGAATGTCTTCTTTTTGTGACAAACATTGTATAATAACAAATTCCTAATTCGCTTACCGGAAAAATCTATCGAGCGAGTCTCCTCTTCTGACTCAAAAACAATTTATTTACACGTCTTTGAAGCTAAATAATTAACGCTGGGTGTTTTCGATCACTTTCAAATGCGTTCAATAGGATAAATCGCGCAATGCTGCTAAAAAAACGCGATCAATATGGCGTTAGAGGAGTGTCCTTTAATTTGATTTATTGTATCTTCCGTTCCGCTGCCAAAGCACGGCAATAAAGACGCATTGGCCCAAAATTAAACCTATAAAAACTGGGGTTCCTCCATATAGCGTCTTTGGGCCATTTCTTTGCATTCTATACGTAAATGATTTACTGAACACAGCTCCATCAATCATGTTCGTCATCAATGCTGATGACACTACATTTCTTCTAAGCTATAAACATAGTACAAAGATATATGTCGAAGCAAAACGTACATTAAGTACACTGCATCGTTGCAGCGTATGTAATTAGTTAAACATAAATACGACTAAAACGAAGGCTGTACTTTTCAGTGCAAAAAACCGAAAAGAAAATGTTAATGGAGATCTTACGCTTGGTATGTATAAAATAGAAATAGTAGGTCAGGGAAAATGCCTGGGAGTGATATATGAGGAGCACATGCTGTGGAATAGCCACATCCCAGTGATTTTAACAAACTTGGCGCATATAACAGGTGTTCTTACAATGTTGCGTTTTTACCTTCTAACAAGTGGTAGGCTAAGAATTTATAATCCACTTTTTGTATCCAAACCAAATTACTGCCAGTTGGTCTGGGGAACTACAACAATGTCAAACATAACAAAACTTCATATCCTACAAAAGAAGCTGTGAGAGCTATCTCAAACTTGCTACATGATGCTCACGCTGAATCATCATCATCACAATCACCACCACCACCGATTTTTAAAGAACTTTGTATCCACGCTGTTCGACATCTTTATAAAAACACGCTGCTGAAGCATACTACACAGGAATGACGCGGAACTACACTGTCATCGATCAATTACCAATTATGAAACGAAACGAAACTGTCCTGTTCGTCATTCTCGCCATGCTGAAACATGGGTGATTCCCCATACACGCAAAATTGTGGTCACCAGTTGCTCTTCCTTACATTGCCATCCTTACTGAACTGGCTGGGTAGATAGATATCCTTTGTGTGGAGCTGTTATTGTAGAGGAGTACTCCTTTTTCTGTCTCAAGTTTTTCTTCACGCATGTGCTAATTAAGAATCCTCGCTGTATAAAGTTTTGTCGGTGTATATAAGTTTGTTCCCGTTTCGAATTTTTGTTAATATTTTGTATTTTCTACAGACCACAACAAGCTTTCTCTTTCTGGCTTTTTATTTGTGGTATATGTGTTGTTATAGTTGTTGATACAAAATATTGATTGATTCATTGATTGATTGATTGATTGATTGATTGATTGATTGATTGATTGATTGATTGATTGATTGATTGATTGATTGATTGGTTGGTTGGTTGGTTGGTTGGTTGCTTGATTTATTTATTTATTTATTTATTTATTTATTTATGTATTGATTGATTGATTGATTGATTGATTGATTGATTGATTGATTGATTGATTGATTGATTGATTGATTGATTGATTGATTGATTGATTGATTGATTGATTGATTGATTGATTCATTCATTCCTCGTCGTGTTCAAATGAGAGACCAAGAACTGTGATGAGCCACTACATTAAACAAACGGGTAGGGCGGAAGACAGAGGTGAAGGCGTACATTATTTTTCTGCTGGTTGTTTTTTATGACTAACTTTAAGCACGGGGGTGACATTTAATCAAAGCTTTTTTGACGCTACGTTGGGCGTTTCGAACGCTGGTGCTAAATGATATCCAGGTGCTCCGCTGGGTTTCATGACCCCAGATGGGTTCTTATAACCTCACTTGACAGCCGCCGACAGGGCGTGCGTCGGGCGGTGGGACGGACGGGGAAACAACAGATAACGCGTCTATCAAATGCTCTACACTTTGAGCCTCTAAACAGCGTGCTACCCACGAAAACGTCTTCACTGCCCGGCGAAGTGCAGTGCTCATCGCGCACGTGTACTGTCTGGACGACGTGAGGCACCGCAACGACATGTGGGGCCATGAAAGGCAGGAAGTGACAAACTGAACAAGTTGGGGCGATTAAGAACCTGGATTGAGAGGTAAGCTTCTTCATTGGTTATGCAGAATAAATACCTTGTCAATGCTAATGTGGAGACGTTTTTGTAAACCGAAGGCCGACTAACTAAGTAAGCTCATCGCGTCGACCTAGTTCCTGAACCACTGCTTGTTACAGAAAAAAGAAAGACGAAACTTCGAAGCCTCCCACATCCGTATTGTTGTTAATATGGTTGAGAAAGGCTGTGAAAGCGATTCAACCGCTATCCGGCATGAATTGTCAGTGTTTGCACCTGGATAGCGTATGCAAGAAAATATGCTTCAATGTACAAATCTGGTGAGGAAACAAAATCACTTGCTTTGGTTTCTTTCTTGATGGCATAATGAGTGTGTACTCTGTGGTTTTTAATCGCTAAGAATCAGGTTTTATTACTCACATTACAGTATTTTATGATACCTAGGATGTTTACGATTATAGATAATCAAAGAAAGTACACAAAACTATTGGAGATGCACTCTGGTGTAGCAGCACTCATCTTATGCACACAACCGAAATTCTCCACACATCTGGTCAGCACACTGAATATTTCGTCCAATGTTTGAAGGGCTTCTGCGACTCCTGCCGTGCAACTCATTTTACTTCATGTTAATTTCACCCTTTCTTATGTGCACCTCCACTCTCTATCCCAGTATGAAAATTCCTCAACGGATAACAGCGCTCGAAATCGCAACGCGAAGGATACCCGACCGCAAGGTTTCGCAGCGTTACCACAATTCCTGGGGGGATGCGCCAAGCGCCGCGGCTCGCTCAAGTTGAGCGAAATGAGTTCGTCTGCGTAGAGCACTAGTGATTTATTGTGCAGAGTTACTCCCCAGGACCACGGGTTCGTCCTTGCTACAGACATTATTACCGTTTTTTCATGTAAACATAAGCCATGTTTCAGTAGCGCTGTTTATCTTATTAGCAGCATGTGGTTGTGAAGGTTATCACGGCCAATTCGTTTTTCTATGGGATATTTCGGGGAAGGGTAAATCTGCTGAAAGGTATGGTTATACGAGAATTCTGTTAATTGTGAGGTACAAGTTGTAAACGTTAAAGTTTTGATTACGGCGCATGGTAGACATCAGGTGGTAAAAATTAATCAGGAGCCCGACAGTACAGCGCGCGTCACCACCTGTTTAACGTGGGGGCGTTAAACCTTCTAATGAACAGTAATAAAAATTAAAATTTTAAAGAAGTAATTCAAAGGCACTACTGGGAAGGTATTTTTTTGGTTAAGGTGTCCTTGAATGAAGATTTGCCTCACGGTTTATCTTGTAATATGTACCTTCAAACAGTGAAATTAAATATCGGACTTCATCCGACAGTTGGCTTTCTAAGCGTTGAAGTAACTTAAAAATTTTACTTTGCGTTTTGATTTAAAGAAGGGGAGTTTTAATGCCTTCCCGTTATTGTAAGCGTGAGGTTAGTGTCGGTTTCATTGAGAAATGAAGAAGGTGGGCGAAGTTACAGTCTTAAAAATATTGTTGCAAAGATATGGTATGGACGCATTGCTGATACTTACAAAGTGTCCCTTTTTAGGCTGCGCCCGGGTAGCAAGTGGTTACCTCGAGGGACAGACAGACATACAGACAGACAGACAGACAGACAAGGTAATGTTTGTCTTTAGGTATCGCATAAAGATACTGTCTAAAGTGTACTATCTAAAAAGCTGCTGTCTAGATGCGTCATTTTTGTACTCTCGCGCGTCTCGTCGCCACCATATCTACGCCACTGGAGGTGTTGAAGAGTGATACGATAAATTTATAAGCATAGTTAAGATATTACTTTATAACTTTTTTACATTAAAAAACATGTGCAAGAACAAGCACACGCTGATCACTATACTTCCCATGGCAAAAGTCGTGCGTAGCCTGAACCGCAATTTTCTCGGACACGTCGCATAGCTGCTGAGTCTGAGTAAGTGCTCGCGTGAGCAGCGAACGCCCGGCGGCAACCGCTACTGTACCGTAATCTCGCCAAGCTTAGCTCCCGCTGGCCAGGTTGGTGCAAATCGTGTTTGAACCTCCGGCACAAATATCACGTCGTTCGGTTGAGCCCCGGAGGAGTAGGAACCCACGGCGAAGGTGTGAGCCGGATATAGTGAGTCGTACTAAGCAGAGGCTACGCGCTGGGAGATGACGCCTTACCAGCACGGGCCCTTTTTCGCCTCACCAGACGTTCCTGCTCCGTTTTTTTTCCGCTGGGGGGCTACGTTCGCTTGCTGGATTAGGCGGCAACCGCCACTCCTCCACCGCGAAACCCCTGCTCCAGGTATTAGATCTATAAATCCCGACCCGTAACGAATTTGAACCATACTGCGGGCCTCAGACTGAACTACCTCGTCATATTCAGTGGCGCGCCTTTTCTGTTTATATCTCTGGTCGCACGAATCACCTCGCCACGAGCTTAACCTGGGAACGCACCCGCGTTTTGCACGCTCTGTTGCGGTTATTACCGCCCAATAATAGAGGCAATGCATCGGCGTCCCAAGTAACCCTCGGTGCCGCTCGGACCTAAGACCACAAGGGAGCGGCCTGCCTCAAAATGACATTGACAAACTTTCCCAGGCAAGGATTATTTCTATCGGCGAGATGCGCATCTCGGACATTGTAGAGAAACGATGTAAGCAGGACAACGTTAAGGCGGCTGCACTGTGCACCCTTTGAACACCGCGATAGCCCAGCCGGCATGAAAGCAAGCTTAACGGAGCCACACAGGCTGTACAACAACATTAACTGAATTGCCCGCTGTGGGTGAAAATTGCTAAATCTGCAGACCTCTTTCTAGGGAATGGCACGTGTTCACAACTCGCGCGCAGCTCGATGCAGCGTTGGAAAGCTACACAGCGACGCTTTCTCGTCTTTTCCTGTAGCCAGTACAGCAAAGCGGAATGCAGCATCCTATCGACATGCAAGATCCCTGTGTAATTGCTTTTTTCGTGGCTCTATTGAAAAAGAATTCCAGTCTCTAGAGGAATCTTGCACGCGTTCATGATTACCATTGCAAATGCCAATAGGTGATTCACACATCACCACTGGTTGCTCTCTGTTATTTTTTTGTATATAAGCTCAATTTGCTTCCCGCCAATAAATGTTGTGGAAGGTCAGCTCACGAGGTTTGCCTTTCGTCCTTTCTGTGTATGTGGTGTAAATTCTTGACATGAACCAACAACCCCACCAGTTTTCTTGCATTTTTTTATTGGTATTTTGGAAAGGACCCGTGATTACGAATGCTCTTCTGGCTTTACCTTAATACTTTTGTTTCGAAGGCAAGTTTGGCAAGGGCTTTGGAACATGACATTTGTATGGCTTTATTCTAATTTTCTTTTCTATGGCTAGTTTGATGAGGACATTTGAACATGGACATTGTTACGTTTAATACAAATGATTTGGAACGCCTTTCCCAATCTCCTTTCCCCCACAACGGCAAAGGTTTTTATTTTATTCTGTTAATTATTTAGATTCATAATTCCATAGCTAAAATGGGTTGAGGCATTTCCGTCAGGAAGGTACAAGTGCGAATATTTCAGCAATCCACTACCAATGCGGTACTGCTTGCGCCTCTAGAAAACCGAAAAAAAGTTATTTCAACTAATCTCGAACGGGAGCCTTGTTCAGGTTGAAGTTTTTACAATTATTTGAGCATACCATCACCCTGAACACAGATCTCAAATCGCTTTTTTTAAGACTTGTGTCGTTTGGCTTGTGTGCTTTTTTTGTTTTTTGTTATTCTTCATAACCCACACGCTTCAAAAAAAAGACTGCAATCAAAATTGAACTATCCTAAAACTGAAAAGCTGATAATGGAACTTATCTAATATAAGGTAGTGTGATTTAATTGAGTTTGACTAATTCAGCCGCTTTTAAAGCACAAGCCATGAATAAAAGCTACTGCGAGATGGACAATTTAGCAATGTCTGACAGATGTACCTGCGACAAGGCCTCCATATGCCGTGAGACACCTGCGCAAAGTCTGCTTTGGTTGTAAAACAGACACAGGGGTAAATAAATTAAATTCATAAAGTTTAAAATGCGTAGCGGGTAGTCCACACTGTTTTGACGCCAACCTCGGGGCCTATCGTACCAAAGGTGAGCTTGTATGAGCAGGCGGTTTCTTCTCATAACAGATTTTCAACCTTAAGGTGAATTTTACGGTTACTAAATGCAAGTTGTGAACCTGATTACCGCAGATGAAGAAGTTCGTAGTGAAGGTTAAAACCTAATAAGGATGAAGGTAGGGTTAGAAGGTAAGATAAAAGCAAATCAATAATGATCCACATATCGCCCAAGTATCGCGGCACAGTCGTTACAATGGGAATGCAAGCTGGGACGACCTTGTTATTTTAAACGATAGCGGGACAGATACGGTACTGCTCATAATATTGTTCAAATAAATCCACAAGCATTGTGTTAAACCTCAGCCAACAAAATCAGGAGCAAAGGTTTTAAAGGAAACAAGGTCTAACGCGGCATCAGTATAGCATGGCAAAGCATTCAAAGTCCCCGAATACAAAAATGTGGGAGTTTGGATATGTGAAGAAACACTGCATAGGAACCCCGGAGAAACAGCCTCAAGTGAAAGGTGCGCGAAACACCGCTCTGATGAAACAGCTGTGTAGGGTGGGGTAAAATTAATACGCTATAGCGCGAATATTTTGGAACAACCTAATTGTTCTGGGTGTCATATTTGCGTGATCAGTATAATGCTTAAAATGAAACGCATATTACTCCTAGAAATAAACACTTGAAGGGTAGGCCATTTTAAGCATCCTGTGGAAAATAAAATACACACTCACAGTGGCACACACACACACACACACACACACACACACACACACACACACACACACACACACACACACACACACACACACACACACACACACATACACACAAACACTTTTTCACAACAGACCCGTTTATCGACGAAGAAGCTCTGATAAGATCTGTGGACAGATGGCACGGGGATGAAACCGGGCTTCTATTGTGCCAAAACGTCAATCTCAAACTAGCGAAATAGGAACGGTTTTAGATAAGAGAATAGACGCGTTGATCATTGAGATGACGTACCTTTACCTCATAAACCACGCATCGGTATACTATTAGATCGTTCGTAGAGGCGTTTGAAAAATCCCCGCATTCGTGTATTCTTCGTTTCCGATTTTGTATATTTGAAGGTTTGACGATTGATTGGGCGCACAAATTTTGACGCACTTTCTACGTGAGAAAACGTTCTGGTTTCCCTCAAATTTCTTTGGAAGGAATGCTAAAGTATGTTTTCTATTTTGTGTAAGACACAAAATTCGCACAAGTGAAATTTACTGCTTCAACATAGGCGTCCTGTCGGGCTACGCGACAATATCGTTTTCATAATTTATCAATATCGTCTGTAGCGAAACATTGGTAACTCTGCAGAAATTCGAATTCGAATTAGCCATTGGCGTTTGTAACCAGTCATTATTGTTAGACTTCCAAGATTGAGGAGACCGTGAGTGCTGTACGTTATACCAGTTGCATGGCTGCTATAACAGTCTGCTATTGCAAAAAAGAGCCTACATAAGACCGTTAAGCTAAATCTTTTAAGACAGTTGTGATTTCCAGTCGCTAGAGGAGCGTTCATGCAGTGTTGGTTGCTCTCTAGTCATTTTTAGCAGGGTGCATGGGACGGGGATACGCTCAAGTACTAGTATTGAAAAAATACCAGGAGGAGGCTTGGGAGAGATTGGGGAAAAACTGCCAGGCACCAAAAGCACAAAAGCATTGAACAGACTTATTCATACTTAAAACTGCGTATTCAGACGAGACGAGAAAAAGAAGACACGGGACGGGCGCGGGTCTTCTTTTTCTTGTCTCGTCTGAATGCGCAGTTTTAAGTTAAGTATGAATATGAACAAACTAGCCCAACAGCATACTTTACTGAACAGACTTATCCTTTGGCGGAAGCAGAATGGTGTGGCAATCTACTTCATGGTCGACAGTTTTACTCCACCTCTAGAGATAGTGCTATCACCCTCCATAGCCCTACCGGGTTTATTGACACCATCGTCCACTTTCAAAACGCCCCAACTTGTACAACCCTCGAAGAATTCTCCATAGCCGTCGCCGTGAAATACGCTGTCAAATACGACGCAAATTTCACTATATTTGTGCGAGCAGTTTAGACGAACCCACATAATTTTAGTGGAAAGCTCGATCTGTCGATGTACAGACATCTCTAGCGCGCAGCTCTCGCGGAAAATGGCCGACGGGTTAAGAAATAAACACGTAAAACACTGCTCACATTATCGCCTTAATTCTCAGGGAAATTGCTGTGAAAGACATCTTGAAAAGGAAGTAGCAAAAACTTGTGGTTCGGTCGAATTCGAAAAATGAGACTCCGGAATATTACACATGCAAGCATACCCGCGACAGCACCAAAGATGGCGACTATGGCTTACTAAAGGTTGATTTACTGAATGCGTTACGGCCATCGCCTCAGAAACGTGTGTCCTGGCATTGTTATGTGGAGTAAACAAGCATCAAGCCATGTAAATCACAGAAGTAGCAGTTCTAATATTGTAAAAGGGCCTTTTTCACAAGCGGTTGTGCTTGCTTGGCGAAGCGAGATTGGGCATGTGCCAAGTCATTCTAGAAGGGAGATGGAAATGGTGCATAAAGAAAATGACGGGTATTATTGAAATGCGAAATACCGAACCTTATCCGACGTAAAGAATACGGCAGACCCACGCTATCTCTTCGGCCATGCCCTGTAACCAAGGACATTCGAAGAAAACCTCTGATGGTGGCAGGCCTAAATTTTCGGCTAAGCATCCATTAACATTGGTGGCTCCATGGTGCTGCCTACCGTTACTTGCAAGACAATATCCGAGATGACAAACAGGTGTCCTGATTAAACCTCGAACCGTCTCCGTGACGACTAAGCATACAGTCTGTGAAGTAAGCAAAAACACAAGAGCAATTTCCTTAAATTGGCGACAGGTGCAGGTGCTGCCACATTTCGCCAAAACCAAAATAGCCCGTGTGTACGAGATTTCGGCGCACGTTAAAGATACCCACATGGTCAAAATTGTTCAGGAGAACTCCACTACAGTGCGACTCATCGCTTGCGCTGCGTCGGCGCATTAAATCCTTACAATCAATCAATCGACTATATTCATAAATTGGCGATAGGTACAGGTGCCGCCAAACATAATTGTAGGACGGTGTCGTAAATGTACAGGAATTTCTTCATCCCGAAGCTGCCTGGCTGTCTGGTGTACGTTTAAAGGAGTCAACGTGTAATCGCTGTCGTGAAGCAGTAAGGCAAATATTTTGCGATATTCGCAAATACTTGTTCCAGTTACTTACGCGGAACCTGTACACACGTCAAAAGTACAAACTGCAAAGAATAGCGTGCCAGCCTATTCACAGAACGGCAGCTAGCCTTGGCCGAGGGCGCATAGAGGCAACCCGGTTAATAATAGGCAGCCACGACGCTTATTCTGCACTCGGCTGCTGCAGTGCATGCGCACATCCCTGTCTGACTAGCCTGGGCACTGTCTGAAACTGCCGCTATTTGCATAGGCTGGCACCTCGTCATTTGTGTAAATATTTTGGAGAAGTCTGTGTTGTTGGAAGTGCTGAGGGCTGGGGCGTCTTCGTAACTGCTTAAATAATTACGAAACCAGAACACCGCGTCAACTGTGTTTTTTAATTACCATGACATTGCCCACACAACAAGAGTAACTGGTTCCCATGCAAGGGTATGAAAACAAATTCTGCCAAATCGGTCACGCTGAGGAAGCCCGGGAAGGACGGAATGTTTTTCAAAATGGTAACCACTTCGGGCAGTGTTCAGGCACATGTCGTCGTTATATAGGGGGTTCCGTAAGCTAGGTTCCCAAGAAAGCCGCTGGGCTGCTCCTCGTGGCAGCAAGAAGCAGCCTGCTTCTATGGACGTGGCCACTTGTGCCACTACAGCAGCGTCGTTCATCTTAATTTCCATAACAGATGGTTGTTTGTGTGTGGTTATCTCAACTATTTGTGAAACACGTTTAACTTGCATTTAAAATTATTTTCTGCAAAATGAAGTTTAATGTGAATATTTATTAAAATTTGTGTGCAGGCGCTTCTTTTTCTCTCAACCATTGTCCAGGAACTGCAAAATTTTGCATTGTGTAAAAATTATTTATATGTACTCTCGAATGTCCTATGACAAAAGTTGTTAAAATTGTATTTAAAACCCTATGTTTCCGTGGTACCGTTTATACTTTTACAATAAGAACAGCTGCTAAAACGTGTATATAAGTTAACCGTGACGAAATGGCAATTATAAGAAAATTAATACGAGTACGACATGACACTGCAATGTTAGCATGAGGCAACGGTGAAAATTACGAAGACACCAAGTCTATCCGCGAGATGTACTCAATTGGAAAGCAGTGCTTAGGTTCCAAACGTGCTCTTCAAGTTTCACAATCGTCTGTGTTTGTATGCTCGTTGTTTTCCTCTTCTCTCCATTAGTGGGATTGAAGGCCGTTCACAGTCGCGACTGTTATAAACTGTCTGAGCATATGCAAGCCTGAGAGATACGGAGCTGCAACTGTGAGCCCTACAATGCGCCACGCTAGGTCAAACGGAGCGAACGTCGAGCTGTGAGTCCCGTGTTGGAACTATAAGGAAAACATTCGACTGAACGCAAGTCCGAGACGCACTTCCACGTTTGCACTGCTCGAGCACAGTCATTGAGGAACTTGCCAATTTTTTTTCCCTTTACGAGTGGAATATTTTAAAAACGAACCTTCGGCCAGATTTAAATTAATAACGAACAAACTGCTTTTTATCGAGCACTGAAACTGCAGCAGCAATTCTTCAACCAGGATGCATCAGAACACATGTATCAATCATTCATACTTGCCATATATTCGGAGCAACCAAAGTATATCAACGTAGCGAGGAACCAGTACCAAATCTGTGCATCTTTTTACACCGAAAAGATAATGACCCCTGCGGAAGTGCGTGCTTCAACATGTTCCCTGCTTTTTTTCGAGCAGTTTGTCAACAGCCACATAGCGTGCGGTTATTATCGTCCGAACCTTTTCTCGTGGTACGAGAGAAGATTAGACAGAAATGTTCTCTTGCTTACGAACGAGGAACTTATAGAGGACCACGAAACACAGATTCTGGTGATAGCGAACTTCAACACCGCTGGTGAAGAGTATGGTTAGAAGTTGAGAGAAAATAGGACGCTACTGGTAGACATCTACGACGATACCCGCTGTAAGGTTATGTGCGATATTGTTGTAAAAAAACGCGGCACTATTTGTTAAGGACGTGGCAGCTAACGCAGAGAAAAGAAAGCCATCCTGAGAGGAAGCAAACAGCTGGAAGCGACTAGTAACGCCCGACATTATCGAAGCGGTGCTAGCAAAAATCAGCGCCATTCATTGAAGCAGGAAGGAGGTTATGCATTATGGAAATGTTATTACGGACTTCGCGCGAAAAACTATTGCAACTTTGAATTTCGCACGGGAAAGTATCCACATTAGACATATACGCCCCTGCTTCGCTTAAGTGTAGCAGCACCGGTCAAAAAAACATCTTTGCTCCAATCCACGCTGTGAAGGTGGTTGCAAAGCTGTCAACGACACCCACAACATTTGCCCTTGTGACGAGACTTGAATTCACACACGCGGCTCTACAAAAAGTGATACCATAGATTCTGCCGGCGTTGCCCAGGGGCACGGTCCCGAACGCAGAAGCCTGGGCCCAGGCCGGGCTAGAGCAGCGGACGCCGCCACTGTCGACCGGACATACGTCGGCAGAAAGAAAACGGCGAGAAGCGTCATTCGAAGAGCGAGATATTATAACCTAGCCATCCCGATGCGCTAACTCGGGGCTACATCACCGCGCTACTCAAGGGAGCACACAAAAACAATTCGGCATGTACGCTCAGTGATTCTCATTATTACCAATTTAAACTAGTTTTGTCTCTTTAAGAATTGCAAGAAAGCTGAGTGAACTTTTATAATCACAATATTTAAGAACCCGTTGCTCCTTTTGCTTTCTGTAATACCTGTTAAAACACAACCGAATTGCTGTCCACTGTGTTTCTCTGTCCTCGTCATGTGCGCTCGTTTTAATTTTTTTGAAGCCATGAACCAACTAGCCCAAAAAAGGATTCTATATAAAAACGGAGTCCCATTCGTGGCAAGCAGTGGGAAAAGGTATTATTTGTTTAGCGGACAGATGTCTGTATGTGGCATCTATATTTTGTTTTCGTGCCCTGCAATGTCTTTGCCATATGACCTCTTAATTACGTCGTGTCCGGTTTACCCAGAATGTGCAGTCGAACAATTTAATCTAGCCGTGCGAAGGAAGCTCTCAATGAACGCGAAGCAGTGCCTAAATAGGGCCAAGAAAACCGTCGCTAAAACAGACAATAAAGTCAAGTCGCGCCGATGCGCCCACCCGCGTGAACACGCGGGGAAAGCTACGCAAAATTTGCCACGCCATCTGCACTGCGCTCCAGTAGTGAAAACCGCACTTCTCTCCGCAGCCGCGTCGGGAATTTATTGTCCCGCACGCCACGAAAGAACCGTTGGCTGGTAGAGGTAGAACACTTTCCTCTTAAAAGGTTTAGTGCATGATATCCTGGAATTATGGGCAAACACAAGAGCAATCATACAAAAGAAATGTTTGTGCATACTGGATACTGTAGCATAATCTCAGCTACCGACGGAGTAGGGCTACTCGCTGAAATGTAGTGGACGAAGTGCTATACAACCGCTTATCTACTCCATCATATAATTCTGTCAAGCATATAAGCAAAAAGAGAAGGTGAGCCTGCGCAGTGCAACATAGGTGCGGAGAGCGTTCAACTTAGTCTGTCAGGTGTCTCTCCTCTATTACCTCAAAGGTACACCAACGGTGACTTTACGAAAAAGATTATACCGAATCAGGTGTACTCACACTAAAAATAAAAACAAAAGATTCCTTTGCACGAAATAATAAAGCAAATTTACCAATCAGTCTCACCTTCGCGCTCCTGATGCATTTGCATTTGATATAACAGGAGCGGGAACAGTAAGTTGCATGGGAAACAAAACCCTCGTGAAGAAAATAATGCCATACATACATTCTTCCACACCATTACCCACAGAATCGATTGGCACAGCCCTTAGAAAACGTTTTATGCATGGTTGTGTTATTTATTAACCAATTAATCAAGATGGGCAATGCGGCATGATCAAATACAATTAATTTATCTGAGGTAAAGAATCCTTGTTCCACAAAACGTACGGGGGTTTTCGGCCCATGAATACATGTAAATAGATTATCGCCGGGCATTCAACCATTCTAAACGGCTGTCCGCAATATCTGACAAAAAGCGTATGACACAAAAACGAGGGTTTGACAGAAACCGGCCAGGTCGGGAACACACTGCAACATGTCTGCTAAACGCTGCAAAAAAATTTCTTTGCACTTTTATTTAAAATCGTGTACTTCTTGTACTTCGTTTACACCAAAAATACAACAAATTGCACCATTATTGTGTTCTAGACGCATATGAAGTACTTTCAACTTCGTATGTCTGCGAAATTCACAACTTCTATATTGAAATCATTATTTTATCACATATATGGTGGAATTTAGATATTGCAACACGGAGGGGTCATAGACAGGCTGGGAGAACAGTGCATGGAAGTTAAAGGCCTCAATATTCAACACACCGAAACTGGCGCAAGTATAAACCAAGATGAAGAACGATAACCTCAGTGCAAAACCAAAAAATACGGGTTGGACATAGCGTCGAATAAGCGTAAGTATTCGCTTTCGCTTTTGCTGAATGTCGCATAGTTAAAGTTCTGAGCTTTTGCCATAATATTGAGACCAAACTTCGCAACAGAACACTGTACGCCGATCCTAACAGTATATATCGTGGTTTGTATGCCACAATGCGTCACTAACACGGATAACGTCCCACTCTTGAAGAGTCCAATTTGCTGTCATGCATGGAAGAGTGGGGAACACGGCTTTAAAAGAGGTTAGGCGAAGAAGATGTAGAAGCAGGAAGGCGCACACTCGAGAGCCACTTTATTGTACAGCTGCCAACGAACGACAGTGGGGTGGTCCAATCATATCGCAAAACCGACGCATGTAGTGTACCCGGCCGCGACCGCGACATGGGACACATCACGCCACATACTACTGCCGAAGTGTAGTTTGAACTCTACTAAGCATTTGGACGAGAGAAAGTAAGATCCAAAGGGTGATATACCTAAATGATATACATTGGGGATATGGCCGTCTTTATCACAATATGACATGAGTTCACTTATAGCATTACATTTTTAGGTGCAGTTCCGGGAATATCAGCCATGGTTTCCCTAAAGGCACGTTCAGTAAATTCACAGTCGGCTTTCCTCCCCAGACCTGAGGTACGTGTCCTTGATTTCTGTTACCAGGCAGTCAATGTGCCTTTCATAGCATCGACGTAAATTCGTCGGTCTGCTAACACTACCCTGATTGGGAAGTATCAAATCCCCCTTTAAATGTTTGTTTTAGCCACGCATGCGTGTATACTATACCCTCGCCGATAACCGCTGTATCTCAACAGGACGTAAAGATCTCGTGTATGGGCGAGGGTATTCCAGTATGTTTCTGCAAGCATCTTAGACCAACCTACTTCATTTCAGTAGAAACCTTTACATCACTTCGCAGGTCATTGAACCGGCGTCCTTACCGCGCAGAAATCGCAGAAAATGGCCAATGTCTTAAGGAATAAACAGGTCAAAGACTGCTCAGGTTCGCGCCCAAATTCTCAAGGAAGCTCTTCAGAGAAAGCCAAGCTGAAAATTTGTAGCGTAAGCTTGTGTCTGGGTGGAATTCGAATAATGAGACTGCCGAATGTGACACAAACACGCGTCCCCGAACAGCACCACAGATCGCACCTATGGCTCACTAAGGTTGAATTTACTGAATGCATTACGCCCATCGCCTCAGAAACGTGTTTCATGAACCTGTAATGACGTGTAAATGAATATAAGACATGTTAATCACAGAATAGCAATTGTAAGAGTTCAGAAGCACGTTTTTCTGTAGCTGTCCTCTTTGCTTAGCGACGCTAACTCTGGTACGTGCTAAGTCATAGTAAAGGAGTTATGGAAAAGAGAACAAAAAAAAAACATTGTTCGTTCCTTCATTCGCCTATTTCGCATCAAGTAACAATACAGAATGCTGGAGGTCCGCAGAAAAAGCCTACAGGCTGTTGAAGCATGAAAGGCCCAACCTTCCACCACGCAGCGAATCCACCAGACCTTCACCACCTATTAAGACATTCTCTGAACCAAGTATATTTGAAGAAATCCTCTTATGGTAACACGCTTATACTTGAGGCAAGGCACTCATTAACATCGGTGGCTTCATGCTCTTGACTACCCTTCCATGCTAGGCTATATTCTGGATCCTAAAGTAGCGTCCTCGATATATCTTGAACCCTCTAGGTATCAAATAAATCATCAGACTATAAACTAAACTAGAACACAACAACAAGATTGAGGAATAAGACAATGCTTTCGCGATACGAACAGGTGCCGCCATAAGTAATGAGAACACGGTCTCCTAAATTGGCAGACATTTCTTCATACGGAAACTGCCTGGCTGTTTGGTGTACGTTTAAAGGAGTCCTCCCTAATAAAAAAGTCCCTGTAAACCTGTACTCACTGCCATAAAGCAAGTAAGACAATTGTTTTGTAATATTCTTAAATACTTGTTCCAGTTAATTACCATGGAAATTGTACACTAGTCTACAGCGCTAATAAAAACAAAGAAGAGGGTACCAGCCTATTCACGGAACGGCAGCTTGCTATTGCCGAGAGAGCATCTCCACCGGCTGATAATAGGCAGTCACAAGGGTGATCTGCGTATGGCTGCTTCCGCGCATGCGCAAAACCCTATCCAACCAACCTAGGCACTATCGTAAGCGGCCATTATGCGCACAGGCTAGCACCTCGTAATTTGTTGTTGTTAACATTTTTGAGTATTGTACATCGTAGGCAGGGCTTGGGTGTCCTCGTAATTGTTTTAATAATATTGATAACAAAATTACACGTCCACTGCCTTTTAATAAGCAGCACATTGCCCAAACATCAAAGATCAACACGTTTCCAACCAAGAAAATCACAACATAGTCCATCAAATCAATCAGGCTGAAGAAGACAGGAAAGGAGAGAATGTGTTGTTTAATGGTAACGAGTTCGGGCAGTGTTCAGCTTCATGGCGTAGTCATCATAGGCCTACGCTAGTCTCCGTTTGCAGGACAGCTGCTGCGTGGCTTTTCGGTGAGTAAAGAAGCAGCTTGGTTTTATATGGGGGTCACCATCGTCACCATTTCACCATCGTCCTTTTCTGTTCCCCTGTTGCTTGCCTTTCCCCTCCATTAGGGGGATCGAAAGCCGTAGACAATCGGGACTGTTAGTCTGGAAATGCATAAGGCTCAGAGTTACGCAGCCGTAACTCTCATCCTTACAATGCACCAAGACAGGTCAAACCGTGCATGTCGAACTGCCGCTCCCGTGTTCGAGATATGAGCCCAACGCTGAATTGAACGCCAGTCCGAAATGGACTTCCACTTTGGCACTGCCCAGGCGCAGTAATTTTAGGACCTACCCTACAATCACAGGTTTCAGAGGATGTCGCATGATGGCGCTACTAACGTCAGGTGACCACATACCCGAGTTTTCATCACCACATAACGGGGAGACTCACAGAGGGATCGTGACCTTCTGCTCACCTAATTGGTACTTCTGCAGTCGACCTGTTCAAAGTGCGCCTCCAATGCACCTCTCTAACACGCGATTCTAAGTCAATACCTCAGCGCGTTTAGTAGGTTCCCGTTTACTCAGAGAGAGCAACCGAGGTTGGCTGACATAGGGGGAGGTGTACAGAAGTCCCATTGAGCCGGCATTGACTTTGATTCAGGTCATGGAAAATAGAGCAGAAAAATGCAGCACAGAGCAAAAAATCGTAAGACCACGCGTTGCAAGCTATTGAAAGCTTCATTAACAAAACCGTAACACATCGTTCTGTTGACTTTGATAGCAGAAGCTGATTGGCATACACAAAGATAACAAGAAATGCACGAATCATTGTAAGCTATAATAAAGTAACCTCCCCTCATATTTTTACTCTAAAAATATTTCCGGCACAGTTCCTACAGTTCCTATATCAATACAATACAAAAAAAAATGCACTCAACCGGCTCTACCCTCAGCCTGTTTGATGAATTGGCGTCAGTTATCTTCCTTATAACAGTTATCTTCCTTATATAACAGGGTTTCTGAGTCACCTTGTTTCTTCGGCACGCTTTTGACCAGGCCATCTCAGACAATAGCCGTATCAAGCTGCAGGAGCACCTCTAGAACAATTATTCATAAGCCTTTAACCCGCTGGACTATAATACTTTGAAGTCCTTACGTATAAACAGCTATAAATGTCGCTCTCCAGTATTTTTACAGTGAAGCTGTTAGCCTCTCCTTGGTCGACAATTTTCATGTAAGCAAAAAACCCAGGGAAGACCCAGCATTTCTTGCCCAATGCGCCCAGCGCATGCGCCAGGCTAATCAGGCATACTTAATACAGGTCAGTATTCTAGCAAAAAAGCAAAAAACACGCACCGAAACCCAATAATAAATGGATGATGAGGCGCGTGTGAACAACGAGAACCAATTGTTTCTGCGTGTTTCCGAAAAAGATTGCGCTTAAAGCCCCTCCAGTAAACAGGGGTTGACGTAATTAGAGGTCAAGGGCACGCGTCAGGCCAGAGATGAAAACGCATCTGCTGCCACACTTGCCAATCGCAAGCGACAAGGCCCCGAGGCAATGAGTAACATCTCATATCTTGACCCATCAGCATGTGTAGTTGTTCACAGGAGCTTCGCTGTACATTCACTTGCTCAGGAGGGAATCACACGAATTTTCCCATTCGTTGCCGAAGGTAATAACGATAAAGTAGTTTAGCGTTATGCAACCCGTCTGAAAAGACTTTCTGGCATGGGCAGTTAGTACATATTTATAAAAAAAACAACGGAACATGGCCTTTCAGTACGTGTAGAGAGGAGTGAGTGAGAAAACACACACTCTAGGTATTTTGTTGTCTTTCTCTCTGCTTTATACACGCCTGCAATCCTTATTTCTTCATCGTGTACGCCACTTCCATTCCGCTGCGCGGTAACTTTGCGACGGAAGGTTTTTGAAGGACTTGAACATCTCTTATAAATTTTTACGGAGTTGCAAAGCGTAAATATTATGTCATGAAATGGACAACCGTTGCTCCCAGCCCTACATATAATTGAAAAAGCACTGTATTTTACGATGTTATTTGGAGTGTTCATCAGTATTTTTTTCTTTGTCGTTGTCTTCATTTAATTGCAAAGCGTATGCCAAATTGTGCCCTGGTACCATAATAAAAACGATACAACCTCCACCATTATTGCGCTTTGCATGCATTTTAAATACCTTAAATTTCGTATATCACGCAGATCCGCACGTTCTATTGAATAAAATCAATATTTTATCGCACATACTAGGGATCTAGATAGTTGCAACAAGGAAAGGACAGAGAAACGCCGGTAGATATGTGCATGGAGAAAAAAAAGACACCTCCATAGTCAACACACCAAGACTGGTCAAGGTATATATAAAGAGTAAAATATATAATATCAACCGTAGGTGCAAAACCACAAACTATGGGACAGCCATAACGTCGGATGAATGTAAGCACATGCTCCAGCTTTTGCTGAATCTTGCTTACATAACATTCCAGGAAGAAAAAATGAACTTTTAATGTGAATATTCCCTACCCAATCATTAAAGAAATATTGAAAATGAAACACTACCTTCAACCCAAGTTTCTAGTGCGCGCGAATATCATTACTACTCAGGGAGGGTGAGGCACTTCCGCTGAGTAGCTACCCGATGCAGATACCTACACTATCGTCCGACATTTGATAGAATCATGTACCTTTTTTCAGCGGTGAATGCTCGATCATCGTCGTAGTCAAGACTTTATAACTTTATTGTGTTTCTGTACGATAGATACCTTCAAGGCTAAGTTTGCGTGTTCGTTTTGAGAAGATTTCAATTTGGACGTTGCTTTTTAGTAGTCAATGCGCGTATTTCGCCGTTAGAAGAGTTAACTCTTTAGTTTCAAAGAAAAAACTTGATCAGCCCAGAGCTCCGTGCATTTATCATTCGCGCTAGCAAAACGCTTTGCAGCAATGCCAGCTTTCTTGTCTAGCTCAGCAGAAAGCGGCAGTAACTCCGGTTTCATCAATACTTCCACAACACACTTATGTTGTCACGAGGTCCATATGAATACAGCAATATAATAGTTGGCTGCTAAGACGGCTGTATCAACACTAAGAGTTTTTTCTACTTATCATAATTACCTCATTTACGGCGAAGCTGCTAACGTTACGCAATACCCGTCAGCTTTCAGTACAACCTTATCTGCGGTAAAAGTAAAATTACATAACATGGCTCTAACTTAACTTGTATAAAAACCCTCACAATAAACATTATAAGGCAGTTGCCCGGCAACTCTATTCCATCCCTACCCCAAAGTTATCAATCACCTTTGGGTCGTGTGTCATGAGTTACATACCTTCGGTGATCATCACCCTTCAAAATTTGATTGCCTCACATTTGTTTTGCCTGAGATGGTGGGAAAACTCGACAGTTTTTGGCCACCGGTAAGGTGGCAGCATAAGAGAAAGGGTTCTTCTTTAGCAATTTTTTATGTTGATCAGCGCTGGTACAAACCGAATAGAATCGAGCAAAATTATTTCTTCGATGTCTCATGTACGCTTAATAAAACGTGCATGCGTTTCCTCGAAGTATCGAAACACTAAACTTACACCGAAGTTCGGTTTCTGCGGGTTTTCTGCCAATAATAGGCAATGGGAACATGTCTGGAGGGGTTTGACTGCGGGGTGTGATCTGAATATTGCCTTTTCGGTCTGGGCGCATTGTGCCATCGCCAACAAATGGCAGTAGGGTGGTTTTTTTTAATGTTACGAAGCCGTGGATTGAACTATACCTGGCCGCAAACGCGACATTTGAAACCCTACGCACATCTACAGTCGGTAAAACGCTTGTCTATAACAGCGATTTCAACTTCAACTAGCCACATCCGAAAACTGCCGAAACATACTCGTTCCAAACATGTCGGAGGCAAAAGCGAAGGGCTAAGACTTCAAAATTCCGCAGTAGTTTTATTCAATTCCCCCACCGGCGGGGCAGGATAAGGCTGAGAGTACGAAAGCTGTGTTATAGACAAGCCTTTTACAGACTGTACGTCTAGAAAAGCGAATACCAAACACGGCGGATTATTGAAAATAGCAAGTGAAGTAAAGCGATAGCTTTTAAGGAGCTACACTGAGGATAAGGTCTACTTCTTCAACATATGGGATAAGTTCACGTTTGAGACCACAATTTTGGGCGCAGTTCCACAATTTTCGGCGCAGCATGACTCCCTAAAAGGCACATTAAGTAAATTCAGAGTCGGCTTTCCGCCCCTGTTCTGAGGTAAGGGCCCTTGATCTCTGTTAGCAGTCAGCCATTTTGCGTTCCATAGCCTCGTTACAAATGCTTCTGTGCCAGCGACACTATTGTTGTGAATCGCAAGAAACCAAAACTCCACGGTAGAGCAGAACCGGAACGGCTTCCTCCTCCTTTATTTAATAATGATGCTAGTATGCAATCCCCTCTTTTTCCTCCTCTACTTAAACGACATCCTCCGGCGGGCTCTTGGCAGTTTCCAGGGGACAGAACTTTTGTACTGGACGCGTCAAGAACTGTCCCATCGAAAGTCGGACTTGCAGGCAAGAACTGCGTTGTCACTTACAGGAAATGTCTGTTCATTTCTCCCGTTTTCCACAATCCTCTTGGGCCCCTTTCTTCAATAAAGACGACGTCTCCAACCTTGAGAGCTGCAGAATCCTTCTACGGATTTCATCGAACAATGAAAGCTGCAGCACGTAGTCTTTGTAAACATTTTGTGGATCACGGTGACCGTGGCCGGAGCGGGCGTGAGGCCGAGCAGGGGCGCTGCACTTGCCGTTGTCAGCTGGTTACGCGGCTAAAGAGAGTGAGGGAAGTTTCGCCCTTCGTTTCGTAGTATGGCTGGCGCGATCAATGCAGTGTTACTGGTTTCTCAGAGTAGGTGCACTTTGCTTCAGCGCAAGCACTTCGCGCAGCACTTGTCGCACCGGGCACAATACAGAAGCTAGAGCGAAAATTTCCCTCGCTTTCCTAAGCCGCCCAACCAGCCCACAGCCCCAAGCGCAGCGCCCCTGCTCGACCACAAGCCCACTGCGGCGAGGTTCACCGCGGACCATAAAATTTTTACAGAGACTTTACTTCTCCCATTCACACGAGATAATGCATTAATCAGACTCTGTCGATGATACTATTTTTTTGTAATATTGGTAGCAGGTTATTCCAAAAGGTCCTGTGGAACAGTGGGTATAACAGTCAGTCGTCTACCGATGAGAAAGTGAGCTGGCGTCAAACTTTCAGGTTCACCGATGGAATTGCTAACAAAAGTGAGTGGGCAGGATACCTACCGCTTTAATTTCGCACAGGCCCCGTACGGGGCACCTTGAGTAATCTTGGTGACGGTGTTGGCGACACCGCGGAACCCGAGCCCCCATACATAAGCTGGATTCAACCGTGGTGATGTGTTTTAAGGTGAAGGGTAGAAACCTCAAACGCTGGCACATGTCAAATTACGGCGGTTGGGCTCCCTGTCTGTCTAGAAGGCAGGGAGTTCCGGAACCTCTTCAGCTATCAGGGTAAGGTTGACGAAGAAAGTAACCCCGTCTCTCTGCTTTTATACTATGCCGTAAGGTATTTTCAACACCTCCTCCCCCCCCCACAAACGTGATCGGTCGCAGGAAAGGGGCCGCACAGAAGTATAATTTCCGTCCTTACCAACAATTTCAATCCCAAAGCCAGCCAACTATCCCCGCTTCCTGATCATTCAATTTGTTGAAAAAGACAATCCTCTTGCCTCTCTGTCCGCCTTCTTGGTCACAATGTTCATCGAAGGTATAATAGGAAAATCGTACAAAGCAAAGAAACAGAGAACGGGAGAACTCTTGGTCGAAGTCAATAACCAGCAGCAGGCAACAAATATCCTGAGCCAAACACGCATTTCAGATCTTGACATCACGGTCACGCCCCACCGAAGCCTTAACAGCTCACAGAGCGTTATCTCAGATCATCACCTCATGACTGAAACCGAAACCGGTCTGCTGGAGCGCCTGAAAAGTTAGGGCGTAACAGCAGTGAGGCACATAACGATACGCAGAGAAGACAAAGAAATTCCTACTAAACACCTTATCTGAACCATTGATCGATCAACACTACCAGAATTCAGTAACGCAGGATACATTCGATGTTCGGTTCTGCCATACATCCCTAACCCCCGCCGCTGCTTTAAGTGCCAGCGGTTCGGGCACGGAACCCAATGTTTCTGTGGCCGTCTGACCTGCGTAAAGTGCGCCCAGCATGATCACTTATCTGACAATTGTCCATCTTCAACCCTCACCTGCGCCAACTTCCAGGGACCCCATGCCGCCTACTCTCAAAATGTGAGTTCAAACATGAGAAGGAGATTATCAAGGTAGAAGTCACTGATAACCTTACCTCCCGAGAGGCGCGATAGAGGTTCGCCTCTTTCCCCCCTGGGGAGGTACGCCGACGCAGCTCGTCAGGGGGTGGAGCGGGATCTGGTTTCGGCGGGAGCCCAGTACCGCTAATCGGGCCTGGTCCCGCCGCCGCCCCCCCTGGGTTGCTTCGGGCAGCCCAACCCGCATCCGCACCGCTCGCTGAGTCAGCAGCGGCTGCGATGGCATCCACGGCCGTTGGGGATGCTACTGCACCCACTGTTTCCTCCTCCCCACCGGCCCGAAGCACACGCGAGGGCGAGGAGGAGATGGAGACGGAGAAAATTGCAGCAGTTCCCACCTCCGCCGCACGGCCTGTGCCGCCCGGGGCGCTCCTGACGCCCTAGGTGGTCGCGGCCAAAACGAAGGGCACCGCAAAGGGTGCCAAGTTGGGGGGGGGGGGGCGGTACGCCATGTACCCCTTCCAAACCTGTTGAAGAGATGGATGTGGGGCCTTTCTTGTAAGTTTTGCAGCGGAAGGAGCTGGTCCCTCCATCTAAACCCCCAAAGAAGGAAAAAAAAACTCCCAAGAGTGCAAGCCGCGAAAGACTTTAAGTAAATAGTCACACTCCAGTAGCTCTAACACATAACACATAATAATTGGGAGAGAAAATATTGTTCAATGAAACTGCAGAGGCCTTCTGAATAATTTTGATGATGTGTATGAGATTCTGCATGCTAATTAGCCAAGTATTATGTGTGTACAAGAAACAGATATAAATTCCAATGAATCAAATTTCTTAAATAGCTATATTGTGTACAGAAAGGATGGGGATGGCTGCACACACTCTTCGGGCGGTGTAGCCATAATAGCCCAGAAATCCCTAGCATGCCACCCTATCACTCTCAACACCGTCCTTGAGGCTGTAGCAATACGCACAATAATTTTAATAGGTTGATAACGGTATGCTCCATTTACATCCGTCCTGATTTTTCACTTTCTAGCTCTGACTTAGAGGCGCTGCTCGACAAGCTTCCCGAACTATACATCCTAACAGGCGACCTTGAATAATCTTGACGACGTGTATGAGATTCTGCATACCAATCAGCCAAGTGTAATGTGTGTTCAGGAAACACATCTGAATTCCAAGCACAGAAATTTCTTGAATAGTTACTTGGTCTTCAGAAAGGACAGGGATGGCTGCACACACTCTTCTGGCGGTGTGGCCATAATTGCCCGGAAATCTTTAGCCTGCCACCGTGTCACTCTGAACACTGTCCTTGAGGCTGTGGCAATTCGAACAATAATATTTAATAGGTTAATAACGGTATGCTCCATATACATTTCTTCTGATGTTTCACTTTTAAGCACTGACTTCGAGGCGCTGGTTGACCAGCTGCCCGAACCATACATCCTGACAGGCGACCTTAATGCTCACAACTCTCTTTTGGACTCTTCTCACACGGATGCCCGAGGTCGCCTGATTGAGAAATTTCTTACATCTTCAGCGGCATGCCTCTTCAACAAAAATAAGCCCACATACATTATTATAGGACACAACACACACTAATATCTTGACTTGGCTATTGGCTCCGCAGTTCTCTTTCCTCTTCTCGGGTGGGGTGTGGGCAGTGACCCATATGGAAGTGACCACTTCCCCACCTCACTAACATGTATAGGTAAAGGCCCATGCAGTCCATCTTCCCAGAACAGGCTCAATGAAGCAAGAACTAACTGGAATACATTTACAGAGACATCCAAACCACACCCCACATCCATTGGAAACCTACACGTTGAAGAAGCTACCCAACTCCTCATGCCGCACATCCTCGACGCCGCCGAAAAGTCCATTCCCCACGCCTCTGGGGCCCCGTGCCACCAGAGGAGGCCGTGGTGGAATGAGGACTGTACGCGGGCGCGAGAGGCCCAGAACAAGGCGTGGGGTAGCCTTCGTCGTTACCCCACGTCGAGTAACCTCCTCTTGTTCAAACGGGCCAAAACGTTTGGAAAACGTGTGCGCCGTGGGGCAAATCGAGAGAGTTGACACACCTTTTGACATCCATAAACTCGTACACAGACACACACAAGGTCTGGACACACAAACGTAAGCTCAAAGGACAACAAACACACAGCCTGCCCCTGGTTAGCACAACAGGGGGGCACCCTCGAAGACCAGGCCAACACACTTGCACAACCCTTCGAACACGTCTCCCGTTCTGCACACTACACAAACACTTTCATGAAACACAAAACATCTGCGGAAAAAAAGTCCCTGCGTGATAACAAGTCGCACACTTACAATTCTCCTTTTTCAATTCATGAGGTGAAGGCAGCCCTGCCAACATGTAAGCCTGCAGCTCCAGGCGCAGACAAAATCACATACACCATGATACAACACCTACAGTCAGACACCCTTGAAACACTTCTACATCTATACAATAAACTATGGGTTTCGGGGCACATTCCCAGCTCTTGGAGGGATGCCATAGTAGTGGCTTTCCTGAAGGAAGGGAAGGATCCTTCCTCTCCTGCCAGTTACGAGCCCATTTGTTTCCCAAGCTGCCTGTGCAAGCTCCTCCAGAAGATGACAAACAGGAGGCTCGTGTAGTTTCTTGGGTACAATGGTCTTCTGAGAGCTACCAGCCAGGCTTCAGGGCAGGGCAGTCCACTAACGATCAACTCGTCGCGCTCGAGGCTTATGTAAAGGGTGCGTTTATTCATAAACACTTTTGCACCACGGTGTTTTTTGACCTTGAGAAGGACTATGACACCGCCTGGCGCTACGGGATCCTCAGTGACCTGACATCATTTGGTGTGTCAGGCAACATGATGAACACTCTTGTGAGTTATTTGTCTGAAAGAAGATTTCGTGTGAGAGTTGGTAGCGCACTTTCAACAGTTCATGTGCAAGAAAACGGCGTTCTGCAAGGTGCAGTTCTAAGCTGCACTCTGTTCATAGTTAAAATGAACTCCCTTGGGAAGGCATTGCCACCTACAATTTCGTATTCAATATATCTAAACGACGTCCAGGTATCTTTTCAATCATGCAAAAGTCCATCTGTGAGCGTTAGGTGCAGCTAGATGTCAAAAATTTTGCCAGCTGCGCAGACGAGAACGGTTTTAGACCTAACCCAGAAAAAAGCACTTGTGTTGTCTTCTCCAGGAAGCGTGGGATCCATCTGCACCCAGACATCACCCTAATGGTGTTTCGATTCCTGCGAGGAACACAGGTTTTAGGTGTGGTCTTTGATGAAAAACTTACGTTCATCCCTCACATAAAACAACTAAAACATAAATGTCTAAAGGCTATCAACATTCTTAGAATCTTGTTACAGCAGTCCTATGGAACGGACAAGCAACTCCTATTACGTATTTTCACAAGCCTAGTGGGGTTTCGATTGAACTATGGAAGTGTCGTTAATGAGTCTGCAACAAAAACAGCTCTACAAATGCTCGACCCAGAGCTGCATCTGGGGCTACGCCTTGCATGTGGCGCTTTTTGCACGAGCCCAGTTGAGAGCCTCTATGCCAAGTGTGATAAGTGGTCCCTATATCACCAGAGGATTTACATGGACCCATTGTATGCCTCCAAAATCATGATGCTGACTAACCACCCTTTTAATTCCACCAATTATAATACATCCTCACAACTGTTTTTAAATTGTCCTTCCATATCTCTGCCTTTTTCACTAAGGGTAAGAGAGGAAGCCTCTGAGCTAAAGGTCCCCTTTTTAGACATTCATAAGGCACCCATCACTGATTTTATACCATCATTGAATCTGTGCCCTATGTTCTGTGACTTGTCTTTTACACAGCTTGATAAGAACAGGGCAACAAGAATTGCGATTCTGCAGCATTTTCTGTTTTTAAAGGATAAATACCGATGTGCAGAATTTTATAGTGTTGCGTAGAAGACTGCTACCGCTGTGTCTTTTGCTGCGCACGGACAGAACGTTTGTATCTGTCAAACTATGAATGTCCAGAATAGTATTTTTACGGCCGAAGTATACAGAATCTTAGTGGTTTTAGATCCCATCAAAACACAAAATTCCAATGTCCATGTTGTACACGGATTCCCTCAGCATTGTACGTGTGGTGTCTTCTAATAAACGATCTAAAAACTATATAGTTATTCTTATTTTTAAGGCTATTCAATCCGCATGTACCGCAAACCTTGATATAATTACATGCTGGGTTCCACGCCACTGTGGAATCGTCGGGAATGAGGTTGCTGATAAAATGGCTGCCGGTTCTGGACTACAAAACATGATAGATGTAACAACAGTACCGTACACTGACATGAAGCCACACATTAGACAACAACTTCGTAAAACATGGCAAGCAGACTGGAGCGGACAGATAGACAACACGTTAAACGTAATTAAACCACACTTAAGACCATACACCACCGACACACGCAACAGATACACAGAAGTCGCTTTGCCTAGGCTACGGATAGGGCACACACATGTAACCCACTCGTACCTGCTCTCGGGATCTTCAAGACCCATGTTCAGCAGGTGCGGAGAGGCCCTATTTGTAGTCCACATGCTAATCACATGCAAGGCACTTCACACAACAAGAGACACAAACACTACAGAGAACTCTACAGAGAACATATTCCCCTACATCCAGAGTTGTTTTTGGGTTACGATGCCATGGTTTCCGTGAAACATGTGTTTAAGTGTCTGTCAGACGTTCAGTTTTTAAAGCTCATTTTATCTCACGCATAATCAAATCTGGCCCTATACACCAGCCATTACATTATCTTTAATTGATTTTACAATGTTCGGTTTACATGTTTTTATACCTACCTTTTTGGTGGTAATCACTTCTCTTCATTAAATAACTTTTTCTCTGGCGCTCTTTGCCCTCGTTGGCCTTGCGCCATTAACCACCAACCATCATCATCATCAATTTCGCACAGGATGGTTTTCAACAATTCTGCACTCACTGAATCTCTGCTGAGAACAGTTCGGGGGGCTCGGTTCACGCTGCCAACAAGTCTCTCCCAAAAACCTCCCCACCAGGGTGCAGTTTCTGCTGAACTTCCTAGTCATGACCTGTTTACTAAGAGGTTTTGAATTTCAGGACCAATGCAAACTTGAAAAGCTCTCAGTTCACACGTCTACAAGTATTAGCCTTATCGGAGTAGATGGTACCGGACACTAGTCTTCATGCTACACATCGCTTAAATGCCAAGAAGAGTCTGCCTAAGTCTGGAAACCTCCTCCAAGTGTATGACTTTTGTTACGGTGTAAGTTATCAGAAGAATAAGATCTTTGTCCACCCGTCTGTAACCAGCAGTGGTCCATCAAAATCAATGCCGACGACGTCAGACGGACGTGACTTCCGACGTCTCTCATCTGGACATGGTCATGAAGAAACAGAACCTGTGTTCCGCTTGTATTTTTCACACGTTAGGTATATATAAATGATGGATTTGGTGTGCTGACGGACATTTGGTAACCAAAATCGCTCGCAAACGTCTATCACGATGTTTCCGACCATGCTGTGCAGAAATCTACAGTGAGAACCACTAATTATTAGTACGATGAAATTGCTCTGGGTGGGTAATAACACGGGGTTTGAGTTTCTTCGGTGACTTTTAAATTAGAAATGCGGCTTCGGGCACGCATCAGGTCGTTGTCCTCAATGATTAATTGAAGCGTCATTACAGGTGAGGTTTTGTAAATACTCGATGTTTTTTAAATCACAGAGTTCTTGCTTGTAGTGTTTCCATTGATCTCTCTTTATAAAAATGCTATGGTGACTGAAGTTATCGTATAGTGAGTGGACCCTCACCTGTCGTAAAACAAAACCGTAATACCCATGTAATTCTTAGAAGCTTATGCAATTCGCTGAATTTGGGAATGCCAACGACGTCAGCTTCGATGGTTGGTGTGTACCCGTGAGTGCAACATGCACTGTATTTGACGTACAAATGTCGGGGTGAATGCCTAAAATACTCTCCAGCCATGCATCCGGTGTCGGCCTCAGCCAGTCAGGACCTTTCCACCAGGGTACGCTTCCAAGGAGCTCTTCAGCCGAAATACCTCTACTGATTATATCGGAGGGGTTTTTTGATCCCCGAAATGGGCTCCATACTGAGGGATCAATCCTCCGGCGGATTTCAGGGGCCCAGTTTGTTACAAATGGTTCCAACTTTTTGTTTCATGTGATCCATCCCAACAAGATTGATGAGTCCGCTGAGTACCAAATGGTAGGAGTTGCATTGAAGAGACCTTGTGTTCAGGCATCCACCCATTTTTGCGGCTACAACTATGGGAACCCCATAAGTTCCAGTTTGGGCACAGTGAACTTTCGGATTGTCACTACTCTCGACTTCAAAACAAGAACGTAGTTTCTGCTAAAGTGGTCTTACTCAATAAACAAATGTACGCCGTAGCGCGATTGGCTTCAGTGCCCACATCAGAACAAACGTGTGCCCCTCCAAGTTTTCAGGTAGTTTGCAGAAGGGTTTGGTGAAGGGCCAGTTGGTACATTGCACTAGGAAGAATCAGCACAAAGGACAGGACAAAGTAGAGAAGTACAAACCAGAGACGCTGACCTGTGGTTTGTGGTTCTTTAAGGTGTCCTGTCTTTTGCACTGCTTTTTTTCGTAGTACCAGGTAGCTTCTCGGGCTGATGAAGTAGGTACCGGTGGATTGTCATGTCTTCTAGCTTGCAGACATTGAACGGCCATTTTGACCATTCTTTCGGCATGCACGGAGGAAGAGGTGCATCTCAAGTGATCTCAAATGTCCAGGGTCACCAAAACAGCATTTTTCCCTTGACGACGAGTGGGCATATTTCACTCCAAGGGGGTCGTCGAAATTATCTGTACTTTTTTTCGCCCATTCTTCTTTGTTGATGGAGTTTTGTCCTTAGAAGATATTCTTGACTTCATACGGACTTGAAGAGCATTTTCGTCATGTCAGGCAATGCCGAAAATCTCTCTATACTTGGATGGTAGAACTGCTTCGTCTTGGCAGAGTGAGGCAGTTTTTTCACGTTGCTTCCTAATAACGTTTGTAGTTGATTAGAATTATTAGACCAGTTACTTAGTAGCATGCCTCCATCTGCTGTGATCTCCTTACTAAGTTTATCAATTCGTATAGAATCCTCTTCATCTTCTGCTCCAGTCAACAAATAGTCAACTTTGAACAACAACTTTAGGTGTTCCACTCAAATGGTTGCAAAGACAATAAAGGGGCTCGATTTCGCTCCAAACGGAACACAGGTAATGCGCCACTCTTCTAGGGAATCTGAACGAGATGCTTGGTTCGGAACGTTGGAATAGGCAAAGAATCGAGAAGCATCCCGGTAGAAGTCTTGCCTTCTTATTTCACGACTACTTTACTGAATGACTTTAAAAAGAGGACAAGAACAAGGCTCCCTTGTTTTTTTTTGTATTTGTTTCACCCACGCCTGCACGATTACTATAGCCACACCGATAACGCGAGCATGTTATCACGACGCAATATTTAGTGTATGAGCGAGTGCATTCCAGTAAATTTGTGCAGGCAGTTCGTATGAACCTACAGAATTATTTTAGTGAAAAAGCTTTATATCACTCGTCAGGTAGATAAACCGGCATCTCAAGCGCTAAGATGTCGCAGAAAATCGCCGACGTATTAAGGACGTTACAAATCAAAGAGTGCACATAATCCTGCCAAAATTCTCATGGAAGCCCTTTAGAAAAAGGCAAGCTGATTGCATTTAAAAATGGCTGGGGAAACTTGTTTCTGGGAGGAATTAGAATAAGGAGACTCGTTAATGTGAGACAAACACGTATCCCGACCGCACAGAAGATTGCGACTGTGGCTGAGGGTGGATGTACTGAATCCGTTATGGCGACCACTCAGAAATATTTTTAATGCACATGCGATGATATGTACATAAATATTATGGCATGCAAATCACAGAATAGCAATTGTAACCGTTTCAAAATACATTTTCACTAGCTGGTCTCTTTGCTTGGCGATGCGAACGCGGGTATGATAATCCTAGGAAAGGAGAGGCGGAAAGACGAATAAAATATGACGATGATTATTGACATGGGAAATCCCACACCACATGCAATGAATCCGGCAAACCTTCACCATCTATGAGGAAATCTCCTGGACTTCTAGACTGTATCGATGATGCTAAACTGTCTTCCCTGATATATCTAGCACTGGCTTCGAATCCACTCGGCTCCCAGGGTATGATATAAATGAAACCACGACAATATTGTAAACTTGGAGAATGATTTCGCGATAGGTACGCTTGTAAAAAGTGCTAACAACACCAAAAAAATTACGCCCACCTCCCTTCGCGGGAACCCTGTTGTGATGCGACGCTGAGGGGGGTTCAAGCGCAAGCGGAGAGCAACCATCGACCGAAAGGCCGCCGGAGAGTGGCGCATTGGTTATATGCACAGCGCACCCGAAGGAGAGGAGACCGCGGAGAGAGAGAGTACTGCACATGCGCAGCCAACGTTGTGCGCAGCATCGCGCGCAGGACCTCCCACCGGCGGAGTGAGAGCGCGCTGGGCCGCACACCCGCAGATGTTGAGAGAATGTTCGCTCTGACCTGGGCACGCGCCGGCGCCAGTGCGTCTGCCGCGGCTATGACGCGACACAATCCAACACAATCCACTTTAATCCAATCCAAGCCAAGCCAAGCCAAGCCAATCCAATCCAATACCCCTCGCGAGAGAGTGTTCGCTATCGGAGAGGAGAGGGGGTGAGCGGAGGAGAGTGCGGCCGCCGACGACGACGACGGACGCACGCAGAAAGGAGAGGGCCGCCGACAAGAGATGCTCTCAGCGTTGCATCTAAAAGCGGGTGCCACCCTATTCACGGAACCGCAGCTTGGTATAGCTGAGGACGCATCTTCGATGGCTACCTTTCGGTGCGCATGGGGCTCACCCTTTTGTACCTGGCTGGCCAAGCGCATGCGCACAACCCTGTCTGTGTAGCCTGATCCATATCGTAAACCACAACTCTGAGTAAAGTGAGACACCAGCCCCTTGTTTTAAATGCAGAGCATTTCTTTAACTCACATGTAGCGTCCGCCGTCCGTCCGCAACAGCTCACCGCGCAGGTGCGCCCTCTCCCCACTCCTCCTCTCCCGCATCACGCTACCCTCCTCGCTCTCAACAACAGGGTACGCACCCCTCCCCCTACACTATATAAAAAATAATAGTTATCGGCACCTGGTTTCGATCCCACGACCCTGTGGGCGGAACGCGAGGTACATGGTGCTCTTCCCACAGCGCCACAAAAGCGAAGAGAATCAAAGGGTGCGAACGCGCCTTATATCCTTGACTCATTCAAACTACGTCAAGAAGCTACTGATACACGGCAGCAGTTGCATCGATCTCGTCTTCACCAGTTGCTGCAACGCACGACCACACCTTAAAGACCCCTAACAGTACACTTTAGCGACCACGAAGCCCTCGTTCTCAGCGTCCAATACAACGACAACAGCCACAAATAAATAAATAACGACTTACAACAACCTACTCCTTGCCTTCACTTCTTGCGTCACAAAAAAAAAGAAAAATTGGGCCCATCTCTCCACGAGGGGGGACTCGAGTCACAAAATCAGGAAAGTAATAATTATTATATGAAAGAAATAATATTAATTAATAGTAACAAGCAATAATAGTTAACACATTCACTACCACCCCACCACCACCCCCCAAACACTAACGTTAACGCAATACACCCACTCCCTACGCGACGCATTTACTCGAGTCTTCCCTCTTCTGGAGATGGGCCCAATTTTCTTTGTTAGCAGTTTTGAGGCCTGTACGTTGAAGGAAGGGTTTGGGTGTTCGCGTATTTGTTTTTAATATTTTGAGAAAGAAATCCCACGTGCGCTATTTTTTAATTAGCAATATATTTGCAACACAACAACGGTTAACTGATTTGCCTTCGACGGGTATAACCAAAAATTGCGAAACACTAACACCCTGACTAAGAGCGGGAAAGACAGAATGTGTTCCTAAATGATAGCCACTGCGGGCAGGGTTTGGTGCATGGGGTAGTCATCATAGGGGTGCGATAAGCTACATCCGTAGGATAGCCACCGCCCGGTTCCTCGTGGAAGCATGGGGCGGCCTGCTATTAGGGAGGGGACTACTTGGGCCACTACAGCAGCGCCGACTTCACCGTCGCATGTTACTTACTGCTACTTCTGCGTGGTTATATCCCCAGTGTAGAAACAATTTTAACTTGCATAAAAAAATGTTTGTTTTTGTTCCTTAAAAACCCATTTGGTGTTAATATGTAACTAAGAGAAAATGCGACCTTTAATTGTTTGTTGTTCCTTTGCTAAATTAAAGAATAATTTTTGATGCTGTATAGCAAAACTTGTACGTACGTGCGGTGATTATAAAACTTACGTAAAAAAATTGTTTTTCAGACCCCAAGTTTTGATTTTTGGGTATCACCCTGTTCAGTGGGCAACCAAACTTGTTAATTAAATTTAAGTGTGAAATTTGTACTCGATATTTGAAGGGCCACTGTTATCGGAAAAAGTCCCGTTTCAGAATGTTTGAAATATAGCAATCCTAGTGCAATTTTAAATATGCAACACGTCACTCCATTCTACCGACAATGAGGCAACAGTAAAACTCACGAGCACCCTACATCGTTCATTGTGATGCAATTGTGATAAATCCGTGCCTAGGTGCCGAACGTGTCCATGATATTTCTCCATCTTTATATCGTTATTTTCTATTTGCTTGTTTTTTCCTCTCGGTTCGTTATCATCATCCTACTCAGGTTCACTGCAGGACGAAGGCCTCTCCCATTACCCTCCAACTGCTCCTGCCACGCTCGGCTCAAGGGTACATTTTACACACCAGCCTTTTGTTGTTCTTTTTTCTTCCATCCATCGCGTTAATGGCCTGCCCTTTCTTCGAGAACTGTGTGCCGGTATTCACTCCGTTGCCTTATTTGTCTACGCGTGGTCGCTTTGTGTGACTACACAGCGAGCCTAAGTCTTTTTCTTTTTCTATACTTAAATTATGATATTTTCTCTGTTATGATACTTTCTATGATATTTTCTCTGTTCTCTGATCCAGGTGGCTTCTTTGCTTTCCCTTAGTGTTACATTTGTCGTCCCACGGCCCGGTCAGTCGTCTCTACTTTCCTTTCCAGTTATCTAGTAAGGCGCCAAGTTTTAGCTCTGTTTCTAATAACCAACACTCTGCACTGGTTGTAGATTTTCCTTTTGTGTAACAGATGTAGCATGCGTTTTTATTACTTGGGACTACTTGCCGAGTGCTCCCCATCCGATACTTATTCTGCGGCGGATTTTTGTTTTGTCTCTCGTGGTTAGGGTCAGCACTTACCATCAGTCCCATGTAGTTATGTTCATTTACTTCTACGGTTTCGTTTCCTAAGCTGAGGAGGACATCCTTGTTACGCTTATTTCTCGTTACTTTATACTTATTTATAATTCTTTTTATCCCCACGGCTATTCTTTGATTGTAGTTTCTCAAGAATTGTTTGCGTGTGTTCTGCACTCTCACTAAACAATACAATGTCGTCCGCATACCTCAACTGGCTGAAAAATTCCCCATTTATCTTTAATCCTATGGTTACCCACTGAACCTATCTAAAGAGCCCCAGTAGACACGTTGTGAATAGTTTTTGTGAGATGGTATCTCTCTTACTCTCTTTCGGACAGGGAATTTATCACATTGCGTTTGGAGGGATATCCCGGCCGTGCAATGCATTATATGTGTCGTCTATCAGTCTTGTGCATGTCTCCTCTATTTTCTGGTCCTAATTGCTTTGAGCACGGCTGCGGTGGGTACAGACTCAAAAGCTTTCTCAAAGACTATGAATGCTATGTAAATGGGTTTCGGAAATTCTGTGGATTTTTTCTAATACTTCATTCCCACTATGGATGTGTTATATGTTTAATGCTCTGTCCGAAAGCCTGCATGTTCAAGGGTTGTTGGAAATCCAGGATGTCACCTAAGTGGCTAACTATATCTTTCTAAATAGTTTGTGCACAACCGAGAACAGGCGGATGTACCTGGAGTCCTTGATGTCCTCGGGATTTCCTTTCCTACGAGTCGGAATAATGTGGGCGTTTTTCGAGGCAATGGTAACTCTTTGAGGCTTCAAGCATTCCGAAAACGTCAGAGCAAGCTCTTACAGTACAATAAATACTACCTTTTTCAAGGGATCCAGGGTTCTGCCACTGTCGCCTGCAGCTTTTCCTGTTTTCATGCATTTGAGAGCCTTTAGCGGGGCATCGCAAGTTGAGATTGTGGACTCAGTAGTTTCACATGCTCTAAAGTCGCTGGCATGCCCCCCGGTGTAGAATCGTTCTGCTACCTTTATTATTCCGTCGAATAAGTGCGTAATGCTATCCTGCTCGTCTCTGAGTGAATACACCCTGTCTTTGCCTGTAGCTACCGTTCTTATAGTTCCTTTCGAACTTCCAGCTAGTTACAATGCTTCCTCGATCAGCACCATGTTAATGCACCGATGTCGTTTGTGTTACTTCTATTAATCAGTTTCGACAGCTCCGCTAGTTTTTCTGATCCCCCACATTTGATATTTTCACGTTGTTATGTTTGGCACTTAGTTCCTTTGTTATCTTCATTTTTCAGTTTGTTCACTACATGTTGCTTAACCACCACTTCTGCCAATTCTTTGATTATTGATGATTGGTTGCCATTTACTCTGTCAAAGCTTACCTCGTTTTGCTCATCTAGAAGCGCGAATTTGTATTGAGGAGTCATTTTAAACCCCTGTCCCTGACTGCATCCATGCGGGGATTCTTTGTTTTCACAAGTTTCCTCTTTTCTCTTTTCCGATTCAACCTTAGCTTGCATCTGACATGCTACGATCGCTGCTCCGAATCTCATCATGGTATGATCGCTGTTATGAATCACTGCTGAGAATGAACGCCTTGATGGGCACCTCGATTGTAACTTAAAATGAAGTAAATTCCGTTTCTTGTTGTACTATGGGGATTTTATGATGTCCATGTCTGAATCTTTCGTTTGTAAAAGAATGTGCTTAACAACCATAGCTTTTTTTCTGTTGGCACATCCCAACAGTGTATCTTTTCTGAATGAATCAGCTCAGGCGTAAGCTTACTCATAAGAGATCCGCTGACGCTTGGCCGTTAGAAAAGTGAACCAATGCCATGCTGAAGTGCATAGTTATCTACAAAAAATGGCTAGTTTGAAGCTAAGGTGGCCGAAAAGGCCTCTGGAGGTGTGTACTATCCTTTCTCGCCAGTTGAGCACTAATCTAGACCGAAAAGAAACCTTACCGGAACAACGGTGGCCTTTAGCAGGCCACCAAAAATGTTGGGACAGCCTGGCTGTCAAAAGCCTGGACACCTTGGGACCGCGACCCTGGTTGGAAACCTCCATTTTAGTATTTCCTACATAAACTGTGATTACGTATGCAGGTATCCCTATCTCGGGTGGTCGCAGCAACTTGTTGCACTTTTTGCTCGCCCCCCCCGGGGCTGTCGAGGTATTTAAATTTTAGTGCTGTTGCCTGCGTCGACCCGAATTGCGTCTGTAATATTAGCTAGCTATGATACTGGCGTTTGTGACGTACCGCTGAAATTAAGTAGAGATTTCCCCCTTGGTAGGTCAGTGCCCAATATTTCAGGAGGTCTCCTTTATCTTTAATCAGAATCGTTTTACCCTACTTAGCGAATAGCGTCCTTTTTTCGAATTTATTCTCGCGGCTCTGCTGGTTAGGCTGGCGGATACTGCAGTTTGCTGACATTGCGTATGGACGAGTGCTGTTATATTTCGGCATTTAGTAGTTTCAAAGGGCCACTCCAATGCATCGAAAGGTATTTTAACCTATTTCCACTGTTCTAGAACAACGCCAGATTTGTTACTAGTATATGTTGCGTTTTCTACCGGTGGCTCCACTGCTGGACTGTGTGTTAGCTGTGTACTTGATGGGATTGTATTAGCATCACTTTCGAACCAAGCGTGGATGATAATTCAGGACTTCCTTGCTTCTAGGTGTCTCTCCAAGGCTGTGAATGTGTTTTGGAAACTATTTAAACTATTTACATGCCCCACCGGGTAAATTTACTGCTTATTCTCTGATATAGCACCGGCGGCTCACGGAATACTGGGACTTCGGTTTGTTAACATTTTTGCTGTTGGCTATAACTTAATCAAAAATGCACCTCGCGAGCTGACTTACTTTGCCGAACTATCGAACAGCCCCAAAATAACGCCAGCGTGGCCTTTAAGGGGCCATTGCGGCGCGGAAGTTACCAAGATCTGTTTTACTTTGTTTGACACCGAACTCGACGCAGCCACCCCATGATAGACAAAACACAAAATTTTTATCTGTAAATGTATTGGTAATACGAGGTTGAAATTTGGTGCTAAGCGTCTCTAGAAAGCTGCGAAGGAGAAGAGCGAAGGCATTGAAACTTACACGGAAATTTGAAACTTCGCGCAGCTTTGTGTAAGCACATCCACCATGACGGGAAGCTTGGCTAAACTATGGTAACTGCGTGTTTACATTTCGGCTTTAGGCTGCCAAACATGTGCCTAGTGCGCGTATTTACCTGGTGAAACTATCGAGACAGCAACGCCATGACGCGAGCTAGGCCATTAAGTGATCACTCTGTCGCGGAAGTTAACAAGGGTTGTTTTACTTTCGTGCGACTACACCGGCCGCCACCCCGCCGAGAGGAAAAACGTTTACATGTTTAAACATATTGGGGCTGGGAGGTTAACATTTGGTGCAAAGCTGCACTGGCACATTATCAAAGAGGAGTTCGAGAGGATTACAATTTACGTGGCAGATTACATGACGAAAACGTGAAAATTCGCGCAGCTCCTTCAAACACGTCCATCATGACAAGTAGCACCTTGAACAGAAATCCTCGTCGTCAGTGCGATTGGAAGCCACTGAATCTCGGCACTGTAACGCCTCTGTCTCAGCATAGAAAGGCAGAGTTGTTGGTTTTCCCACACAGCCCGAATTTCCCTGATTATTACCCGCTGAACATACTTTAAACAAATCGAAAAAACCCTGTTTCTCCAGGAACGCACTCTCTAGAAGTAACGAATGTCCAATTGTGGTATTACAGTCCGCCGTTTCAAACCAGACATGCTGAAAGCAAGCCCCACAAACAGAGCTTTCGATTTCATTGAGTGTTGCCATGCCACGCCGCTCGCTATTAAAGGCTGGAAAATGCTCCATTGACATGGTTGTGCCGTAGCTATCGGTAGCTGTGATGCCGACAGAACTTTGTCCCAGCTAAAATATGTAAAGTAATCGGTGAGGTCTCAAATGGACACCAAGATGTTGCGCTTATATAGGAGAATTTATGTAAACATGGATGTGTAAAAATCAATCACAGCTTTTTGTAAATGAATATTTCCATTGTTAGACGTTATCCGTGCGCTTTACCGTGATCATTATTCATTAATTTCCTAAGAAACTCCAATTTTCCGATAGTCGTTGTTGGCAAAACATTGTTGTCCCCCAGATTATTACTTTGAAACAAATACAATTTTTAACGCAAGAAACGTAATTAAGAAGCTCGTGGTTTCTTCTGATTACACAAAAGAGCGTATTACGTGGTAAATTTGTGGATTTAACCCGAAAAAATCCTAATTTTGAGATGGTTTTCCCAAAGCCAAGATTTCTCGCTGCTTTTCATTTTCAAAATTGCCACCAGATTTTTACCTCCGATTTCGAAAATATTTAAAACCCAAAAACAAACAACCTTATATATAATGCGCCCACTTACGTAGCCGTAATTACGAGCCTTACGCTGTGCCAAGCTAGGTCAAACACAGTGTACGTCAAGCTGCGGGCCCCCCGTGTTGGAAGTCAAGCCAGAACGCTAGACTCAACGCCAGTGCTAGACGCACTTCTATGTTTGCACTGCTCGGGTGCAATCATTTCGGGACTTGCAATACAATCACAGGTTTCAGTGGATGTAGCATGATGGTGCTACTTACGTCAGGTGTGATGGACTCTCGTGGCCTTGTAGGCGTGCGACGCGTACAAACGGTACTCGAGAGGGCAAGAGGGAAGAAAGTAAATTGACAGCGTTACCAGAAAGCGAGAATGCGGAAAAGAGGTACCATAGCGAAGCACAACAGTAAAAAAATACATGAGTCCAATATCCCTGAGTAGAGTTCAAGTGAGGAAAAAATTACACCGTCTCCGCGAAGGAAACTACGTGGTGATGCAAAGCATCTCGGAGTTCCCTAACCAGCCGTCGCGCGCGGCCGCTTTCACGGCGCGGTCACGGGGTGGCCTCAGTAGCATCCACCGAGGTCCCGCGTAATTCGCAACAACAGCGCCAAATCCTCCCCTAGTAGTACGTGGCGTCTGAAAAACGTTGCACTTATCGTCATCACAACAAGTGGCGAGGGGAGAAAGGAGGTTGGTGAAGTCACGGACGCTGCTGACGTCAATTTTCTCGCAGCGCGCTGGCCGCCGCTCGTCCGGGGCCAGCGCGCGGGACGAGCGGCGGCGATGACTCGAAATGGCGGCCGTCCATCGTTTGTTATGTGTGCAGGAACGTGTTTAATAATTCAACGAAGAAAACATGTAGGTAGTATGTTTTTTTGTGTAGAATAGTTGTCTTTGTGGCGATAATAATTGGAGTGTTACACAAACATTCTTTTTGCTTTGCATTTATTCAAAATTCATATGAGGACGTCTTTGATTCGAAGTCATGAAAACACATGTAGTACACTCATATATTGCACATACATTTTATGTACACAGTACTGGACTAAGCAAAAATATGACATATGCAAATTTAGGCATACAATATTTCACAATAGGAAAAAAAGTGTTATATACATATTTACAATAACATGGTTAGGCGGGCTAGTTGGTATTCTGAATTCATGGCTGTAACGTTTGCGCAACTTTAGACGGATACAGATACAGGTCTTCGTGTCCCTTTTTGTATCTGTCTCCGTCTAAAATTGCGCAAAAGGTACAGCCATGAATACACATTTAGGTACACAATACTTTATTGCGAAAGAAGAAATTCGAAAGTTCTAGTCCCGACACAGATTTTTTCGCGCACACCTAGGCGGGAGAAGAAAAGAACTGGTAAGTTCCACTCAATGCATACTTATTTCTTGGGCTCACCTCGAGACAGGAATGTTCCTTAAACATTAAAAAAATCCGTTTCAGTTCAGAGACACAATAATTGGATTGATTTGATTGATTGATTGTGGGATTTAACGCGCCGACACAACGCAGGCGATGAGGCGCGCCGTAGTGGAGGGCTCCGGATTAATTTTGACCACCTGGGGATCTTTAACGTGCGCCGAAATCTCGTACACACGGGCGTTTTTGCTTTTCGCCTCCATCAGAAAAGCGGCCGCCGCGGCCGGGAATCGAACCCGCGACCTCGGGCTCAGCAGCGCAACGCCTTAGCCACTGAGCCACCCCAGCGGGTCACAATAATTGGGAACCTATATGTCAAAAGAAAGCATGCACACGTATGCTTCAAGCTCTGCCTTTCAGGCGAGTTAACGCAAACTCTGAAAGAAAACGTTGACCCACCCATTAATCTGCATACATTTCCGAGAAATCACGTTCACACCAACAAAATGCAGCCATAAAAATCGGTTGCAACACCTTGACCGCACTGTAGGCACTCATTGCTGGAGTATAACTACGTACAAAACAATGTTCAACCATGTGCACGTCGTAGAACACAGAATACAAATCGAACGCACCCGTCTTTTCTTTTAATGGCGCGCTGTATTAACAGTCTTCTTACCGGGGGGTGGTAGGGAAGGCGGGAGGGGGGAGGGGGGAGAAGACACCCAGAAAAAAAAGCTTTCTTGTATTGTAAGCCGCAGATATCAGCCAGTTTCTTACAAGCTACCCTCTAGCCCGTGTCTGGGCCGCGCGTCTTATCTCATTCTGTCTGATACGGCATGACCATTCTAACTTCAGAACTATGGAACACCATTGACCAAACCCACTCGCGATAAGATGACAAGGGGAGGGCGCGCAGTGTAGATTAAACAGTAAAGCTGGCAATGCTACTTGTTTTTATTTTTTTTATACAGCGAAACGCTTGCAATAGCGGCTGCCAACAACGCATTTATTTGGGTTTGCCCTTCCACTGCTTTATGTAAAAATCGACTTGCATTGAACACCGCGGTGTTACGCCAGATTTTCCGGAGCACTCAAGCAACGCTTGGCGGTAGTTTCGCCGCAAATATACATTTTGGAGCAAGATGGCGGAGGAAAAAAATTGTTGGGGCGCAGCACCTCCACGCCCGCAATCGCTGTGGTATTAGGCACGCCGTGAAAGGCAAGAAGCGCGTACAGCTGAGCTTGCCTTCTTTGTGAGCAGGTGCCCAGTAAACACAAAACGTCCTGAGGACGTCCTCAAATGGTCTTAACGTCCTGGATCCTTTGCTGGGCGTCCAGGGGACATCCACAGGGTTAGATATTGTAAATGATCCCTCAATGGTCCATCCTAGAGCTTATTTTGGACCACAATGAATTTCGAATGATCCCTATATGATCCGTTGTATTACTTCTTTTGGATCCCAATCCGTATGGACGTCTGACGCTGCCGTTACCATGGAGGAAAGGCTATTACACTCAAATCCCTAGCAAAAATTCTGATAGAAACTTGTATTAGTCTTGTACATTTTTGTATTAGTCTCATACAAACTTGTATCAGTTTTATACGTTTCGCGTATAAGATGTATTAGTCTAATACAAATGAACCCATAAGGTTGTATTAGATCTTATAGAGCGCTAATAGACTTACGAGCTATTAGTTTGTATGAGTCTAATACGTAGAGATGTATTGGTTTAAATAAAAACTAATACAAATGGACCCACAAAGTGCGATTTTCTGAATTTTATTTTTTCCCAAAAATCACAAGACAAAAGGTTAAAATGAAGGCCCTTAAGCAAAAATTTTTATTTGGTGTGACTTTATGAAGCCTAATGCTCAGTTTTAAATCTCCGTAAATCTCTAACCAAATTATTATTAAAAATAGGTCAACATTTTTTTTTTCACTTTCGCTCCTAAAAAAATGCGCTGCTATCAGAGAGGAAGAGAGCTGATGGCAACGCTGATGGGAGCTAAGTGCTGCGGCTGCGAGGCCGCAAGAAGCAGAGTTGCAAGAAGAGCAAGAAATCTAACCCGGAAAGACCGCAACGAAGTCAAGCCAAGACTTGCCATGGTCTTTGTTGGGTAGCCAATATGGCGGCAAACATCAAAGTGCGGTTGGCGTGTGTGAACGTTCAGGGAGAAGACGGCTAGAAGCAAACAGCTTGTAGCGTTATTTCACGTCAGACGCGTGTGCATCGCGTCATCGAGAAGTATTGGAGATGTGTCTAACGCCCGCATAACTTTGGCAAGTATGAACCAGGCCGCTGGGCAACCCATCTTGGACCCGTCACCTCGCCGCTTCGAACATCTTTGCTTGTTCTGCTATGCTGTGTAACGAACACCTGACATCGAAGAAAGCGTGCGCACTCGTCATCGAGAAGTGTTGGAGATGTGTAGCGCATGCCTAACCTTTACAAATATGATCCGGGCCGCCGCCCGACCCATCTTTCACCCATCACCTCGCCGCTGCGGACTTTTCTGTTGATTCTCAAGGGAATGCCTCACGCCGAACAGATTCCATTCTAATCGCGTGTTGCGGAAGGGTGGATGCCGTTTTGAAGTTGCATCGCAGTGGGAATGGTGTTCAATCGGCCATTAATGCGCTCGATGTGTGCCTATGACTGGACCGTACAGGTTTGACTTGAGCTTTTTTGATTGCATTGCAATTTATTCGTTCGTTCTTAATCAGGTTATGAAAGTATGGCTCGTTAAATTATTCAGCCAGATTTCTGTCAGCCAGAGAAATTTGCCTGTGTACAGGGGGGATTAAAAGAAGTACGAAAAACGGAGCACACAGCCTCCGACGCATGCCACACCGTCTGGCTGCGCTGTCAGTAAACGGCGACCATGCGTAATTCTTTCAGAGCGTTTAAGAGTGTGGCCTACTGTTAGTGGAAATGCTTGATAAAGAAGGGACGCCGGCCATTTATTTTGGGCGTCTTCTTATGCTCTGTCGCCACTGAGCGTATTGTTATCTACTACATTCTGGAGCCAAGCTCGCAGCAGGCTGATTGCGGCTATCATGATGCCCTTGAACTATTACCCTACTCAGTGACGACGCAGCGTGAAAAGACGCCTTGCAATAAACGATCGGGGTCGCGTCTTGATCAAGCATTTCCCATAAATATAGGCCACACTCTCAAACGCTCTCAAAGAAATGCGCATGCGCGCAGTTTACTGACTTTGCAGCCAGACGGTGCAGCATGCGTTGGAAGCTGTGTGCCCCGTTGTTGGCATTTCTTTTAATTCCCCCGGTACCCTGATAATAAAACGTGTTGCCATGTTTCATTGCTTTGTTTGAAATTGCTACTGGTTCTGATAGAACTAGTGCACTCTGGTAGACCTACACTTATAGATCTAATAGACGAATACAGACTGATGGACCTAATAGACTAATACAAACTGATAGGTCTATCAGCGGCAATAAGTATGTACGTGAATTAGAATTTGTATCAGAATTTCGGCAATAAAAGAAAAACAGTTAAAAAGTTTATCAGAAGGTTTTTTTTTTCAAAATTAGCCAAGTCCACTTTGGTTGAATCGAGAAAAACGTTGTTTTTTGTTTTGCTCCCAAAACAACGGGGGCAACTGGTGAAATAATTTTTTGCCATGGTGTAGAAGCAAGGAAAGGATCTTATTTGAGCACTGAAATAGAAATGTGGCTGCATTATTTCCCTCAATGGTATGTACTTGTAAAGTTCGGATCTGGCACACATTGATGTGACATGCAGGATTTGACCCATTTTGAATGAAAAGTTGTTAATTTCACATGTCTTTGCCAGTGAATAATGGCTGGAAACATATAAATTAAAGGCTTTTTAAAGTAAACTGCACAAAAGTAGTAATATGACTGTAATTTTTCAGCGGCAATGCCTTGCTGCTCTGGAACTGAGGTCACTGGGTGTCGAGAGTACGATTGATGCGGACAGAAGGAGTATCTTCGTGGCAACATCCACACTCTTCCTGTTCAACAGCTGCCTTTTCTTTATCTTGGGATATCTTAAAAAAGTCGGAAAAGTACTTCAACTCTTCATGCAGCTGCCACGATTCTCCAAAGCTAGAGAAGTCCCGTGATGCCTTTCTCCTTCAGGGGGCTTACGTTGGGCTCGTACAAGCCACGCCTATCTGGGGCACCTGAAAGATTCTTCCCTTTGCCCGAACCTGAACAAAAATTGACACCGAGAACTGGTAATGTGGTTCTGCTCGAACTTCCAGGGTTCATGTGTTGGGGTTCAGCTAGCCTATATACTCCACTTTAGTTTTCTTGGGTTACCCGTGCCGTCTTTTCGGATGCAGTGTTTTTGCCTGCTTGTCAGGCGCGGCTTCCCCAGGTTCTACTGTAATCATTTAAGATGTGTCTGATTTCTGTAGTGAGGCCTGTTGCATTAGCTTGTAGATAACTTCAGACTGAGAAACAACATTAGTTTGTATCCTGGAAGTGTACGAAAATCGTCCAGCGGCATCATTTTTACGACGTTGTGAGGATGTACGCTGGACGGACAAACGGACCCCGATTGCACAGGCTGAGGATAAGATATGGACAACCTGAGGATGCTGAAATGTCCAGAGCTGGACATCCTGAGGATTTACCCAGGTTTGTTTTGCGTTATCTGGGTGCGTCGTGGTGACATTGGATGGATGGAGGGGAGTCACCGGAGGAAAAGTCCACTGAAGCCGCAAACCGTCCTCGACTTGGGGCCCAAACCTAGACTCATACCTGCTGCACGAAACAACAAATAACCCGCCGCGGTGGCTCAGTGGCTAAGGCGTTGCGCTGCTGAGCACGAGGTCGCGGGTTCGATTCCCGGACGCGGCGGCCGCTTTTGTGATGGAGGCGAAAAGCAAAAACGACCGTGTGTACGAGATTTCGGCGCACGATAAAGATCAACAGGTGGTCAAAATGAATCCGAAACCCTCCACTGCGGCGCGCCTCATCGCCTGCATTGCGTCGGCGCGTTAAACGCTACAATCAATCAAAACAACAAATACCTTGATAAGTATACTGAATCGATGTTCCAGCAGTTACTAAGGCAATGAAAAAACGGCAATGTCACCACAAATTGATCTTGCGAGCAAGAGTGTGCGTGCCAAAGACGCGTTTACTTCTACTAAAACTTTGCGTACCTGCACAGCTGGGATATATTTGCACATTAGTTTCCACTCCAAGACGAGTGACATGTCTCATTACCTTCACGTTACATGCGCGAAATATTTTGTAAACAGAAAAGTGCAATCGGTCGTCTTTTAGGGAATTCACTATAACTTGTACAAAGCTAATTTGCTTACCTGTCGTCTTTGGAGAAGGCGAGAAACTTGGCCGAACTGTGCCGCCCTGTGTTGCTGCACCACAGAGCTGCGCAAGAGTTGTAACGCTCCTTCCTCCACTGCCTCATATTTAGAATACATTCGAATGTATTTTATAATGCAGCGAAACTTTCAGCCTGTGTGGACGTTTAGGCAACCCGCGGAAGCCTTCGCACGCCGGCTCGCCAACGCACGTACTGAACTGGCCCGCCGTGCCCGCCGAGAGAAAGAAAAAAATATTGGCGCTGGTGAGCTGTTGGGCATGCGTGAGGAGGCCCAGAAGCGTTGACGGTGTGGAAATAAAGAAACGCTGAGGGAAATGGAAGGGCCACGCCGCAGCACCGTGCCGCTAGGATCGCCACAATTTCGGAAACCGAAACTAGCCAAAGTCGCCGACCAGTGGCGCGGTCGCGTTGACGAGCGGCATCCGTGATCCGCTTGGCGACGCTGGCGTTTCGAAGCGGCTTCTCGTTGGCGAACCGCATCCCGATCCGCTTTTCGACGTTGGCGTGGCGAAGCGGCTTCGCTTTCTCGCAGTGTGGGATCCGCTGCTCGACGCTGGCCTTTCAAGGCGGCTTCACTTTCGCTAGTTCGCTGACAGAATTGTTGGCGGCTCTTAGTTTAACGGACAAGCAGACACTGAGGGATCGGTGCGCGGAGAGGAGAAGAGGAGGAGCAGCGCGCGCTCTATCACACAGCTGGTGGGGAGAGGGAGAGAGGAGGAGCCGCGAGCGCGCTATCGCACATATAGCGTGCAGAGAGGGAGAGGAGGAAACCAGCGTTGTAGCACAGCTATTAGCACATGCCTTGGAAGCAAGAACATTCGAAGAAAACCTGTGATGGTGGCACATTTAAGTTTACGGTAGGAACACATTACATCCGTGGCTCCATGGTTCTGCCTACCCTAACTTGCTTGACTGTGTCCGGATGCTAAACTAGACTCCTGGGGATATCTTGAGCTCGCTTTGTAACCAGTAGACCTTTCGGCTATGAAATAAACGAATACACAGCAACAACATTAAAACATTATATAATGCTTTCGCAATATGCTCACTCGTTGAAAATGCTAAAAATAGCAAAGAAGCGGGTGGCAGCCTACTCACGCTACGGGAGGTTATTTTAGCCATGGTCGCCTCGACGCCGGGTTCTGGTCGGCGATCACGGGCCTTACCTTCCACATGTGCCCGCTCCCGCGCATGAGCGGAACACTGTCTGTCTAGCCTGGGTACAATCGTAAGCTGCAGCTTCGTGCATGGTACAACCTCCCTATTTGTTCTTAACGCTTTTAAGGGCTCTACGCTCTAGGGAGAGCTTCGATGTCCTCTTAATTATTTTAATAATTCCGAAAACATCCCACGTCCGCTGTATGTTTCTAATTTGCATACATTGCCACACACCGAAGAACAACTGGCTTATAACTAACGGGCATAACCAAACTGCCGCCTATTGATCACGCTGACGAAGACCGGGAAGGACAGAATGAATGTGTGGGTGAATGGTAACCAAACCCGGCAGTGTTAAGCTGCATGGGCGCAGTCTTCAATGGAGGTGTGGTAAGATACGTTCCCAGGAGAGCCGCTCCGCGGCTTCTTGTGGCAGAACAAGCAGCCTGGTTATATGGAGGGGGCCACTTCGGCCACAAAAGGAGTGCTAATCGTCCTATTCGCGCATTACAGACGGTTATCTGTGTGCGTGCATATCACCACTTTGCGAAAAACATTTTTCCATAGTAAAAGTAGTTTTGTTCATAGACGGCTTATTTAATGTTTTTAACTAAGAGGAAAATGTCAACTGCAATTTCTTATTCTTAAATTGTGCAAAACATAATTCTGTATTTGCGCACGTCTGCATAAACAATATATGTTTTTCTATTAAAACGTAGCAAACTGTTGGGAGAAGATACGTTTTTTTCTGTGACAGGCAATCCTCTCGTCTCTTGGAGTAAAAGTTTAGGAATTGATTAATCAGAGCTGTATTGATTAATCACAGCTGGATTAATCAGAGCTGTATCAGAACCGGAACTGGGGACGTATACGCCATCCGAAGAACCCCGTTATGCACAAGCGATGACCTACTCCACAGCTCTTCGTCGACCCCGCCCTGCTGCAATCCGTCGTCAAGAGGCCCCGCCATACCGCCGTCCACTGTCGCCCGCCGTACCCCTATAGTCCAATACCAGACGCCGAGGAAGACCGACGTGCAGCGAACCTCCCGATAATCGCCCGCTGTGCTCCACTGCGGAGAGGCCGACTACATCTACCGTCACTGGCCTTTTAAGAGGGTCGGTTTGCGAGGATTATCTGTGGACGCACCACGCCCCCGACTCGGGTACCGCCCTACTGAGATCAAAGAATATCTGTCCAAAACCAACCGAGGTTCAGCGCTCTTCAACCGTTCGCCGTAGCTCTCGCCGTACCAGTCTCCGAACCGGCGTAGCACTGCTGACGTTTCACGTGGAAGGTTCACCAGCCCACGCGGGAGAAACTAAAAGCAGTAGCTTCTGGAGGTGAAGTTGCACAACGGTGGAAAAACGAAAACCCTCCAACGACGCAAGGATACACCGAACACCGTACCCGTAGCCCGACGACCCGGTCTAACCCTAACGTGACTCCAGAACACGACGACAGCCCAACAGTGCGACGCATACCGGACATGACCGGGCCTCGTGTTTCCAAACGTTTCGCTGCACAGAGCCTCACATGGCATGTGTTATGTCACTGCACGCGCTATCCTTTCGAGCGCGTGCTAAAGGAAACCAACCGTTTGGGCTCTGTAACCTGAATGCAGAGAACTGAGTACTGGTGCTCACGCGTTTGGTTCAATCCCAGAGAGGTTTATCTCTTGTTTCTTCTGTTTTTTTTGTTTCCTGATTCGTTTTAAAAAAAATGTTTCTAAGCTCAAATCTACGGGTTGCTTTTGTTAATAATGGTGATTTGGTGGGCTGTGGGTCACTTTAGACTTGGCCACAGCAAATGATGACATTTAAATACCGTTCTGCCTCGGGCAAACAGACATGTCGCGTGGGTGATCTATGCAGCGAAGCGCTTGCAAATACACGACTGGACCTGCTGCTGAGAACCCGACGATAACAATGATGCACAGTTCCCGACCGACAACGCGCACAAGCCGAGATACGACGCCCCGACGTACCCAGAACTCTAGGAAGGCGGCGTCCGACGTCCAGTTGTCCATCAACGGCTTTGTCGTAGTCGGCCTCGTAGGCACCGGAGCCCACTACTCAGTAATGAGCGAATCATTTTCGTATACGGTGACGAAAGTTACTACCAGATGGCACGGTCTGCACATACGCACAGCAAGAGGCCATCTCGTAATGCCAAGTGGAACGTGCACATCACTCGTCACCATAGACGGAACCACGTACTCTGCCTCATTCGTCATTTTGCCTAGCTGCTCTGGAGACGTAACTCTTGGAATGGACATTTTGACGGCCAACGCTGCAATATTTGATCTAGAGAACAAGTCGGTACCTTTTCCCTCTGATCACTCCATGACACCGAAAACGAATCCCGAACACCATGCTGCTGTACGGATCGCCGATGATCACGTCACCCTGCCACCCCACGCAAGCATAACGATCACCGTCTAGTGTGAAGATGCTGCTCCTGACGTCGACGCTTTCGTAGAGAGTGACCAAACGTTGCTTCTCGACCGCGGTGTGTCTGTCGCAAGAATCATTGCGCACTTTAAGCCACGCCCATCGCATGCTTTGGCCACTAAGTTCACCGAGGAGTACCAGCATTTCAACAAGGGCGCTGCAATCGCGTTCCTCGAACAAACGCAAGAAGGAAGTGACGTGGTCGCGGGCGCCGACTTTGAACGCGCACCCGAAGATACCTTCAAGCTTCTGCGTCTTTTCGACGTGAATCCGGTGCTACTGGAAACCGCCGGAACAAATTATTGGCTTTGCTGCGTCGCTACAGCGAATGTTTTATGTCGAACTCAATAATACGTCACACACCTGTAGGAAAGTACCGAATTATAACCGAAGATGGAGCCCGACTTACCCGACAGTCAGCATAGAGCGTGTTTTCACACGAGCGGGAAGCCATCCGGACACATGTGGAAGACACGCTCAGCGACGACATTATACAGCCAACGAAAAGCCCCTGTGCTGCGCCGGTCCTACTCGTGAAGAAAAAAGACACCACATTAAGGTTTTGAGTTGACTACTGGCGACTGAACAAAATCACCAAAAAGGTCGTGCACCCCCTGCACAAATCGACTACTCCCTCGACCACCTCCGCCATGCGAAGTACTTCTCATCGATAGATCTAAAGACATGCTACTGGTAAATAGAAGTAGACAAGACAGACCGAGAGAAGACTGTTTCACAACCCCAGATGGCCTTTGCGAGTTCAAGGTGATTCCGTTCGGTCTGTGCCCGGCACCAGCAACGTTTCAAAGAGTCATGGGCACAGTGAAAGCTGGCCTGAAGTGGCACACCTGTCTCGCATACCTCGACGACGTTGTGGTATTCGCCCAAACTTTCGACGAACCCCTTGCAAGGTTGGAGTCTGTACTCGAGGCTATTCGCTCATCGGGGCTAACCCTGAAGCCTCAAAAGTGGCGCTTCACGTACTAGGAACTCAAGTTTCTGGGCGATGTCGTCAATGCCGCGGGAGACCTGCCTGACCCGGCGAAAACTTCAGCCACAGCGAACTTCCAAAAAACGAAAGATAAGAAGGACGTGCGAAGATTTCTAGGAGTGTTCGCACACTACCGGCGCTTCGTAGCAAACTTCGCACGCATTTCAGAGCCACTCATGCGCTTGACGAAAGATAGCACCTCTTTCAGCTGGGAAAACACCCAAGAAAAAACATTCTTCGAGCTGCAGCAACGCCCTTCCAAAACCCGTCTGTTCTCGCGTATCTCGACGAAAATGCCGAAACGGAAATGCACATGGACGCCAGTGATATACGCTTGGGTGCGGTCCTCGTCCAAAGGCAAAGCAATTGCGAAAACGTAATCGCCTATGCCAGCCATGGTCTGTCAAAGGAAGAAAAAAAACTACTCAGCCTCTGAGAAAGTGTGCCTCGTGATTATATGGGCCATTTTGAAGTTTTGCCCTTATGTGTATGGAAAACCTTTCAAGGTTGTGACAGATCACCATGCGCTGTGTTGGCTCGCCAATTTGAAGGACCCCTCTGGCCGTCTTGGTAGGTCGAGCTTGCTTTGCTTGCAAGAATTCGATGTTACACTAGTCTATATATCCGGGAGGAAACACTCCGACGCCGCCTTCCTGTCCCGCGGCCACGTCGACCCACCACCACATCATTCCAACGAAGACAGAACATTCTTTGGAGCCGTGACGGAAACCGACCTAGCCGCCCAGCACCGTGCCGACACCGAGTTACGCGTAAAGATCCACTATCTCGAAGGATGCAACATCGCCCGGCCTAGGGTCTTCCAACGGAACTTACTCGCATTTAGCCTGACAAACTCGGTCCTTGTGAAGACTTTCAGCCCCGCAACAAGAACGAATTATTTTCTTGTCATTCCTAGAGACCTTCGTGACGAAATGTGGGACGCAGGCCACGACGGCCCATCTTCCGGACATGTCGGCACAACTCGCACTATTGGAAAAATCAGACGTACTACTGGCCCTGCCATGCCTCCGAAGTCGCCCACTTCGTCCGGAGCTGCCGTGACTGCCAGCGACGGAAAACGACACCGACGAGACCCACCGGACTTCTGCAGCCGATCACCATCCTATCGAGGCCCTTCCAAGAGATTGTATTGGTACTTCTGAGCCTGTTTCCTACGTCATGATCTGAGAACCAGTGGATTGTCGTAGAAACAGACTACATGACGCGCTACGCAGAAACCGGCGCTCTTCCGAGGAGGACTGCACAAGAAGTCGCCACGTTCTTCATAAACCAAGTTGTGCTGCGACATGGATTCTCTCAAGTCGTAATGACGGACCGGGGAACCGCCTTCACTAAGGAGTTCATGCAAGAAATATTACACTACAGCAACACGGATTACAGAAGAACGGCGGCGTACCAACCCCGAACGAACGGACAAACGGAACCCCTGTACGATACGATGCGGATATGCTGTCCATGTACGTCGACCTTGAGCATAAGACTTAGCACGAAGCCCTTCCGTAGGTGATGTTTGCGTCCAACACGGCTATCCAGGATGCTACGCAGATGACACAGTTCGACCTTGTCTTCGGCAGACGGCCGACTACGTTGCTTGACGTAAGCTTACGCATATAGAAGACGACGACCTCAACGTCGACGTACCAGGATACCTTCAGCGTGCGGGGAGGCCCGCCAGCTCGCTCGAGTTCGCACAACAGACCAGCTGCTGGTGGATGCCGGACGATACAACCCCCGATGCCGTGATGCCGTGTACCGCTCCGAGGATCGTGTGTGGTTTGGGTTCCCATCCGACGACATGGACTCAGTGAGAAGCTTCTGTGACGGTATTTCGGATCCTACAGCATTCTACAACGTGTTGGCCAACTTACCTACGAGGTAATCCCCGATGGTGATTCCTGAACATCACGACCACGCACGCGGCCCCAAGTCGTCCACGTGGTTCGTGTAAAACTTTACTACGCAAGATGACACTTCTTTTGTTTGTCGTTTGTTCGCACTGTCTTTTATTTTAGCATCAGGTCGATGCCCTCTTAGAGGGGGATAATGCCGCGACCCTTGTTTTGGGTTTCTTTATTTATGTATTGTTTTTGTTGACCGGCTGCGCCGGGCTATGTTGTGCGTGTTAGCCGTAGTAAAAGGGAAGTGCATGTTCTATTCTTTATGGCACACGTGATATCTTCTTTCATAGGGAGAGTGCTTCGAACTAGCGTCACCAGCCTAGAATAAGCTTCGTTGATCTTTAAAGCTCTTGATACAATACGACTATACGAGAAACCCTAGCGCCGAGTGATAAATTCCGGCAGAGCATTTCCAGCGGCATTCGACTCGCCGACGCTCGCATCCGCACGTCACCTTGTTGACTACTTCTGCTTTGCCAAATGTGTATTCTTTGAGTGTTTAGGGGAGCACAAGTTTGCTCCAATAAACTTGTTTTCTTTGAAGACATCTGCGTCGTCTTTGGCTTCGTGACACTATATCTCCCATCCGAGCGAGCATGAGACAACCGTAAAAATTACCGGCCCATCAAATTATTCCTTTTGACATAGTAAATTAGAAAGCAGCGCTTAATCGCCGAAGGTGTCCTTTAAATTTCCCCAAAGTTCTTTTCTCTTTCCTTGGTGTTGCACTTACTCTCCGGAAGTGCAATTGAAAGCATTGGAGAATCAGCACTGCTAGGCCAATATCTGAGCATATAAAGGACCAGAGTGACGTAACCGTAACTCTGAGCCAAACAAAGCGCCCAGCCAGGTCAGACGTAGGTTACGACAATGTGCAGTTCCCCATTTAACACTTCAAAATAAAGGCTGGACTCAACGCAAGTCCAAGATGTACCTCCGCTTTTGCACCGCTCGGGCGCAGGTCTTTCTTGGCCGGCCGCGCAATCACAGGTTTCAGTGGATGTCGCATGATGGCGCTGCTAACGTGAGGCTACCGCATACGGGATTTCCCGTCACCTTGTAAAGGGCAGGTTCACTGTAGGAACATGCACTGCTACTCGCCTATTTCGCACTTCTGCAATTCGCCTCTTCGAACTGCTCATGCAATCAACGTAAAACGCATCTCAAAGTCGAAAATATCAGGGAATTTATTTGGACGCTGTTGTGTTACAGTAATCGAGCTATGCTGACAGAAGGATGCGTGCATAACTCGCAATAAGCCGGCTTACAGTTCCATTCCCCTCATAAAACAAGGGGAGAAAACAGGCGTTGCAGCGAAGAAAATCACAGGACTACGCGCTGCAAGCTATTAGGAACTTCATTCAGAAAAGTGTGACAGGCATTTCAGTCGACCATCACAAACGCTGATTGACACAAAGATAACAAATTTTACAGGTATTAATATAGGGTGTCATAATGTAGCGTGCCTCATATTTTGAACGAACAATTATACCACAGTAAGTGGTGAGAGTGCCATATTTCTTGAGTGGAGGGTGCAGCCGAAAATGGCGCAATAGCACTGCCAGCCATGGCCGACGGAAATGGCAGATGTTCTAAACCTTCCAAATTAGCAAAAAAAAACAGCTTTATTGAAGCGTTAGTATTACTAGTAGATAAAGAGATATCATACCTATAAGGACTAGTTTTCTGCAAATCGTACGCCAAGGACAAAATGTTTTTGCGTAATAACAACTTTCTCATATGGCTTTTACGTGAAAATTTTTGTTCCTCTTCATTTTGTTTTTTGTTTCTTCTTTTCACCTTCGTTTATTGTGTATGTTTTCCTTCCGCATTATAATCTCCCAGTTTTTGTTAGCACCTTTGTTATCTGTTTTTTGCCTCATCTTATCCACTGTTGTTTGAAGCCGCGCTTTACAGAGAAGCCCTCAACGCATCTTTCGCTCAATCTATCGAAATAGCAAATTAGGCCATAAGTGTGGTTTTTGCAGATTTGGGGGCACCAATACGAAATGGGTCCATGGCCAGGGTGGTTTGACTGCTGGCCACGATGTGACAATTGTCTTTTCTGTCCGGTCGAATTATGCAGTCACAACAAATCACGATGCGGCGGTCCTATTATGTTTTGAATCCGGGCTTGAACTATCCGTGTCCCAGACCGCCACAAGTGGCACACCACGCCGTGAAATATTATCGCAGCGCGTATCGCAATCTGGTAACTATTTAGAAAATCGTAAGTGTAATCTTGCAGGGCGATAGATTGCAATGATACACTGGCGATAGGGACTCCTTTTTTACCATATGGCGTCAGTTCACTTATGGGACCAACATTATTTAAGCAATTCTGGACTTATCAGCCATGGTTTACCTCAAAGGCACATTCACTATATTCACCGTGGTATTGCTTTCCCATTTCTGAGGTAAGTTTCCGGATTTTTGTTACACATCCGTCAATTAGCATTTAAGCTTGTCGCTGTCACTTCCACTTGGATTACCGACACTATGGTGAATGGCAAGAAGAGGGTGAAAATATCAAGCCTCACTTGAAATGCTTGGCTTGAGCTAGGCATGCGCGTAGCACCGGCGATAACGGGGATATCTTGACCCGACGCAGCGTTTGGTGTATGGGCGAATGCATACCAGTAAGTCTGTACCAGCAGTTTGGACGAAGCAATATTACAATATTAATGCAGCAGCTTTACATCACTCGGCAGGCCGGTAAACCTGCATCTCTTGCTCAAAGGCCGAGCAGGAAATGGCAGTTGTGTCAAGAAATGAACAGGTCAAAGACTGCTATGACTCGTGCCTAAATTCTCAAGGAAGCTCCTTATAGTAAGGCAAGCTAACCGCGTTCAAAACAGGGTCGGGTAAACTTGTGGCTGGGTGGCATTAGAACAATGATAATCTGAAATTTCAGACAAACAGGGATCCCAGACATCATCAAGCCTCACGGCTACGGCTCAACTAAAGGTACATCATCTCCTGAGTGCTATACAGCCATCCCACCAGAAACATTTTTAAGGAATATATAATGTGTAAATGAATTTTAAGGCATGCACATCCCAGAAGCAAATAGGTGATACAATCAAAGTACAGTTTTTACTATCTGTCCTTTCCCAAGCTGCAGAAATTACCAAGCCCAAGCATGGCAAATCATCAGAGGCCAATGTATCCGAACTGGCAAAACCTCGGCCGCAATTATTGGATGGTGCTTGAGAAAGGTGACAAGCCAACAGTTGTCCAAGCTCTAGAAGGCCAATATTGGACAACGCTTGGCAAAGTATGTTGCCATGATAATGCCTAGGGTGGACCCCACGCTAATTCCATTTTTGGCTTTGTGGCTAATCGCTATGGCCAATGCCTATTCTATGAGTTGCCTCCCGGCCCTATTTCTGCTTTATACATGCCATTATACAGGAAATTATTTAGCAAGTGCGTATTATCAATTTATTTATGCGCACTCGATGAATATTTCCCTGTGCAATGGCATGTATAAAACAGAAATCGGACCGCGAGGTGCAATAAACTGCATCAACTTTGCGAAGCAATACGTGACTTGCCAAAAATATTTGAACAACACAACAAATCACGTCTCTTTGCCTAACTTTATTATTATTTGCACACCAAATTTACAAAAAAGCTGTTTAACCGTCGCAAGAATGCGAAACAAGCTTTCTCAAAACACAAACACGAAAGCAGACACAAACACAATAGTCGAGAAAAATTAAAAAGCGCTGCTCGTAAAGCGCGAACCGATCAATGCTTCGTTTAACTGTTTGAGATGCCTACAAAACAGAAGCATTCAGGTAAATGAAAACAAAGACCCTCCTCCCCAGTAATTCGCAGACCTGCCAAGATCACAATGTAGTTCAACAGCACTAGTGTAGAATAGTCCAGCTTGGAAAACTTGTTCTTTCTGCAGCATCCGCCACTTGTCCACGGGAAACACCTTTACGTTGTAGCGCCTGTAACAAATAAAAAAAACATTCACTACAATGGTAAAAACACGCTGTTTACTAAAAACAGCACCTAGCCCCATCCTTAACGCATACAAGTGCGAAAATATTCAACCTGAACTTTTAGCTTCTTAGGATTCCCGATTAAACATGAAACGTACTGCACTCTCTATTTTTCAAAACTGCGTTTTACGGTAGCAGTTACTTGGCTCGCTCTTGAGATAACAGTCCGGAATTTCACCGAAAATGCGCTTCACACTTATTGCAGTCGCGCAGGGTAAAATGAAAAAAGTCCAATAGACAAAGCAACACGTCATCGGTTCCATGAACTTTTGTTGTGGCTACTGTAGTCACATAAAAAATTAATTATTCGCGACTGAAATTTCGTGCGGTCAACGTTTTATTAGAGAAAGTTTGTTTTCTAAGAACGCCGGATCAGTCTACAAGGCAACGCACTACACAATGGCTTCGGGACGCACAAACGTTCCACCTTTTTTTTTTTGCATGAGATCTATGCCAACTTGGAGGAAGATGAGAAGCCTTGTGACATTTTTATGTCGGGATATTTTAATTGGCAACTAAATAAAGCGTCCATTAAAGCGACGCTACAAAACGTAACTGATTGTGTATTAAACTGGTTACAGCGTTGCTGTCGCCTTCGCTTACATCTGCCTCGTCGGACGCGCCAGAAGCGAACGGAACCGACGAAGCCCAGTGGCAGTGTAATTTTTTTGTCGCTCGACAATATCTCTACGTCGCTCAAGAAAATATTGAAACGAAAGGTCCACTTATAGTTAGAGTTTAATGAAGCCAGCCTAATTAATCAGGAACTATTATAATGCACACGAGTCTTGCTTCAAATGCTGAACGTCGTGAACCTGCAGTGGGTGCACGGCCGCTTGTTCCGAAAACACAAAGCCGGAAAGAGGATAGCTAGAAGTGGTGTCCCACAAATGGAAGCAACTGTATGTGACCACTTAATTGTTCGCAAGAACCAACACTAAGCAGCATTCACACGCGCCATTTGTTATAAACGACATCTGAAGTTTTGGCGGGAACGAGCGGGAGCTCCGCAGTAGGCAAGCCATGTTATTCCACCAGTCAAGTATACTTTAAACACCGCCACGGACACCAAAACGCACATCACAGAGACGTACAGGGGTACTATGGTGGTTTATATGCCACGAAAGAGACGCAGGTGTCGAAGCGACGCGACCGCCCGACCGCCCGCCAGCCTAGCCGCGGAGAAAAAGAACGCTCGAAGGCACAACGCTCAAGTAGTCAGACGGACACCATTGCGTTAGGACACACAAATGACCCATTCCTAGAGAACGTGTAACACTATCTCGCACGCTATTTTGAATACGCTGTACTTTATTTTTAGTACGCTTTGTTTCGTGGAACGGAGCTGTGGCTCTTTAGGTAACTACTTTTTGCTGCATTGTGGCCTGTTCACCGCTCAACCGTCACCGCTACGGGCTCGGGCAGCGCAAAGCCAAAATTCGCTTTTATCCGTCTGCTGAAACTCGGCCACCTATGAGCTTTCCTTGTGACGTTCCTTCCGGTCGCTGTTTGCTTGGCGCTTATAAATCTTTCAGCCGAGTTACCGATGAATGGCCTATAGCTAGGAAGCCAATGGCGACCCATGGTTTTTCCAACCATTGGCAATCGACCTCTTTTGCTTGGGAAGCTTTTCTTGGCGATGCGAACGCGGGTACGTGCCATTTGTAGTAATGAATAAAGAAAAGACGCACAAGAAAATGACTATCATTACTTATAAAAATGCCCCAACTTTCTCTCATGCGACAAATCTTTTTTTGCGATAGAATGCCCGTTGGCATAAAATAACCTATTTGCAGGCCGAGATAGGCACCCGTCTCTCGAAGGAAGGCAAGAGGGGAGAGTGGTAGGGTCCCCAGCACCACAGCTAGAAGTCAGGGGATCTTCCAGGATTGAGGCCTGTGCCTCTCTGCTGACACTTTCTGGCTGAGATTAGGGAAGGACATGCCCATATTGGATGGTCCGGATCAGCTTGTTTGCAAGGAGCTGTGCAGAAGCGGCATGGTAGCGTGGTGGCCATGCACTGGTCACAACAGGTGAAAGCGCCACTCCAACTTGAAGCCTGCGCAGCAAAGCCTCTTCCCGGAGAACTAGTCTACCCGGGATATCCGTTCCACACAGTGGGGTGAGGGCGCGTGAGGCGTGACGCAGATCATCCTTCCGTTGGAGAAAGTGTTCTATTGAACCAGCTGTTAGCATTGGCAGCGGCCGAGGAACAGGCGTAGGGTGACAAGCCCCATCCGCTGCAATGTGAGTGCAGAGCGTATTCCACCGAACCAGCAACCGGAGAGGGCAGGGGTACGTGTCAAGTAGAGTGTGGATGTCCCTTGAAATACTGAAATTGTTGCACAGTCGGCGTAAATCCCGTATCACCGCCATTAAGCCCGTTTAAAGATGCAGGATGGAACCCAGTGGGGCGCGCTGTAACGCCTGTGTTAGTGCCTTATAGATAAAACGCCACCCTTGGACCCACAGTCTACGAAGGCCTCTACCGCGTCGTAATAGGTCTCAGCCTCAGTACTTATTCTCTGGAACATGCTTTTTCGGTAGATCGAGTGTGAAGTGGAGTCAGTGGTGGGTTGCTGATAACCTGGGAATACAGCAATGGCGGCCTGATTACAGGGTGATCTGGCGAAGCGTATAGGGAACAGACCATATAACTAGCTAAGGCCGCTACTTCCGAAACAAAAGTACATTGTGTATTGGGGCTGAGCGCAGTTGTTCGGACAGTTGGTCAAGCGTCTTCAGCTGAGCCTCAGCTTGGAGCGATGGTATAGGGGTCATTCTAGGGAGGCAGGTGATGGTGCGCCTTGCGACTTTGTTAATAGCCTCATGTAGGGTCCACTCCATCCGATTCATGAACGGGAACTGGGCCGGGTAGACCAGTCGAGACTGCAGTACTGACCTCACGAGGCTGCAGTACTGACCTCATCTTGGAGCTGGAGCGACCAGACTTCTGAGAGTTGCGTTGAATCAGGTGGAGCATCATGCCTGCATTCTGCCGGGCAGATCGAATCCTCACTGCAGCCTTTCCAGACGAAAAAATTTCCTACCCTTGCACTCGAAGAGATGTGGCAGTGCATATGGGTTGGCGGGAAAGTTGGAGTGTGAGGGGAGGAATCGCCACTTTTTGACGGCCTCAAGCACTGGCCACCGGCAGAATGGCTGTTTTGTCCGCTGAAACTGGCAGTCCAGCGTATTGACGCCACGTCTGCGTGTCTGTCAAGGTTCGTGGAAGGCAAATGCTTTGGCGATACAAGTCCGGGTGGACGGTCCACATCGTTATGGCGTCCGCGTAGAAGAGGAAATGCAGATCCCGTATGGAGCCCAGATGCCGGGCAAGCGGCAACACCACATTATTAAAAAGGAGGGGCCAAATTACTTACCCCTGAGCTACTCCCCGAGCTGGTGTAAAGTTGCCATTGGCGGTCAGATGTTTGAATGGCGCCGCCTGGCTCTGATTCCAGCTTACGCACTCGCGCCGCTGTCGTATGCTACACTGGCGCCGTTGCAACACCCGCGGATCTGTCGTCCGCTTGTGAGGGGCAGCAGTGTCTGTGCTAAAAAATCGCCCGTTTTGATGCTCTAGTGCAGTAAAAAGCGTATTGACACTAATCCAGTTTGTCCGCCAGCTTCTGACACATCTGAATAATTTGAAGCTGCATCCCGCACAAGTTTGCAACACACGAGGTGAGAGAGAACAACTTTTTTACAGTATCGCTCCGAAGATCATGTGTAACTCGCCTTTTCTACTTATTTGCGAGGTTCAGTGTGTAGAGTTCCTCGTTAAGTATTTAAATGCGAAAGCTTTCATAAACTATTTTTGAGATGCTCATATGATGACTCAACAGTGTAATGCTAGGCACCAAGCCACGTGTCCCTGCACGCGCCTCGTGCAGCAGTAAATAAAATGGCTGTCTTCTATTTCTTTCGTTGTTGTTGAGTTGTATCAGATGAAGGCTTTTTTCTTAAACCGACGCATTCATTTTTTTTGCACCATCAGAAATGTCTTCACCTATTTGGGGATGTTCGGGAGGCTCACAAAGTTAGTGTAGATATTTTCTTCAGGCAGCAAGGCATACAATACCTTATTCACAAATTGCTTCGCTATGGCGGCGTACACAAAGGTGCCTATCTGGAGCGTGCGTTGTTTATTCACATGCAAATGCAAAGAGGAGGTTTGTGCTACGCAACCGCGAAAAAGCGCGGAGGTCGTCCATTGTACTGTAAGGCGGCTTTTGGGGCCCGAAATTCTATCGTAACCATCGTTATCAAAACAAACTGATTATCAACCCAAACATTTAGGACATGATTACGGCGTTGGAGGCTTAATATACTCGCTAACAAACGTAATAAATGGTATACGTCCTGGTTTCTAGGATAACAAGAATTGGAACGGATAAATATGCACAAGCAGCTCTCTAATGTTTTCCAACCCTTTTAAGCGTAAAGAACAAATCCTGGCTTACTCGGAAGGGTGTTTTATGAAATGAAGAAAATTATTCTTACTGTCTTGTCCTAGAATGAGGACGCTGCCCACTAACCAGCTTGATTTTAGAGTTAAATAATGTTTTCTCCGCATGCCCCTCCTTCTCTTGAGTGCAATTTTGCTATAACACATATCTGAATATCGGGAAGCGATGTCCGCGGGAAATGTATTGAAATGTAACTCCAGGTCTGAACAAACATAGCGTTACTTTATTTTTACCGTATGTGTTCCTAGGTTTGCTCAGTAAGTCCTCATACTGGTTCGAAGCGAGGTAAAAAAGCAGCCCACGCGTTTTCACATATTGGGTTATTTGGAACTCTACCTACATTTTTGGCTGCTCATACTGCATGTCGGCTTAATTTGATGCCATGACAACGTAAAGGGATGTGATACAATACTTTCGAGCGTTCGGCAAGGTCGCAAGAATGGTTTTTTCTTACATACGATAACAGGGAATCGTAATGGCTTCTGCCAAAGATGACAGCCCTGAAGGCCTGGAATTTGTTTTGGTCTCGCATTTTCGCAATTGTCGGCCACCAGCAGCGGGCTCTTCCCTATGTTAGAGAGAGTGCTGGATACAAACTCTTAGCAATGTTTTTTTTACGGAGCGCTATCAAGAATCGTACTTTAAGTCACGCCTTCAGCTAGTGGGCGATTCTTAGTCTTTCATTATGATAAAAAGTTACGCATATGCAAAATCTGTCGCGTGCACGCACACAAAGTCAACTGAGCGCCAAGAAACAGCAGTGAGAACGATCTCAAGTGCAGCGCACGACAAATGCGAGAACCGCTATGCCCACGTCATGGAGACGTGTTTCACAGTGCCGCCCGTAGCGGTGCTCACCTCCAAAAGGGCAGGGGCTGGTTTTTAGTTCCCTTTGTTGGAAAGATTCTATAATACAGAAGTTAGCGCCTAGCTCCGACTCTGCGCGCTCCGCACAGGAGCGGATTCGCAGGAATGGGGCGACGCCAGCAATGTTGTTTCTTCCGGAGCGGTATAAAAAACTACATTTTAAATCACGACTTGAGCCTGTGTATGCGATTTTAAGTCTTTTATTATAATAAAAGTGGCGCATACTCAAACTCTGGTGCGGGAGAGCATCAAAAGTCACCGCGTGCAAAGAAACTGCACGGAGAGTGAGCCCCAGTGAAGCAGACGACAAATGCGAGAATCCCTAAGCCGACATCACGGAGGCACGCTTAGCAGCGCCCCCCCCCCCCCCCCCCCATGGTCGGGCTCAGCGCCAATAGCTTCCCCGCCGATTTGTATAGAAAAAGATATTTGTTCAGGAAAGGTCTGGATGAAAGTGCACAGCTTGTCTTGGAGACAAACGCTTCTTCAATTATAGCCCCGTGGCTGACGCTATCGTAGGCCTTGTAGATGTCCATGGCAAAACGTGCTTGCACTTTCTGTCAACCACCACTCACCAACACCACTGACGACAACTGGCCAAGCCCATCTTTTGTACCCAGACGAGGTATACACCCAATCTGGGCCGCGTGGTACTGTCATGTGTCAGGGCACCCCCTGAGAGGGGGACGCATCAAAACCCCCGAAAACGGGACAAAAAAGAACAAAGGAACGGCCATTTGAAGTGCCCGCCAGGAGCGCGCCAATCAGCAAGCGCCAGGGCCGGCGCACCGAGGAATCCTGGGCAAAGGTGGCAGCGCACTGGTCGGCCAATCAGGGAAGGCCACGCATGGGACAAGTGGCGAGATGATCATATAAGGACAGGGAAGAAGCAAGAAGCCAATGGGAGTGCGCCACGAGTGAGCCCAGAGGGTATAAAAGCGGGGCGCACGAAGAGAAGGGAGAGGCAAGACAAGGGCAGGCAAGACAACCAGGAGGCGGCCGGAGCACGTGAGCTTCACGGAACGAGCCAGGGGGACGCGGCCAGGCCATCAACCACGCCATCCGACCCTGGGCGGGAGCGGGCCGACTTGGCATCGGCACCGTCATCCTAGGTGCACCACGAACCTGTGTTTTAGTGGCCCCAGCGGCATCGGTCGGGCACCAGCGGCCAGCGCCCATGCTCCGTCGACGTTCGTGTCGACGGCCCAGAAAGGCTACGTTCGGGCCGAGCCAACCTCGAACCTCCAGCGGCAGTGGCTACCAGGTGGTAGCCGCCGAGGAAGCACGCCGCCGAAAGGATTACCGCGCGCGTCGAACGCCGGCATCAAGTACCGCCACCGAGAGCGGCTACCAGGGGTAGCCACAGAGGAAGGAAGTCGGGACGCGCCGAGCCCACGCCGTCCAACGAGTGACCGCGCGCATCGAACGCCGGCACCGACGACGCGAGACGACGGCTACCACCGAGTCGCGGCCACGCAAGGGTGCGACACGTCAGCGCCGACGACCGGGGTAGGCCAGTCCATTAGGGACGCAATCATCGGACACAACTAGGAAGTTGTGGTTTAGTGAGATCACCTGGAGGGTGATAGAATGAGTTGAGTCGGACAAATTGCATAGAACTTTATTGTAGATACTTTTGAGTTTTGATTTGAATTGTATATTTAGCTGTTAAGTTAGGGGTTTGTATGCGAGTTGTATTTGGGGATTGTAGAGGTTTGAGAGTTTATCGTTTGTGTGTAGTTTAAATATTGAGTGCTTTGCCTGAGGGTTTTTTTGCATGTGTACATTAAATGTGTGTTATGTCAAACTCGCCAACGGCTTCCCTGTGTCCATTTCTCCGAGCTGGTTAAGACCACCCCACCATCATTCACGTGACAAACAAATGGCGAGCCTGCCAGGATCTTGGCATATCAACTGCCAGGATTGATTTATCCTCACCCAGGATATTTCCATCGGGCCCAGTCACATCTCTAACCAGCTTGGAGAATGGATTTGGAAAGGTTGTTGACGCTAGTTCAATCGCGAGGTTTCAACAAAAAGCAGTTTTTAAATGCGAATGCATTTCTTAGTCGGGAGTTGTCGTGCTCCGTCGGCGTGCGCCTGCATTCCTCCAGCGCGAGAACACGTGAGCGCGCGCCTCGTAGTTCTGCCTTCGTCGTCGTCATCGTCGTCTCGGCGCGGGTCCGAATGCATTTCTTAGTCGGGGGTTGTCGTGCTCCGTCGGCGTGCGCCCGCAGGTGTTATCTCTCCGCGCTCCTTCTCGCCCTAGCAACAGCTGTGGCGCGCCTAGCAACCGGAGCAGGTGGTAGATCGGGCGGGTGTAGCGGAGGGCAAGGGGAGAGGAGGAGCGCGCCCGGGCGTGTGACGGCGCTCGCATCGCGGAGCTCGGGCGGAGTGGCGGAGAGTGAGTGGAGAGGAGGAGCGCGCTCGGGCGTGTGAGGGCGCTCGCATCGCGGAGCTAAGCGGGAGAGAGAGCTCGCGCGCAGGGCGGGCGTGTTGCGTGGGTCTCTCTCTCCTCTCCGCGTACTCTCTCTCCGCTCGCTGCGCTCGGAAAATGTATATAAATGCAGTGGAGTGCACGCCTCCCTCCGTTACTTCTTGCCGCAGCGCACTCATCGGTGAACCCAATGCATTCGCATTTCCGCACGATCCCCTTCGGGGAGGTTGGGGGAGTTTTTTTGAATTGCTAGATGGAGAGAGCCACAGAGTGCGTGAGAAACTGGATGCAGAGATAGAAGAACTGCGAAAGAAGGTAGAACTAAAAGAATCGAGGCGGCGGATTGGGGAAAATAGTTTCTACGAATAAGGAGGGAGCGTGGAACCCGCCGCACGTGAAAGTCAGGGCATGCGCCTAGCGCCCAGCTTTGATGCTAAAAGCAAAATAATAGAAAAAGAAAAGGGGCTCTCGCGACAGAGCTCCCAGGAGAAAAGACGCCAAGAGAGCACTGAACATGCTGCACGTGAGACCGAAGGCACGCGGATCGCCGACCGCGATGAGTCACGTGCGATAGAGAGAACGCAGGTCGCAGATCACGATGGAGCACGTGAGGTAGAAATAACCCAGGTCGCAGACAATCACGAGGTCAAAAGTAAAAACGAAGACAAAGAAAACAATTGTTTGTTTGGACAGCTCGCCGAGGAGAAAGGCGCATTCGAAGGGCGAGGCAGTGAACTGGCTGGGCGTGGCTCAACCGCAGGTCAGGCACTTGAAGCTGAGCGCACTGAGAACGCGCCAGGTGACGACAGCTTGCTGCTGCCTAGTAGATCTGACTCCGTTGATTTCAAGGATCCTGAATTATTAATTATTGAGACTGAGGTACCTGATGATCCGTGTACGGGCAGGAATTGCAGCCGGCCAGAAGGCTGGAATCCTGGGCCATGGGAAATGCCTACGGCTAGGGAGAGTAGCCTCATCCCCGAAAATCCTAGTGCAAAGGGTTCAGACAATGATGCGGGGAGCTCAGCGTCTGAGGTTGTCAACGGGGTTACCAGTGCGCAGACGAATACCGGGATCTCAGACCAACTGGGGCACCGACCTGAGACCGAGTTGATTGTGCTCGATGAAGAGTCAGAAGTAGAGCAGTGTGGCAGCAATGCAGTGCATGGGCGAGGGATCTCAGGCAAAAGGACGCTGGGAGCTTCGAATGAGCTAGCGGAAGCACACTGCTGTAAGGAAAAGCCTAAACATAAGCAAAAGAGAAAGCAGTGCAGGAGACCAGAGTCGCCCACCAGTAGTCCGGGTGCGAACGGCAATGAGACTACCAGATTGAAAGGCGGTCTGGCTCGAAAATTTGCTCAGATAAGGCACGAAGATGGGCAGATAAGCAGACGACGGGCCAAGAGGAGGCAGGGTGATAAAAACGCCCACAGTGAGCACGGCAAGTCAGGTCGCTCAGGGCACAGAAGACCTACCGCGCTAAAAAGCTTGCGAGCTAGGGGTCAAAGGAACACTCTCTATTGCCCAGTAGGATGTGAACTCGCAAGGCTTCGGCGCCGCAGGCAACCATTCAGCCATGCTACGTGCCAGAGGCAATCCAACAGTGTGACGAAAGTCGGTTTGCCGAACCGAGTTGACAGTGTTGTTAAGGGTGCGGAATGGTTGAGGAGGAAGAAGGTTAAGATGAAGCCATAGGTCAACGAACCTGACGGAAACCACGGAGTTGACTCGGAAAGGAATAGGACCCATAACGGTGACGAATGAGTGTGTGTTAGAGTCTCAGCAGTGTAGTAGAGTGAAAAGGCAAGCTTCCTGTAACTGTATAGCCTATAATGAAAATTGTGGTGTTTAATTTTAGATTATCCAAGTGTGTGATTTTGGTGATGTTAGAGCAAATGGTATGAGTAGTTGGGTGTCTGTGCATGAAGGGTAGATATGAAAGAAGTAGTTGCGAAGTGCGGTTGAGTAGTAGGAGGAGGAAAAACGTCCGTTTGTGCCGCTTGATAGAGTGAGTAGAGTGGGGTTTAAGAAAGTGATGGATTTATGATAAAACGGAAACGTTGTGTGAACCAAGTGTGTGTGTTCGGGACACAAGTGAACTACAGACAAGGGCGAAGTGTCAGGTGAAAAGTGCATCGAAAGAACTGAGCAGTGGTGATGAACAGTGGGCTCATGAGAAGTGACCAAGGGTTGTGGAAGAAGAGGACATCGGCGGCCAAGATTAAGCAGTTTTTTTAGAAAAAAACTCTTAAAGCGGGGGGTAATTGTCATGTGTCAGGGCACCCCCTGAGAGGGGGACGCATCAAAACCCCCGAAAAAGGGACAAAAAGGACAAAGGAACGGCCATTTGAAAAGCGCGCCAGGAGCGCGCCAATCAGCAAGCGCCAGCGCCGACGCACCGAGGAATCCTGGGCAAAGGTTGCAGCGCACAGGTCGGCCAATCAGGGAAGGCCACGCATGGGACAAGTGGCGAGATGACCATATAAGGACAGCGAAGAAGCAATAAGCCAATGGGACTGCGCCACGAGAGGGCCCAGCGGGTATAAAAGCGGGGCGCACGAAGAGAAGGGAGAGGCAAGACAAGGGGAGGCAAGACAACCAGGAGGCGGCCGGAGCACGTGAGCTTCACGGAACGAGCCAGGGGGACGCGGCCAGGCCATAAACCACGTCATCCGAGCCTGGGCGGGAGCGGGCCGACTTCGCATCGGCACCGTCATCCTAGGTGCACCACGAACCTGTGTCTTCGTGGCCCCAGCGGCATCGGTCGGGCACCAGCGGCCAGCGTCCACGCTCCGTCGACGTTCGCCTCGACGGCCCCGAAAGGCTACGTTCGGGCCGAGCCAACCTGGAACCTCCAGCGGCAGCGGCTACCAGGGGGTAGCCACAGAGGAAGCACGCCGCCGAAAGGATTACCGCGCGCGTCGAACGCCGGCATCAAGTACCGCCACCGAGAGCGGCTACCAGGGGATAGCCATAGAGGAAGGAAGTGGGGACGCGCGGAGCCCACGCCGTCCAACGAGTGACCGCGCGCATCGAACGCCGGCACCGACGACGCGAGACGACGGCTACCACCGAGTCGCGGCCACGCAAGGGTGCGACACGTCAGCGCCGACTACCGGGGTAGGCCCGTCCAATAGGGACGCAATCATGGGACACAACTAGGAAGTTGTGGTTTAGCGAGATCACCTAGAGGGTGATAGAATGAGTTGAGTCGGCCGAATTGCATAGAACTTTATTGTAGATACTTTTGAGTTTTGATTTGAATTGTATATTTAGCTGTTAAGTTAGGGGTTTGTATGCGAGTTGTATTTTGGGATTGTAGAGGTTTGAGTGTTTATCGTTTGTGTGTAGTTTACATATTGAGTGCTTTGCCTGAGGGTTTTTTTGCATGTGTACAATAAATGTGTGTTATGTCAAACTCGCCAACGGCTTCCCTGTGTTCATTGCTCCGAGCTGGTAAAGACCACCCCACCATCCTTTCACGTGACAGGTACCATAGAAAGGTGCCCAACCACCATTGATGAAGGGCTGCCAGCATGCTCTCCAAAATATTGCACATATGGGCATCAAAGTGCTTGGGCGCAAATTGAGAAGATGGTCGGGTGACTTCCCTGGCTTTGGTATAGGCACTGTAGAATCTCTTTGAAGGGGTCGCAGCCGCATCGTCATCGACCGCCATAGGTCTGGTGTGGCCAGCCGTTGTCTTGAAGCGACAGAGGTCAATCATCTCCTGTGCTCAGGCATAATCCTCATGTCTAGGGGCGCACGAGCGCACGCATTGCTTCTACGTCTTCCCTTCCCTTCGACATTCCATTAAAGACAGACCTCCATGGTCGCTTCTCTCCCCCCTTGACGCTCGAGTCTCATCCTTGGGGGTCGACGGATCCCACAGGCACAATATCGGCGTGAAGCCACGTTTCTGGCATTTGAGCAGAGATTCAAACCTCGTTTATGTATTCGAGGATGTGGCTAAGCGCTGGTTCATCGAGGTGTTTGTACACCTCATATGTAACGCCGGGCGGCCACGGAGTCATCCGAAGTTTTGCGTGGTCAATCGCAGCTGGAACCTCAGCCAAGGTGAAAGCTGATTGAATTCCATGTGCCGCGTCGTCAGAGGGCAGTGAAACAACCTGGTGTGAAAAACGAAATAGGCACGGGCTACTGGTTGGAAGGATGTCATAGGCAGGGTACAAATCGCGGGCAACATCGGTGGCCAATTGGTTGGGAGTCCTGCGCGATGCCAGACACACACTGGCTGGCGCATCCGAATTGCTGCCTCTACTTTCCATCGCACGAAAGGTGTGCCACATGGATGATGAAGTCACGAATGGGCCTAGCGATTCACACCAGCTTAGCCATCGCTGCCTTGACAGACACTTCTCATAACGACTCGCAGCCAAAGCTCCTTCTTGCCTCCACACACAAGGGATCTCTTGAGGCAGCCCATAGATGCAACAGTCGGAGGTCAGGTTTCGGCTGGGACTCCTCTTCCCAAGTTTTCTGAGACTCGTCCTCCAGAGCATACCTAATAACAGCGATGGGATCTCCGCTGAGCGCCGAGGGGGCTGTGTTTGTTTTACCCAGAAAGTCATCCCAATTCATCACCGTGCCTCTACGTCGAAGGCGACGCGTCGAGCTCGCGGCAATGCCAACCCTAACGTAATGATAGTCACTGCCGCAGCAGTGTGATTCTCGCTGCCATGCTAGCGTATCACCCCCAAGTCACCATGTTAATCAGGTGAGTACGGTCGTATACGAGAATAAATACATCGACGCGTACGGCACTAAGTGTGCTTAAGTAGCGTCAAGTTAGCATCACTAAAGTGGACCAGTAACACAAGCCCGCATTCATTTCAGTTGGGGTACCACCCCCAGTCCAAATAGGAGCACTAAAGTCCCCAGCCACAAGTATGGGACAAGTATGCTAGGGTCTCTCCACTATCGCATTATTTCTTCGTCCATGCGACGAATACGGCCGACATACACCAACTATTAGGACGCACCCTGGAACCAAGGACATTGGAAGAAAACCTCTGATCGTGGCTGGACTAAATTTGCAACAAGGCCCTCTGCCTAAAATTTCTTGTTTTCGGGATCCTAAACTAGCTACCTGGATATATCTTGAACTCGTTCAGCGTCTACTGGGCCTTTAGGCTGTGAAATAAACTAAACAGAACATTATTGTAAAAAATGGCTCTATTCACGATGTAAAGGTGATTGGAAAGCAAAGCTTTAAACGACACCCACAACAATTGCTCATGCGACCTCATTTAAATTCACACACGTGGCTCTACAAAAGACTGAAACCAGAGATTCTGCCAGCGGTTACCTGAAATTAAAGGGGGCGGCGTCCCGGATGCCCCTGCTGTAGCGCGGACGTGCGTCAGCAGAAAGAAAGTGGAGAGGAGCGTCTTTCGAAGCGTGAGACAGAGGAACCTAGCCATCCTGATGTGCTAGCCCGGGGCTACACCACTGCGCAACTCAAGCGCATACACCGAAACAATTCGACATGCGAGCTTAGTGATTCCCATTTATACCGATTGAATCTAGCTAGTTAAGTAAGTATAAGGATTAAGAGAAAACTGAGGGAACTTTCATAATCGCCATTTATCCGAAAAAGTTCCGCCTTTCGCCTTTTAATAGCCCTTAAAACACAACCGAATGGGGTTTCACTAATTTACAAAACGGAGTCGCATTCTCTGCAAGCAGTGCGCAAAAGGTAGCGCTTCTCTAGCAGCCGGATCGTCTGTACCGGGTCTCTAGATTGTTTTCCCGTCCTGCAAAGCAATCCGTAACGTATCTTTGCCGTACGACCACTTAATTCCGTCGGGCCCGGGTTACCGAGGAGCTGCTGTTGAACCAGTTAATCAATCCGTGCGAAGGAAGCGTACAGTGGAAGCCAAGCTGCGCCAAACAAAGGCGAAGCAGCGCCATGCCCAAAACAGCCGTTGCTAAAGCAGACTACAAAGCCGTCCCGCCGACGCGCTGTTGGCCAGCATTGCCTCCTCGCAAGAAACGCTGGGTAAATTTGTCGCGGCGTATACAGTATTCTCGGCAAGTGAAACCTCCCGCCGGCCTCCCCCACAGTGGGAAGAGTCGCTGCGATCGCACGCCGCCATGGGAATTTTGGGTACTGTGGGAATCGGATTGGCAGCAAGTGGCTAGTGCCAAGGGCTATGGATTAGCTTCTCGGCTGTAAAGCGCGTATTAGTTCTGTTTTCGGGGTGGGCCTTTCTGGCATTCACTGACTATAACAGACAAGTCTAAATAACAGCGTGATTAGCACTTACCGAATGTGGTCACGTTGGCGGGAATTTCTTAACAGGTGACCACATGCAGCGACGGCAACAAGCGACGCGAAAAACGTAACCAAAAGGTGCAACAACAGAGTGTACTGGCCGAAAGCGAAAAATGAAAAGAATTCATACACTGCCGCCTATGTCCTCTGTCGTCGTCGCTCGTCGTTACAGTTCACTGTATCGTTACTGCCGCTCGCTTGTGGGCTGTTTCTGGCCGGTAAAAAAAGCGAGGGAGGGCCGTATTTCTGTGTATAAGTTAAACCGCTGGCTGCTGTCGCCCACCCTATAGCCACTAAAAAAAATTTGCTAGCCCACCCTATCCGTTTTCTGTACCCATCCAGTTACAATTTTCGTGTCCCTCATTGCCGTCGTTGCGTGTATGAAGCATGCGCTGCCACGGACCGGCGCAATGGGCCACCATACATTGCAACTCGACAAGCCAGTATTTATTTGCCATTTAGAGCGTTGCCATTTAGGTATTTATTTGCCATTTAAAGCGTTGCCATATGTCATTTATGCTTCCCCTCTAGGTTTATTTATGTCTGCCCGGACAAAACAAATAAATACATAGTGATTACATTATTCTTGCATCTGTATGTTGCATCTGAATCACCTGGCAAGGCGTGTAGCTTACGATAATGACACTGTATTGAGAGAAACCAAGAACACAGTTTAACGCAATCTAACACAATTTTTTCATCTAAATATGACAAAAATAAAAAAAAACATCACCCAGTTTGGAATACGTAATAATTTCAAAATATATTTGGACGGTCCGCTGTATCTGGCAGCGTCAGCCAAAGGCAGGAATTCTGCTTTTGTTTCTTTTCTTTGTAACCCCTAAATTTGTTTTGCAGCATAAGCCCGCTAACAGTGACTTATATAAAATCAAATTTGTTAACAGCGGCCATTTGGCAGCAATTTGTTTACGAAAAACTCAATTTGCGTAACCACAAAGTCGTTGCCGGCCATGCCATTCCGGACTTCCGGCCTAACTGCACGGTATGGCGGCACCCATGGAGGCGTAGAGCGCTCTTGCAAATTCACGTGGACGCTAGCGCCAGTTTGCACTCTAGGTGAGCTAGTGAGGAACGCTATGCCCTCACCACCAGCCCCCGCCTCCGCCGCATTGGGAGTTCATTGCTCCGCACGCCGGGAAGGTACACTCGTCATAAGGTCTAACAACACCAAAAAGGCGGGTGCAAGCCTATCTCAGAAGAGCAGCTTACTATATAGCCGGGGGCGCATTTCCGTCGGCTGCTAATCGGAGCTCACGGGGCTAACCTTCTCCACGTGGCTGGTACAGCGCATGCGCGCAACCCGGTTAATTGTTTAGCCAGGGTACTATGATACGCTGCCGCTTCGTGCATAGGGTGGAACCTTGTGATATGGTGTTCTTGACACTTTTGAGGGCGCTACCTTGTAGAAAGGTATTGGGTGTCCTCGTAATTGTTATAATAACTGGAAAACAAAATCTCACTCTGCTGTTTTTTTTAATTAGCTGTACATCCCCCCTCGCAACGATGAATACCTGGTTTCCAAGCTACAGGTATTACAAGGAAATGCCGCCAAATTGATCATGGTGATTACAACCAAGAAGGAGAGAATATGTCGCTAAATAGTAACCAATGCGGGCAGTGGTCAGCTGCATGGCGAAGTCAAGATAGGGGTGCGGTATTCCACGTTCTCAGGACCGCCGCTGCGCTCTTCCTCGTGCCAGTATGAAACAGCCGCGTTTATTGAATGGGACCACTTCGGATACTACAGCAGCGCACACCATCTCAAAACATTATTCACAGGGATGCCAGAAAAAGTTTGTGTTTTCAAAAGACACTTACATTCTGCAATTTTTAGATAGCAGAAATGTGTCGCCTGTAAATGTTGTTGAAAATTTTTACCAAAATGTGCAAACGTTGGTTAAGTAAAAAAACAAAATTCTATGTACGCACGATGCTGTGGGGTTTAAAGTTTGCAAATCCGGTGTTTAAAAGTATGTTTTTTTAATTTTCGTAGCATTACATCACCTAATGCCTCTGCTGGAATTTCTAGTGCAATTGTGTCCCCTGAATTAGATAACGAAGTGCAAGTTATATTGTTTAAAGTCGAGTATGAGCCCGTTTGCCATAAAATATTCGCAGCAGAATTTGAAATATTTATGATTTTACTGCGAACCCAGCGAGCATGACCAACAGTAAAACTTACAAGAACGCCAACTCATTCGTTTTGAAGCCGTGAATTAGGAAGCAGTGCTTAATTTCTGAACTTGTCCTTCCAATCTCACAATTGTCGTTTTTTTTTCTATGCTGTTTCCCTCTTCCCTCCGTTCGTTGAATAGAAAACCGTGGACAATCCGTATTGTTAGGCCTATGTGTCTGACTAGGGCTGCGTAGCCATTCCTCTGGGCCTCAGATTGCGCCCATCTAGGTCAAACAGTGTGTATGTTCTAATTGCGGGGCCCGGTTAACGGCGATGGAACTGAATTCGAAACGATTGTGTAAACGCAAGGCCGGCAGATACCGCCCCGTTTGCAGAGCTCGGGCGCCATCATTTAGTGATTTGCGATACAGTAACAGGTTTCCGTCAGCGTGGCATGATGTCACGACTAACATCTCCCTACCATACCCGGATTCGCCCCGCCACGTGAAGGGGAGATTAAGTGGGGAATTTAAGATACTTCTCATCTAAATGCTACGTCCGCGATTCTACGATATCCCTCTGCGTCTTGCCAGCGTGCTGCGGCTCCAGGTTGTTCAGCTATTAGCGCGTTATACTGTCAAGGCCATGTGTGCTGGTAGGCTCTGCCTATCAACGAACTGTCGTTGACTTATTCGTTGTGGTGTTTTTTGCTGTGAATGTACACCTCAGTAAAGAGGGGCTCTGTTCTGAGGAGTTCCGGATAAATTTTGACCCCTCTGGATTTTGAACGTGCGCCGAAACCTCCACACACTCGCATTTTTGCTTTTCGCTTTTCTCCTACTTCACCACGAATTAATGTGCACAGAAAAACGTATGGTAATGCTCCGCCTGGTTTTTGAGTTCATAATATTGCGGGTACACCGGCTGCTTGGTTGCCAGGGCCCACGCTTTTGTGGTCTGATCAATTATTCCCACGCACACAGCTTCCTTTAGTCGACATATCTGAGAATGCAGGTATATAAATATTCAAGCACGCTCGGCCCTTTTGGCCACAATATTTTACACCAACTGAGTGTTCGGAATTCCCGTAATACCACCATACAATTCTGGTAGCCAAGCTATTCGCAGGCTCAAGCAAGTCATAGCCAAATATTCACAGAGTGAACCCCATGACCAAATATAGTAGGTCCCATTCATTCCGAGATTCAACAGTCAACAAAGTAAAGCTAGCTGGTACGGTTGCATTCTCAAAACAGCGCTAACACGACGGGAACACAGGAAAGGAAGACCTGTTTCGCAAAGACAGCGCCTGTTTAGTCAATCTTGCCTTGTCCCCCTGATGTTTACCCTATGCGAAGCAAGAGATTCAGACAACAAAGGCCCGCCGACATGCCACGTAGAAACTTTTTTTACAAACTTTTTTTACACCAAAGCAGAAAACAGTTCCGCTTCGGCAAAAACCAACAGAGGGTCGTTGTTCTAAACAGGGGTCGTAATACATTAAATCATTGCACCTCATCCACTATCCTGACTCAGGTGGTCTGTGACAGTAAGGCTAAGGCTAGCACTCTAATAAACAGAGTACCGTAGTATTGTAGAGTGCGAGCCACGTCCTGTGGGATGGTTCAGTGCTCAGCGCTCACGCAGAAGGCTTCCTTAGGACACTTCCCCAATACGAGGTGCGCACTATGAACTCTTGTTTCATCCATTCGGAGTACCACCTAGGAGAAAACCAGCGCTTTGCTGATCTCGACACTTTGCTGATCTTAATCGACGGAACAGGCATCCAGGACTGCTTTAACGCGATTGCATTATTTGGCTCATACTTCGATTTCCCCGTTGCTGCTAGCTGTCCGATATCCGCCATGTTCTTGAAGTGTCCACGGAAATACGTCATCACGGAAGCAACAACAGAACCAGCAACATTTGAGGCCTGCCTGGATCGGGCAACTGAAGTTTGGAAACGAGGACAATGATAGTATGGCAGATACGAAAGACCGGACACGGAATTTCAGCAAGTGCCGCGCCTACACAGTGAAATCCGTTCAACGCTAAGTCGGTGGGAGCATACTCGACAGATGCGGTCGGCCGCCATGCACGCAGCTGACGCCACCACCTCAAAGCGCCCTTCCACCGGAAGATACATGCAATATTCCGGTTATTCTTTAGCCGAAGTTACAACCGGATTACGAGGCGCGGCATAGCGGAAGGTCCCCGAATAATTTCGGCCACCTGGCGTTCTTTAACGTGAGCCCAAGCGTCCACAGACGGGTGTTTCACTTTTCTGCTTAAATCGCTGAGGGCCGCTGGGGCCAGGAATCGAACTTACGTCCTTGGATTCAGTAGCCCGACGCCTTACCCACTCGACTACACCGGCGACTTCTTACCGAGACTGATGCCGCCATCAGCATTGCGTCGCCTAAATAAAACAGGGTCAGTAGATAAGCGCCAGAGTCTCAGAACTCACGGAACGCATCGATCATGAGTAGAAACGAACTGGATTAGAACCGAAGGGTCCAACAGCATGAATTTTCAAACTACTTTAAACATTCCCGTGGTTCTGTATCTGGTAGAACCTCCATGTGGCAAAAATGGACGGCGCTAAGCAGCCAAGTTTAAAATCACCATAGAATACGTACGGGTGTCCACCCAAAAAACATTCATGTAAGGAGGCTCGGCATGGCTCTAGAGTAAAGTATCAGAGCCGAACTCACAATCGCCAAAAAGAGAAAATCTTTAGCCGATTACCCAAATTATAAAAGCCTAACCAAGAAAAGTCAGGAAAGACCGAAGGAGCTGTAGCACTCATTCAGCCACTGATCGTGACGCGGATATTGGAGAACTCAGCGTACCACAAATTTCCCCCAACGAAGAAAATAAAAACACCGTCATAAGGACAGCATGTAGGGAAGTGCCCAACCTCGCAATTTTGACCGTGAGGCGAACTGACAGCCTGTGGTCCACCAGGGTAGTTGAATGGACAGCCAGAGATGGGTCCAGAAGAAGTGAAAGGCCATTAGCTCGGTGGAGACAACTAGCAACATTCGGAGGAAAAGAATGGACTCGGTCAACGCAGGACAAGAGCAGTGAACGTTAAAGAGAGAGGCCTTCGTACTGCTGTCGACCTAAATAGGATGTTGATGATGATGACGAGGAATGCGGCCTCTAATTTTGTATTCATACCGCTGTTGAAGAAATCAGAGAAACCACTCTCCTAGCATCAAGTGAGTGTTTACGAAAACAAAATCAGGACGGGTTATCGTATAGAACACATAAAATAAACGCCTGATCCGCCTTGATAGATCGATCGCCTATTCAACGAATACCCATAAAAACTCTCCGCTACCAAAAACTTTGGTTCAAACGTACACAAGAACAGGCATATGGCATTATTAAGTTCATGTGTGGTCAGTGTGAGGCCCATGAAACCACAGAACACCAACTACAGCAGGTACGAAGCACGAAGCAGCAGTTGTCGCAGTTGACTACTTGGGCAATCTCCATGATTAAATGGCCCTTCTACGTACAGGAACAAAGAAACGGAAGTAGGAGACGTCCTCTTCGTAATTAGACTAGCGGAAGAATATAAAAAAATCGTAAACATGCTTTTAAAGGCCATTATACTGCCTTCTGCAGGTTGTATGCCTAACCGCGTCTGTCAGACACTCCTTTCTATAATTCAGAAATTCAATAACGTCACGTTGACGCCACGACACAAGGTATGAAAGAGAACGAGGCACCAACCAAGAGGTACAGGAACTCACAGAACGTGTTCCTTGCGACCACGAATACCGCGTTACCTTCCACTAAAAACACCAAGAATGTCTCCTCACCCGACGCCTAGGAACACAATTTTTTCTTTCGGTACAAGGCGGTCTCAAAGTCGACAAATCGCAATCTCTGTGGAGGATAAACCAAAACAAGTATATTCAAACCTATGAGGGCGAAGATGTTTGGTGGGAGTATCACAGATGAACTGAGAGCTTTCTTTGCTACAATAAGAGAAACGTCCATCGTCTTCCACAGAACTAGCTAGGCCCAAGGGTATCCTCAGAGGAGAACAACTCAAACGTTACATATTCTACTTATGTCAAGACGTGGAAGGTAGCTTTGACCAGCAAGTTACCTCATTATACGCGCGAGCTGATGAAAGGGCAAGGGAAGGATCTGCTCCATCTTGCCCTCTACACTTCAGGTTCCACCCTAGAACCCCCCTTTTTTAAAGCTTAACTATTTCTTCCTTAAGAAAGATAATCATACACACAGTCTTTCTCTCTGCACCTCTTTTTGCAAACGCAAAAATGTTCCGTCCGTCTTAAGCATCAGAGAATAAACACTTTGAAACATGAATGCTGACACCTTCTCGCTCAAACTGAGCAGCCATCAATACGCACCAGCAACCTTCTACGCCTTAACTTCAAGCCACCGAAACGGACAGGCACTTTGTCTCTCCTGTTCCACGGCGATTTAATACCTCCATCCCCCCCTGATTGTGTTCCTCTCTTTGCTGTCCTTTAGTACCGGTGAACCATGGGCCGGAAATTCCGCAACTGTGTTCGAAAACGCTCCATGGCAGTCGAAGTAAAGCTACCGCGTCATACATAATGAGTTCCATACGTAGATGTCACGTTGAACTTTTATTCCTTTCACGTTTAATGTGCCAGGCCTGTTTCCTCCCATAGAACTTGCGTCTTTTGACCGAGCCCGAGGGCGATGTCCAGGAAGCTCCTTTTTTTCCCAATAATCGATTGTTCATTCAATTCCTTCGTTTCAGAAAGGTTGATCTTCCATTAAAACGTTACCCAATGCAATTCCCGGTGCAATTTGGTGCACAACCGCATGGAGAAAACATCTCTCCAAAAGGAAGGACGGAAGGTACCTCAGCGTGCACATATTGTGTTAGATATCGCAACCACCTACGTGTCACATGGAATTTCCTTGCAATATTCCTAGCGCCTCTAACATACGCAAACCAACGCAGCTATCATATCCCATTGACCAAACCTGCCTGACCCTCACCTCCTATTTTGAGGAAGAGCTTTTTCTAGTGCGCTATATCAAAAAATGCTCTAGAGTAGAGTTAAGCATTCAATACAGAGGAGCTGTATTTGGGTAGTACAAATCACTATTCCTTCTCAGTTAAGTTTTTCGGTTTCTTTCTATCTCTCTCCACATTTCTCACCATTCCTTGGAGTTGTGCTCGGCTAATTCCTGGGCGTCCCTATACCCCGCTAGCACAAAATGTCTTTAAAACAGCGATTGAAGAGATACATCGGCCCGAACATATTTTCGACCAAGTTAGATGCACTTAGTAGGATTGCGGATAGACTGATTTATTTTGGCCACAACAATCGTCCAAAAGGCGAACCTATGAATTCCTGTTTTAGCTCAGCGTTCTCGTAGGGTTTTCGACGTAGTAAAGGGTACGTATTTTTTCGGTTCCGATGATTCGCCAAAAGGCCCCCTTTGATACAGCGCGTTTCCACTCCGGGAGAAACCAGCCGCCACCCGCATGTCGTGGGCGAGGAGTGGACTACAACGCATGATTAGTTTGTTTCGGTGGACAAAAGAAAAACAGTTCTGTACCTTACAGCGCATTTTGAGCAAGCGCTGCGCAAACCGCGCGTCAAGGCGCAGTTTGGCCTCGAGACACAACGCCGGGCACGAATACCTCAGATGACGGTGTACGACATTGGCTTTTCATGATCGAGTGATTACAAACCCATTTGGTGCCTGCCCTTTTGGGGTTTTTATTTGGTACCTAACGGGTATACATTGCTCTTGCGTTCATATAAATGCTACAGTCGTGTTCGCGTGTACAATATGCCACACCGAACCACGCTTTTCAGGAAGGATGCCAAAAATGTGCGGCGCTTGAAACTCTTGCCGCTTTAACTCTTATATTTTTATGCCCGTTCTTTCGTGCGCATATTTAACAGCAATAGTTAAGAGTTTTTGTGCGCCTGGTCACAAAAATAAGCGTCGCTTCGGACAAAAAAATGCGGGAAAAGTCTGGCCAGTATGTGTTGCTTCACAGAGATGATAGTATCAGACATTTTTTGAAGTCTTTGACGTGCTTGCTTTTCGTATTTGGGTTAGGTATTAGCGTTATCAATACTAATCCTGGCATTTTTCGTGGCTGTTGTGGTGTGAGGCGGAATTTCTTCCATTGAATAAAGGTATCTTTCAAGCTGTTCTCTCCTTTACGATAAACACTTCTCTGGATTTCTGCGGCTACTCGTTTAAAAAAATGTTTGGTTAGTGTCTCGGGATTATGCCTTGCAGGAAATTAGGTGGCAAATTTCTGGTTCTGTTCCGACATCAACGTATGCGTAAGGTTCTTGATACCCACTTAAAAATTTGAAGGTTGGCACTTGTTCAAGAGTCATGGTTTATCATGAAAATGAAGAAGTGGCACCCTAGATGTCAACCTATCGATCCGATCCTCGAGCAGTCAACGATTTGTTGATGGATTTCATGACATTATTTTGCATAGGACCGTGTTACATAATCTACGAGCATTTACTTTGGTTCAAACACCTGCAGACGTGTAGAACGTACGCCAACGTTTTATCAGCTGCGACGTTTCCTGTTTGCCCGAGCAGCCACGGCGAGCACCGCACACATCATACAGAGCGCCGCGCGTCAGATTGCATGTCTCGACTAGTAGCGGTAGGAAGGCGGGAGCAGCGGCGCATCGCAGATGCGTGGGCGAACAGCAACTTTTAAACATGGATCTGTCTACCAGCGGTGGAGGGGGGAGCCCATACAGCGCATGCGCGCTCAGATCCACCTTCTGGGAAATCCCGTGTTCTTCACACCCATGTCACTGTTTTGTATATTTCGATTTGACTCCGGTTTGAAAACTTCTGTGTCGTGTGCAACGTTTGACAGTTGGATTTCCAAGCATCATTGTTCTTTTCTGGGTGAGGTTCCAGTAGGTTTATCGAACGTTTCAAAAGTATTACTATGCCGGTGGAAAATAAAGTCTTGTCATGCTGCGATGTGCTGAATTTGTTTTGTTTTTGTTCCTGGTTTCCATAGTAACACCCTAAGGACATTGTCGCCATTGCGAAGCCAGCGACAGACCGAACTGGACAGGCCAGAACATTAACATTCACACATATTGTCGCACTTATCATTCTGAGTCATATTCACACTGTAAATCACGTATTTCAGATTTTTCAAGCGTGTTCACAAGATTCACTAAAACGTTTGGACTGATTGCACTTATATTATGAAGAAGATTGTGTAACTCGTGGATGGCATGCGGTTTGTTCCATTTTGCCGTGCTATGCACTGTTTCCGTTATTTTATTCGAGAGTGTCATGTACAGCGAGAACAAAAAGCCCGTGATGGTCGCTCATAAGGTTACTAAATGCAGCTATAATAAGCCAATTGAGAGCTTTTTATAGTGTCCCAACGACCAGTTTTAAACCGGAAGTTTTCGATTGATTGATTGATTGTAGGGTTTAACGCGCCGACGCAACGCAGACGACGAGGCGCGCCGTAGTGGAGGGCTCCGGATTAATTTTGACCACCTGGGGATCTTTATCGTGCGCCGAAATCTCGTACACACGGGCGTTTTTGCTTTTCGCCTCCATCAGAAAAACCGGAAGTTTTCATTGGTTTCCAAGACATCTAAAACGCCGATTCAGTAATACACCCAAAACGACTATTACAGTTCCTGCATCATCCGTATTCTAAACCGGATTTTTCTTGAAGTCTGCTTAACTGGATGTATATTGGGCAGAAAAGGCTGAGCCAGCCGGGCATTAGCCAAGAATAAGACGTGCTCGCCACGGCGGGCGTCTTTCCCAAGTCAATTTGTAGCCATGTTTTTTGTGTTTGGATAAGCGCATCCTATACGTTTCATAACCTTTTTGTGCTCGCTGTGCATTTGAGCTGTCGAGTAGAGCACAAATTAAAATGTTGGTAAGGGTTTCCACGTATTGTTGAAATGCTGTAATAACATAGAGGTAACACGCTGTACCGAAAGCTATATGGTTATGTGCATAAAAAAAACCAACGGAAAGATGCATTGCACCGGAAGTCCGCGTGCCAAGCCCATCGCCGGCTTACAATATGCTCGGATGTAACTTGATAGCCGTATACGATGCACTCAGATTTCAAATTTATAATTATCACTTTAGCTGTGTTTCCCCAACAAAATATGAGCGGGCCACCTTGCTACTGATGAATCGAGACGGCAGCATAGTTCCGACGTGTTGACTTAGCTTGGCACTTGCGCTACAGAGTCAGTGTACAGAATTCTTCAATAGACAGGAATGGTCAAAACGATAAATTTAAAAAAGCTTTTTTTAAAAAAATAAGTTTTTGGAGGGGGCGACCTTCCTTAAAGGGGCACTGAAGAGAATTTGTCAAGCTCCCGGTTTTGCTAGCATTGCGTAGACTGGTACAAATTAACACACTTTTCATCGTTTATACGGTTGATAACTCGGTAATTATTTTATAAAGCGGGAAAGAAGAAAACCTACCATGCGCGGTCTGTGGCGGCCGCACCAACTAAAGGATGTGGCGTCGGTAGGAGGTGGCACCGTGATTGGACGATGTCCAAGGTTAGCATTCAAACAAGTTTCGTTTTCGGTTCTGTAAAACAACATGCTTGACGTCCGACGGCATCGTTGGATGGGCATTCTCGATATCTCACCAATCGTCGTACCGCGCTTCTGCCATGTTGTGAGCTGCAATATGCCTAAGATAAGCCTCCCAGGACGGAGTGGCATCGTAGAAATCACTAGCCGAGTCCTACGCAGTGTATGAACGCCCTCCGCGTCACCGCAGACGCTCAAATGCCATGCCCTTTTCCCGCATATTCGGTGCTTGCCTCCCTCATGCCTGTATCGTAAAAAGCGTGTTCGCACCAGGCCAAGGGTCTGTTCATTCTGGCCTGTGCCCACTGCCTGCAAGCAGTCGGTGCTTATGGCAACAGCACGCCAACGAGAACTGGCTAGCGCGTCAGTGTCAGCCTGCGCGCGTTCTGCGAACTCGCTCGTGGAGCATTGAACATTACGGCCCAAAAATGGCGAACTCAGGTTGGAGAACATCGGCCGCAAACGAAAAAAATCAACTGACAAAAACCAAGCTCCCTCGGGGATTCGAACTTGCGTCTTGCAAAACAAAAATCCTTGCGCTTCAGACCACTCGGCCACAAGCCAGCCTCGCCAAAGTGGGATATGTAAGGTATATAATGTACAACCAGTTTACACTTTTATTTAGTTTTAGCATTTCAAGTACTTTAGGTGACTATTAGTTGTATAGCGCTCCTGCAGTAAGCGTCCCCCAAACCTCCACAATATCCCACGTCTAGCAATTGCATTTCTTAGAAAAACGTTCCAAGATGCGTGGTCGTGCTGCTGACCGCTGGGCTTGTTCACCCAGCCCAAAAAAGTGCTTTCGGCTCTCTAGTTTCGCGCTGTACGCTAAACGTTTCAGTTGATTTTATTTCCTTAGTACCTATATTGACTTCTCTGACTCTTATCCCGCCTTCAAGTGGCATTAGATTTTCCTACTAACGTAAAGTCAGCGAAGCGTCGCATGTGCACTTGTGCAGCACTTGTGTGGAGCCAGCCCGACTCGGAGCTTGATACAGTGTACAAACTAAAAAAGTAAAGAAAGGCACATTCTTCCATCCACAAACGTGTTGTGGCTTAGTTTCAACTGATGGAGCGAGTTGCGACGACCCGTCGGCGGCCGGCGGACTAAACGTTGGGCCAACTGACTTGGTCGCGGAGTGTCGGGAGCCGTGCAGTAGCGCAGCCAATTGTCAGCTCATCTCGTCCTGACGTCGCACGAAAAAGCCACAGCAAATGGGCGAGGGTGCAGAGAGGAGGACAGAGCTTTTGAATTGATTTTTCTACTAAACAAATTCGCGTAAACGCGCTCAGAATGGTCGAAACATGGCCTAAGGATTGCGGACCACAATTTGCGCTATTAATCCCGCAATGTTTTCAAGTTACTTCAGTGTCCCTTTTAACAGATATCCCTGTAGCCTAAAAAACGTACCGTATTTAGGATATAACTTCGGTAGTCCCGAATTTGTGGAAGGGTACATCCCTTGCGGAAGTGCTGTCTTAAAGGTTACGGTATCAGTTTTGCAGAATAATTTTTCTTAGCAGCGCACACGCGGGTTACACAGCACACGGCGAAAAAAGAGTGAATACAAAGATGCTTAGCTGCGTTCAAATGAAAGCCGAAATAGTGAGAATAGCAACTACATAAAACAAACAGTTATGGTGGAAGACGGAGGCCAAGGCGACATTATTGTTTTCTTGGTTCTTTTTTTGACTACATTAAATAGGACTGCCACTTTTTAAAGCTAAGCTTTACCTCTATTTTTCGCTTTTTGACCGCGGCTGCTGAATGCTGGCCAGGTGATCCGTTGGATTTCTTATAACCCCGAATAGCGCCGGCCTCCCCACATGACAGCCCGTAGACCGAGGAAGCGTGGGGCGGTGGTACGCACCATAGAGTTTCAAACTATTATACACTTGAGGGAAATCTGTCAAGACTATTTCGGGAAGCAGTGCATCAGATAGCGTTCCGTCATGTACCGGGCAGGCAGTTCCACTTGTCCTTGGCATGATTCAAGAACTGGCTCAAAAGTTGGCTCTGGCTGCAAAAAAGCCACAAAATTACTGCAAAATATAAAAATTTGTTTTCTTATTTTAAAATCGAGGCTACAAAAGGATTTATTTGTCAGTGATCATCAAGAAGCTTCATGCGCGTCGAAAAAAAGATGTTACCCTTTTTTGCTATTTTCGGCTTCGAGAATAAAAAGAAGCCGAATGGCTAGCTAAATATAGCATGCTCGAAACGTCGCTAGATGTATTGGTGCTGCAAACGGCGGCCCGCGATTGAGCGCAAGATTTCTCTCTAGTATATACTAGTATGAAACTGTATGGAACGGACAAAGAATCAGAGATAATTCCTCCATCAAGTGCCATACACTTGGATTGTCTAAACTGCGTGCTAGCTAACAGAAACGTTTTCGATGTGCAGCAAGATGCAGTGCTTGCCGCGCATATGTGCTGCCTCGACGATATGATGTAATGCAACGACAAGTGGGCCAAGACAGGCAGAAAGCGTCGTGAGCATTACTCCAACAAGCGATAAATTGAACAACTCGTGGCGATCCAGCTCCTGGAAAAGGGGTTGATTGATAGTGGGGTTTGACGCGCCGACGCAAAGCACCCGATGTTGCGCGCCGTAGTGGAGGTCTCCGGATTAATTTTAACCAGCTGAGGATCTTTAACGTGCGCCGAAATCTCGTACACAAGGGCGTTTTTGCTTTTCGCCTCTATCAGAAACGCGCCCGCCGCGGCCGGGAATCGAACCCGCAACCTCGTGCTCAGCAGCACAACGCCTTAGCCACTGAGCCACCCGCGGCGGGTTCCTGGAAAAGTGGACTCAGCTACTACATTTGTTATGCTGATTGTTTGTCTATTATGATGGGCAGAATGTTTGTGTAAACCTAATGACGGCTAATTAAATAAGCCCATCGGATCGACCGACTTCGTGAACTTCTGTTTAAGGCACAAGAATTTTAAAAGTTCATTGGAAGCTACCCATGTCTGCACTGCCCGAAATGAGCTTCTAGTGGTCTGTGAAAGCGCTTAAACTGGCACCCCGTAGGAATTGTCCATATTTACAGCTTGGAGGAACCCACGCTGGCAATCGACGCTTAGACACGTACGTGTGTTTACGTTTGAGCATTGAAGCAGCGCAACCGCATATCTTGTGGATCGCGGGCCAGGAAAGTCTCGCGATTACCCTGCGCAGAAGTATGCGTGGTCGCTCGGATAATTCTTTATAACCGACGTGCGCTCCAGCCCGGGGGGCTCTTTTTCTTGCTTTCTTGCAGGGACAGCTGCTGACGACTGCGCCGGACACCACCCCCGCGGAGCAAGACCCACGGACAGGAGCCTGCCACGTTTAGGCCTTTTGCAAGGACCCCCGGGTCTTAGGAGGCCATCTGTGGCACCGGTCTACTGCCATCCGGGCTGAGCCGTGGGAGCCCCTGTGAGTGCGGACGCGTTCACGCACGGTTCCTGTCGAGAGTGCCGTTGACTGCAGCTGAGGGCAGCAGCGTCAGTCGTGAACGCGCCGCTGCCGATACAGCGGGTAGGACCACCCGGTTTTGGAAGATCGCCACTGGCGCCCGACTTCACCCCTCAAGCACCAATTCTTGTGAGCGGCGAATAAACAGCTGTGTTTTTGAACCACATCTTCAGCGTATGCTCCTTGCCGGTAGCAGCAAGGATGGCCTGCTACAAGCAGTAGCGCGTTCGCCGGCAAATATGCTTGAATATACAAATCTGGTGAGTAAACAAATCCCCTTTTCTCGTTTCCTGCTGTAATGGCATAGTGAGTGTATACTCCTCGCTTTGTAAAAGCAAAGATACAGGTTTTAATATTTACGTCACTCCATTTTGCGAAAGGGAGGATGTACACGATTATACATAATCAATGTAAGCGCATAAAACTATTCGTGGCGCACTCGCGAACAGAAGCACGCATCTAATGCCAAGAAGCAAACACTGCCCGCGTACCCACTAGCACACTGCAAATTACGTCCAATGTTCGAAGGGATTCTGCGACCCCTGTTCTATAACTCCCTTTCGTAGCTTTCAACCCCACCTTTCGTAATGTCTATCATATCCTCTCCCTCCGAATAAGGAAATTCAAGGAATTCATCTACATTGAGCCCTAGTGATTTAATGTGCAGAGTTACTCCGCAGGACCACCGGCCCATCCGTGCTACAGATATGAATTGCGTTTACGAAGTAAAGACAGTGCGTGTTTTGGTAGCGCTGTTGCGGTGATTAGGAGCGAGTAGTTGTGAGTAGTATCAACGAGGCATTCGTTTTTCCATGGGTTACTTTGATTAGGGGTAAACGTGCTGAAAAGTTTCAGCATAGCGGATGTGTGGCCATTCTGATGTTGAAAACGCTACAAACATTCAACTTCTTACTTCGGCGCACGTTAAAGATCCCCAGGTGGTGAAAATTATTCCCGAGAACTCCACTACGGCCAACCTCATCGCGTGTGCATAGGGTCGACGCATTAAACCTCAAAAGTTGAAAGAAACAATTGTAGAGACACTACTTATGGGGTAATTTAGATGGATATGGTGCCCCTGAATTAGGAGTTTACTCAAGGTTTATCTGCCAATATGTTCTTTAAAAGATGGAACTGAAGGTCAGATTTCCTCCGAAGGTTGCTTTCTAAGCGTTGAACTAACTTAAAAACTAAACGCCGGTTTTAGATAAAAAAGAGTATTGGCTCCTTCGCATGATTATAAGGGTCACGTAAGTTCTGTCTTGATAGAGATGCGACAAAGTGGGCAAAGTTACAGTGTAAAAAATATTTTGCTGAAGAGAATGTGAGAGCGCATTGTTGATGGTTACGAAGTGCGCCCTTCCTCCGCTCAGCCTTGGCGGCAAGTGGTTGATTCGAGCGACGGACGGGCGAGCAGACAGACAGCTAGACAGACAGATAGACAGTGGACGGACGGATGGAAGGATGGACCGACCAATCGAATTTTATTCAGAAATCGAAAACAAAGCGTGTGATGACCGAATCACACCAAATATCTCGCCCATAACGGAAACTTTATTCGTGACGCCAGCACGTGGCTCCGACGTTTCTAGCGGCATCTTAAACCTAAAAAAACAGCCGTAACTGGGATGCACATACCTTGAAAATCTCAGCAACTAATTATGTTATGAATCCCCTGAATCCTGCATTAACACAAACCTTTAATTTGACCCTGTCGACTGGTAAATTTTTAAAGAGCATGCTGGTTGCACTGATTACAATCGTACATAAACGAGGCGACAAAAACGAAATGTGCAACTATGGACCGATTTCCATTCATACGATTTTTTTAAAGGCTTAGAAAAAGTTATCAAAGCCCTCATAGACAACTCCATCTGGAAACATGACCCCTTACTTGAATGACAATACGCTTTCAGAAAGAAACGCTCAACCGAAAGTGCCTCATCGATTTAAAATGAAGCAATAGTCGGAAACTTCGAAACAAATCAGCTTACGCTAGATCTATATAGAGACTTCAGTAAGGCTCCCATACCGTGAACCATACATTAACACTAGCAAAATTGACAAATCATGGTTTCCGGGGACTCGCTTTTAACATTTTTTTTTATTAAAACAACTTGCTCAATTCGTCAAAATTAATAACATTAGGTCCACAATAAAGCCAGTCGAAAATGGGATGTCACACGGCAGCATTGTTGAGCCCACTCTTTTTCTACTCTATACCGATGATATTACGAAACTGGAAAACAAGTGCTATTTATTATACAGAATGACCCAGCTATCATGCGCCAAGGTTTTTAAAGACAGCAATGGTGCTATTTTAAGAAACCCTAGTGCATGCAGTTTCCAGAATACTGGAGTAGCTGCCAGTAGGTTTTATGTTAGTATATTAATAGGCGATTTTAATTATTTATACAACTTGAGAAGTACTCTCCTAATCAACGAAGGGTCAATGACGCACTTGTAGGAACCCGCGAAAGACATCTACATGCGGTATTTTCAGTGACAAACTAATTGCGGGATCATTTATTCTGACCGGTGAAGAAACTACAAAAAACAAGAAGGAACTGTTTCCACTACATGAGCTGAGGTCTCCTCTGAGCACATACAAATCCTCAGCTGCAGGCCCAGACAGCATTCCGTACACACGGATACAACACTTACACGCACACACACTTGAAGCAATCCTTCATTTATACAACAAAGTCTGGCTTTCGGGGCAACTTCCTTAGTCTTGGAGGGAGGCTATAGTTGTAGCTTTCCTGAAAGAGGGGAAGGACCCTTCATATCCCGATAATTATCGACCCACTGCCCTGAGAAGCTGCTTGTGCAAGCTTTGCAAGAAGATTATTAACCGGAGGCTTGTTTACTTCCTGGAGTACAATTGTCTTCTCGAGAGCTGCCAGGCAGGCTTCGGGGCGGGGCGCTACACCAACGATCAACTTGTTGCATTGGAATACTACATAAAAGATGCCTTCATTCACAAACAGTTCTGCATTACAATATTCTTTGATATGGAAAAGGCCTACGACACGGCATGACGATACGGCATCATGAGTGACTTGAATTCTTACGGTGTTTCGGGCAACATGCTTCACACCCTTTCTAGCGACTTGTCTGAACAACCTTTCGTGTAAGAATTTGTTGTGCAGTTTCTAATGTACATGTTCAGGAAAATGGCGTGCCTCAAGACGGTGTTTCGAGCTGCACGCACTTCATAGTGAAGAGGCACACGCTCCGTAAGGCATTGCCAGCAACCATTTCTTGTTCAGTGAGTGTATATGATGTCCAAATATCTTTTAAATCATGTAATGTGTCAATCTGAGAACATCAAGTCTAGCTCGGCGTGAACAAACTAGAATGGTTTTAGGCTGAATCCTGAAAAGAGATCTTGCGTTGTGTTCTCCAGGAAGCGTGGGGTCCACGTGGACCCAGACATAACTATTAACGGCGTGTCAATTCCAGTGAACAAGGAGCACAAGTTTTTAGATGTTTTATTTGATGAAAAGCTTACATTCATACCGCATGTCAAACATCTTAAATGCAAATGCTTAAAAACAATGAACATTCTTAGGGTCCTCTTACACCAATCTTATTAGGCCGACAAACAGCTCCTGCTGCGGCTTTACACTGCCTTGTTAGGGTCTCGGCTTGGCTATGGTAGTGTCGTGTATTGGTCGGCGACAAAAACAGCACTGAAAATGCACGACCCAGTGCCGCATCTTGGCCTTCGCCTCTCATGCCGCGCTTTCCGCACTAGCCCTGTAGAGAGTCTGTATGTCGAGTGCGATCAATGGTGCCTAGGGCGTCCGCGGAAGTATGTTGACATGCTGTACACATCTATATTGTGTCCCTCACCAACCATCATTTTATCCCATCATGAACGATACATCAAACTTGCAACTCTTATTAAACAGGCCATCTATTTCCTTACCCTTCGGTCTCAGATGGGGGGAGGAGGCTTTTGCACTCAATGTCCCGCTTTCAGGCATGCACAAGACATCCATCCATAATTTCATTTCACCATGGCATCTTCGTCCTATATCATGCCATCTGTCATTCACGCAACTAAAAAAATGGGGTTCCCAGGAGTGCAATTCTGCAGCATTTCCGGTTCCTGCAGGACAAGTAAAGGTGCACAAAATTCTTCAGCGACGGGTCGAAAACTGCTTCTACTGTCTCTGGTGCAGCACACGGACCAAATTTTAGTGCTACAAAACAACGAATTTTCATAGCAGTATTTACACAGCAGAAGCGTATGGCATCTTACTCGTTTCAAATCACATCATCAAACGTAAAATTCCCAAGTCCACCACTTACACAGATTCTCTAAACATTGTGCAGGCACTATCATCAGGAAGGTCGTCTAAAAACTATGTAATCAATGTTCTTTTAAATGTTATATTGACTGCATAGGCTCCAAATTTAGAAATAACCATATGCTGGGTACCAGGTCACTGTGGCATCCCTGGCAATGAGACCGCTGATCAAATGGCTGCTGCTGCTGCTCGCATGAGCGCAGTTGACATAACAACAGTACCTTACACCGACGTAAAGACACACATCAGACGACAGCCTCGTAACACAAGGCCACTACAATGTAGTCAACAGACAACAAACTACACGTAATAAAACCACATTTGTGACACTGCACAACTGACTCGCACAACATGTACACTGAAGTCGCCTTGGCTAGGCTCCGGATAGGCCACACACATGTTATCCACTCCCACCTTCTCACTTGATCTTCGCGACCGATGTGTCACATGCAAGGCACTTGACACAGCACGACACGAACATTTCCCTGAATTATACAGACGACACATTACACTGCACCCATCATACTTTTTCGCCAGCGAACCAATGTTTTCTAGTCAACTTGTTTTTAAGTTTTTATCTGAGGTAAAGTTTCTGCAGCCCTTGTCATATAACTTGTAATCATCCTGGCCCTATACACCAGCCATCTCCATTGTCTTTTGTTTTGCGTCACTTTTACTTTTACTCACATGTTTTAGTTTTTACGGTCTCATCAAAAATTCAGTAACTTCTCTGGCGCTCTTTGCCCTTGTTGGCCTTGCGCCATTAAGCACCAACCATCTTAATCATCACGAAAGTAGACAAGCTAGTTGCGTCCCCCGACCAAGTGACACAGTAGACGAGACCAACATATGGAAGAGCAAAACTTCGTTCATTACTCCAACATAACTGACGCTTCAAACCGAAAACACAAACTTAATATTGCGCCTCCCTTACATCTTAATAAGTTTTTTTCTAACACTTTGTCCGTCAAACACGAATGCTTCCAGAACACTTATCAAACGCATACAATACGTGGTAAATGTACTCAGTTATTACCATAAAATTACCTACTTTCAGTTCAAAGCCATGCATTTGGGCCTAATTATAGGAAAAATGATTGCCGTACATTCAACTACTGATCTCGCAACAACAGTGTGGCATCAAGGCGGCACCCATGTTTCGATAGCTTTGAGGGCGAGCTTTACCAGCCTCCATGATTCTTTCATCCGTGATTTGGGGTCTTGCCATACAATCACACGTTTCAGTAACTGTCACATGATGGCGCTACTAACGTCATGCTGCCTATTAGGTTATTATTAGGTAAGCTAGGATAGGTTAGCTTGGAGTAGTATTATTAGGTTAGCTAGAAGTAGGGCAAGTAAGCGTAATAAAACAGGCAAGCCGGTTGCTGACAAGCGAGGTCCTGATTCAATTGGAGAGCCACTAATCATCATCATCATCACCACCACATAATAGAATTCGCATCGCTTTGAAAAAGACGAGATACACAGTGGGAACCTGAACTGCTTCTTACCTAGTTGGCACTTCTGCAATTCACCTGTACAACTGCTCATGAAATGTAGCTCTCTGACATGCTTCTCGAACTCGAAAATGTTAGGGCATTTAGTAGCTCCCTCTTATGTAAGAGTAACTGAGCTGTGCTGACCGGGGGATGCGTAAGCAACTCGCATTGAGGCGGCCTACAGTTCATTTCGCGGTATGAAACTTTGTGCTGAAAAACGGCGACACAGAGTGAAAATTTCAGGACTACGCGCTGCAAGCTCTAAGAAACTTTGTTCAGAGAACCATAACATGTATTTAACTTTACCTTAACAACATAACCTGATTGTCGCACGCAAAGATAACAAAGAATACAGGTATCATTGTGAGGCACCATAAAAGAACGGGACCTCGTATTTTGCCCTCACAAACATTTTTACCACGCTAAGTTGTAAGGGTGGCACATCCCTGAAGCGGGGGTGGAGCTGCAGCAGGCGCAGTGCACTGCCAGCCGTAGCGGACGGAACAGGGAGATCTTTGAAACCTTCTAAATCTAATACAGAGAGAGCAACTGCATTAGGGAGGAGTCAGTGTCACTGAGACATAAGGAGATGCCATGATTATCAGGACTCGTAGTCTGCAAATCGTCACGCTGCCGATAAAAATGTTGGTTCCATATTAATAAATCTTTTTTAAATGACTTGTTACCTGAAAAATTCTATTTCGCTTTGCTTCGTTCTTTTGTTCTTTCCCCTTCGCATTAGATGTATATTTTCCTTCTGCATTAATGTGCAGAGTTGTTCGTCAGCACCCTTGTTGTTTATTTCTTTCTTAGTCGGATCTCCGCTGTTGTTTGATGCTGAAATGTACCAACAAGCCCTTCAGTATACCCTTTTGTTCCATCTATCAAGACACTCAATTAGCCTGTAAGTTTGGTTTGTGCAGGATTTGGGCCACTAATACTCAATGGGTCCACGGCCAGGGCTGTTTGAATGCTGGGCAAGATGTGACTATTGTCTGTTTAGTCTGGTAGAATTGTTCAGTCGCCAACAAATGATGGTGGAGTGGTCCTATTACATTTCGAAGCCGGGGCTTGAACTATCTATGACCGTGACTGCGATATGTGACACACCACACCATATACTACTAGCGGAGCTGTTTTCGAAATCTGCTAATTAATTGGGAAATAGCAAGTGAAATCTAAAAGGGCTGTACATGTAAATGAGCTACACTGGCTATATGGGCTCCTATTTAACCATATTGGATCAGTTCATTTATGGCAGCGCCATTCTCAGTGCAATTCAAAGTATATCAGCCATGGCCTTCCTCAAGAGCGCATTTAGTAAATTCACAGACGGCTTTCTTCTCCATTCCTGCCATCAGTCTTCTCAATTTTTAATGCACATCAGTCAATTTACATTTGATGTTCTTGCTGTCACTTCCACTGCGTTTACTGACACTGTCTTGAACGGCGTTTAACCATGCACGTACCACCGGCGATTACAAAGGTATCTTATCCCGACGGTACATTTGGTGTATTCGCGACTCTAAGTTCCGTGACGTCATCTGTCAACAGTAGTCAAAACAATCAATATCACGTCGCAAACAGGTCCACCGTCGCTGTTTCGCTTGGCTTCCGTACTAAATTTTTAGGCTGCAGAGTAGATTCGCGATGCTTTGGCGAGGAAGAGCGCATTATTTATGCCGACAGCAATATCTTGATCGGGGTCAAAGTTTCGGAGAAATGAAAATGCCGATATCGTCGTCATGTGCGTGCAAACGTCGGGGTGACCGAGAAACCGCATTGCATTTCGGTCAAGATGCGCTGCTTCTCTGGCGAGCCTGAAATCGTGAAGGGCAGTGTTCGTCCTTGCCAGGGCTGTCATAGGAGCGCAAGATCCTTGCTGCGGCTTTCATATTGCTGCAGGTAAGTTGTACACTTTTAAATACCACTGTGGTGCAGTTTTAACTTGTACAGTTTAGTTTTAACTGCTACCTAACGCTACAGGTAAGTTGTACAGTTTTAACTACCACTGTTCTGGCTCTGAAAAAGCTTCGTCGCGCGGTAATAAATAATGATCTGGCAATAGCGCAAACTGCTGAAAAAATGTAAATCGGAAGGGACCGGGCAATGACAGTACTTTCGGTTTATTGTTTGTTGCCTTTTAGGTCGTTTTCATGGCGCTAGATGCGCTTAGAAGGGGAGCACTTGCATCTGGTAATATGCGCGACGCCTGTTTTCTAAAATCTGGTGAGATTTGTAAGATTGTTTGCTTTGTCGGCTGCTATCGAACTCCATGAGGTATGTAGCAGCCTCCGTCACCATCGCTGAGGCAGTGTTGTGATAGCTGCCTTGGTTTGTTCGATATCAGCAGTGTATTTTATGCTACCATCTGGTCACTTTGAATGAATATGTTGTCAATTTTTCCTAATACGTAAAAGCATCAGTCAGTTTTATGAGCGCGTTTTATCTAAGCATAGGGAACTTCCATTACTTCGTGTTGCAGAGTTCAGCCCCGCATAAGAATCGCGGCTCGCTCACCCACATTGATATAGAAAGAAAACAGTCTGTATCCTTAACCCCAGCTTATCGGGTAATCTTACTACTTCCTGGAAGGTATGGCATGTTCTGACCTATGCACGTTGCACACTAGTGCTAAACGTACCCAGCAAACCACTAACATCTCTGCGACGTCCCAAAAAGATCCGAATGTCTATGTCCCAGCAGTATCTCTATTAGACATCTGTACAACGTACAATATTTTAATAAAAAAATTTGGAAGTTGAGGTAACGTTGCTGGTACCTTAATGTCGGACGTTCTTTCAACTATGCTAAAGACGTACTCTCGATATTGCTGCTGTTTCATTTGTGGATAATATTTAGACATATTTTGCTGACGTTGTTCAGATGTTGCTGGTATGTCCGTTTTTTACCGCGTACATTTCTGTTGCAGTTACATTTATTTTAGCTATATCTGCTATACTTTATTTTCAAACTCTTCGCAGGCGTACTGTTTTGAGGTTACCGAGGGTTTTTGTATGTGTTTTGTATGGGTTTTGTACCGAGGGGTTTTGTGCAAGTTTTGTAATCCACCAATACTGCTTTTACGGAAATTTAAATGCGGAGGACATAATAAATAAATTAGACTCAGCATATGCCTGAACAAAATTTGATGCTCAGAGTAGTTTTTATTCAGTGAAACCATCAATTTACTTGGTCGTTCTACCTTCGTAATGAAAATGCAAATGCTGACCTCACAAATCGCTGACGACATTGTTCAGCCACATATGTTAACAAACAAATTTCCCCAGCTTGTACCGATGGTGAAATACTGGTGGAACAGGAGAGCTGGCTACCCCGCAGCGGTGGAAGAGGCGGCAATAGCCCTGGCCCCCATCACCAGGGTGACACCACATATTATAATCACTTATTTGAACAGGGCCATTCAAAACTTTCGGCTACATCACTCAAGATTCTACAAAATCCCCGTACTCAACCACTCGACATCGTCTCCACCCCGGCCCCTCTGGGTTGGGAGGCAACCAGGCGGCCCACAAAGAATCACGAGAACTAAGCAGCCGCGCTGGGCTCGCTCCTGCTCTCTAACACAGTGCTCGGTCGGCAAGCGATCATCTGCTCTCGTATTAAGAAGTCACGGAGCATTGTCGCCTCTTCGGCCGCCATTTTCCCACTGCCCACACATCCTTCACCAACGCTCAGAAACGCCTATGGTGACTCCTTCAGACAAACTCCCTCGTCGGTCGATCCCTCCTCCACAAGACCTACTTCTCTGAGCTCCCTTCGACCTACTGTCCCCTCTGTGACTCCCTGGACGCCCTAAGCCACGGCTTGTGGGCCTGTCCTCTTGGCCCATTACATCCCATCTCCAGCGTCGAGCAGTGGGAGGACGCACTCGGCTGCTCGCTACCGGGGGCGCAGCTACTTCTGATTGTCGGTACCATTACTGTTTTCTTAAAAAAAAAACACTCTCAAGGTTTTCTTGTATATAATTGGCAATTAATATCTGTATTTACCAATAACTTCGGCATCTATTTTGCAACGCGTTTTTATCAAGGTGGGTGTCTTTCAGGAACTAGTTTTTCCCTCGGACGAACATGAGACAGGAAAGTCGCTGCACGGCGAGTCCGACCGTCCAACAGGTGCAATAACTGCACTCCATATCGAAGCGCGTGCTACCGGCCGGTGACGGCAGGGGTGTGCACGCCTTCAACCTTCGTTATTTCGGTTATTTGCATACCATGGGTTTATCTACCGGACGAAGGAATACTGAAACGTAGTGAAGGTAACAGTACTAGTGAACATGGTTTTCTTGTCATATGTATTTAACGTAGCAGAGTTGCTTTCGAACTTCGGTCCGCGTGAGTGGTTAACCCTAACGTTTAGAGTGACTCGCTTTGTGCGTTGCGCAGATTTGTCGGTAGACCTTTGTACCTGGCTGCTGCGTGTGTAAAGAGAATCAATTCTCGCGCAATTTCTAGCCCTGTGTTTGGTGAAGTGTTTGTGTCCAGTCCTGTTTTGCTAGCCGAATGTATTGATATGATATCAAATAAAAGAAGCTGGAAAGTAAAAACATAAGTGCGTGTGCGAATATAAGTGCGTGTAGGCGTTACACGGAAATCGTGTACTTTAACGTGATAATCTGCACTCTTGGTTTTTGTTTTGTTTCTGCAGACGCCGTTTTTTTTTTCGTCATAATAGTTCTCGGTTAAAAAACGTGCACAATAAATTGAATCCCAGCAAACCACTAACATCTCTGCGACGTCCCAAAAAGATCCGAGCTTCTATGTCCCAGCAGTATCTCTATTAGACATCCGTACATCGGTCAATATTTTAATAAAAATTTTTGGATGTTAAGATAACGTTGCTGGTACCTTAATGTCAGACGTTCTTCCAATTTTGCTAAAGACCTACTCTCGATGTTGCTGCTGATTCATTTGGGGACGGTATTTAGACATATTTTCTGACGTTGTTCAGATGCGGCTGGTATGTCCGTTTTTTACTTGGGACATGCCTATTGCAGTTACATTTATTTTAGCTATATTTGCTATACTTTATTTTCAAACTCTTTGCACACGTACTGTATTGAAGTTAGCGAGCGGTTTTGTATGTGTTATGTAAGGGTTTTGTACCGAGGGGTTTTGTGCAAGTATTGTAATCCACCACTATTGCTTTGAACCTTTCCCTTTAAAATAGTAACCCAATACCGGACCTCACGGAAAGAGGCAGGGACTTATGCAGAATTCGTTTATAAGCGACGTTGCCAACGAACCTTGTAAGGTTTTTTTTATGGGGGGGGGGGGGGGGGCGAGGAGTCATTGCCATCACAGCTGAACAAAATAAGATAGGATGATGACCGAAGGCGCAATAGCACAACTTTACTGGCTACTTGATTTACGTACTTGTTACGTACTGACAAAAGCTTCATGAATCCAAAGTGTTAACAAAGCAAATTTCAGTGCTGCCTTGATACTGAGGTTACCGTCAAACCTCACTTGCAGGTTAAACGGCAAGGTACTCTGCCTTTTTTTGCCTTGAAAAAAATTACGATACACCCTCTTCGCAAAAAAAAAACTAAAAGAATACCTGAAGTTTTGCAAAGATTCGAACCATAGACTTTCAAAACACAACACCAGCACCTAAGCTCCAATACACTCTTCTTTTTTCTTTATTACATGGGAGAATACGCTCAGACGTTGCAGTACGAGGAATAAGAGCAAACAAAAGAGAACACCGAAGTTATGAGAAGCAAATATACATCAAAATTCAGGCAAACACACACAAGCGTTCAAAAGAGGGAACCAGTCAGGTGTTTGGTCAAGCGAACTATACAGACTATGTACAAATGTCACAGTTTCTCGGAAATAAGACTTAGTTGATCTTGGTGGCTCAGCATGCCTATCACACAAGCGGCATCGCCACAAACTCTACAAACCAATCAACACGAACATGTCATAAGGTGGCTCACGAGGATAGTCGAATGGCAAAAACCGGATAGAGAAAGGGGTAATATCCATGTCTTTTTTGAGCGTTCGCTGTAAAATGTCCCAGAAAAAGACAGCATCTCTGCAGTCTACAAAGTAGTGATCAATTGTCTCTGGTCGAGTACAGAGCCGACATTCTGTCGACCAAGCTACAAACAGACCCCGATCTTTCATCCAAGTTTTAATAGGGAGCGTGCCAGTGTGTAATTTAAAGAAAAATGTTGTAACACCTGGCAGAACACACATTCTACACACTCTATTGAGGACATCCTGGTGCGGACCCTGTAGGTACAGAACACGATATAAAGGCGTGGGAAAAAGCCCAGAAACCAGGGCATCAGAAATAGACTCGCGCGAAGCAGTAAATATGTACTCAAGGCTAAACCGAGCCTGTAAGAAGCGAAACTTGGCAACCACTTTTTTGAGGAAACCTCGCGGCCTTCGGGCTGCGTCCACAGACAGCGAAGACCCCACAATACCAGGGAGAAAATGTGCAAGACGTATTCAACCACGCCGGAAAACAGAGCGTGGACCCAAGAATTTGGTACCCTAATCGACGCTGCCAGCGAACATTGTCGGGTGATTCGTTTTGGTCGTATTTGACAACTTTTGGCAGTTCTAATGCTTGTTTCTTAAGCACCAATCTTGGAGGTGAGGGTCAATTATGCTAATACTGCAAGTGATGAAACCAAAGCTCCCCTATTTAAGGCAAGAAAAGCTATCGCGCTTCATCGTTCCCCAATGCGAGCTACGGTAGCCGCGAATTAAATTGGATGCACCGGCAGATTTCTGGCGTTGATAAACTTTGTTCGTTGCGCACCGACCTTGCAGACAAGCCCATCATGCTAACACTACAAGCGATGTAGCTAGAGCTCTCGTATTCACCTCGCAAAAAGCTCTGGTAAACCCCCGATCTCCCCGATTAAAGCCAAGCTAGCCACGGAGGAATGCGCACTTTCGAACAGAAATAGCTTGTAATTTGCCTCAAGCCACCAAATTACCGCACGTTAAAGAAATTATTGTTTTCTGCGGACATAATGACCCAAACCAGGAGATGGGCATGGAATCCGGACGATGTCGCCTGCTTTCTGATGCTTTCTGGCGCTGCGTCGACGCTGAAATCTGGCTAACAGAATAGACATCGGCGTGGCTACATAGGAGCAGTGGGAGAGTGAACTTGCCAGCTCGGACCTAAATAAGCAGCTGTGGCTCGCTGAAATGGCGAAGACGACAGGCCGCACCAACAGAGTCCTGGACTGAGAACCCCGCCGACTTCGAAGCTCGATGTACCTGTTCAATAAAGTTTTTTCCTCCTTCCGCTCCTCCTTCCGCGTCAGCTCACGTCGCCGTGCATTTTTCTGACGTCGTCAGCGCGGGGCGATGTCGACGTGCGAAAGCGCTGAAAATACGCTGCAAGTGGTTGCGGCCTCAGAACAAACCGTAAAATTACGGGCCCACAACCCCACGGTAACTGTATTTCCACCGCAGACCATTGCCTTAAATTCCTTAATCTAGATTATCGGTAAAAACTGTTTTCTTTAAAAAATACCCACGCTCAAGCTTTTCTTGTATACAATTGGCAACTAATATCTGTATTTACCAATAACTTGGGCATCTATTTCGCAACGCGTTTTATCAAGGTGGGTGTCTTTCAGGAAGTAGTTTTTCCCTCGGACGAACACGAGACAGGAAGTCGCTGCGCGGCAGGACCGATCGTCCGACAGTTTATTAATTGCACTCCGTATCGATATGCGTGCTACAGGCAGGTGACGGCACGGCTGTGCACGCCTTCAACTTTCGTTATTTCGGTGATTTGGCTACCATGGATTTATCTACCGGACGACGAAATGCTGCCAAGTAGTGGACGTAAGTGAGTACTAGTGAACCTTGTTTTCTGGTCATATGTATTTAACGTAGCAGAGTTGCTCTGGAACTTTGGTACGCGTAAGCGGTTAGCCCTAACGATTTGAGTGACTCGCTTTGTGCGTTGCGGAGATTTGTCGGTAGACCTTTGTACCTGGCTGCTGCGTTTGTAAGCAAAATCAATTATCGCGCAATTTCTAGCACTGTGTATGGTGAATGTGTTTGTGTTCTGTCCTGTTTTCCTAGGCGAATGTTTTGATATGAAATGAAATAGGAGAAGCTGGAGAGTGCGAATATGAGTGCGCGTGCGAATATAAGCGCGTGTGCAAATATAGGCGTGTATAGGTTTCACGCACGTTGTGTACGTTTAGGATGATATTGGTTTTTGTTTCGTGTCTGCAGATGCCGTTTTTTTTGTCATAATAGTTTTCCGATAAAAAAAGTGCACAATAAATTGAATGATTGCCGTGGGCGTAGCATTAAAATAAAATAATAAATCGAGTGAACTCCGAGAGTACAGCATTAGATTAAAATGCCATCTGAATGATTTTTTCGCGTTTCGATTGAGTGTTCAATATTTTCGAACGCTCAGTTTGGTCGTGAAATGTTAGAATGATAAACGTGCATGCAACCCGAATTTATTTGTAACGTCTGAACTACACGCATGTCGTAAGTGGTAGTGTAGTATGAGCAGCGCTGGTTGTGCTGCGTACTCTTACTGCAGCTTCGCAAGCGTAAATTAACCTTTGAGAACCTAGTAAAAATATTCAAAAATGGCTGTTAAATATCAGTCACTTATGGAATTTTCAGCCTAATGAATATATTGTGTAACACACCTTGGTGATCAAAGTAACACACCATTTGGGATCTCGCAGGTTTAAGGCAGAATATGATTCGGGTGTCTGGCCTGTCGTTTGCTAATAACTTACATGTTGCAGGCTGCTGACTGGTGCAACTTAGACTATGTGTGAATGTGATTGTGCTGTAAAAATGTCTTGCACTACTTTGATGCTTGCTGCTGTACAACATATACTTCAACTAAAAATGTAGCCCTAGCACGACAAACGAACAGGACAACATGAAGAGTTTTTCAGTGATGTGCTTTTTGAATGTTTAGTTAGGCATATATACCAACTAGCCCACCTCGCGATTCTGCTACAGTAAGTATGCGTCCATGGCAGTGACGCCGTCTGGGTTTGTGCATGTTTCCCTTCGCCACACTTTGTGGACATGGCTTTATCCGTGTATATATTGTCTCTTCAATTCACCAAGCGGTTAGGATAGACACAGAAAAATATTTTGCAAGTTCAGATGGGACCTGTAGCTCGGCGAAAATGTCCTCAGAGTCCCCATTCACGAAATATAGTTCTTATATATTGGTACCTTACATTGGCTGTCATAGTTACTGTTAAGTTTGCCTTAGTAGAGCCAGTGCTGACATTATATTATATTAAGTCCGCTCTCTTGCTGTCCCTTAATGTTACACCCATCTTTTAGCGTTCTATATCCTGCTCGGTCGTTGTTAATTTAAGTTAAACCCTTTTAGTTAGCCTGGAAATATCTGCCCCGTAGGCGAGTACCGGCAGGATGCAGCTGTCATACACTGTCTTTTTCAGGGACAATGGTAGGCCTCCATTCTCGATTACACTAGTCGTAAAAAGCTGTATTACCAACACAGATTTTCCTGTACCCATGCCTAGATTGAAGAACTGGCTTGCAAGGGAGGTGCTACTGCAACAGTCTGCACAAGGCGCCTGCTCAAGCTACTTTGACGGTCAACTTGGCGCAGGAGTTCTCCTGGTTTGGGAAACACGAAACACGCTTTTTTCCACCTGGGAGTGGCATCCTGCATTGTGTGTAACTAGATATCGTCCTGTAGTTACAGACATCAAATTCTTTCACCAGACAATCTGTAGGGCCCAGATTTTTATTGTCAGTCACATCCTGCGCAAATAGCTTTGTCGACAACCTGCGGCTTCTTAGTTTTTATTGCTAGAAGCGGTATTAAATTTCTTTCAGCCTGTGGACATTGAAATTTTTACTTACTTTCCAACCAATCTGGTCTACAACTATTTTGGCAGTTTCTGGCACCACAACGAAGAACGCAAACTGTTCAAGAATCCCTACCATAACTGATGATGGAGGCATGCACCATTGAACCATCATTAAATCATTTCCGTGCTTCCATGCGTTTTTACTTTGTGTTATTGTTCTTTGAGCGTATAACTTGGTGGGAATCACGTAGTCGTGTAAATCTGTCTTGATGTAACTAATATTCAATCATTTCAGTGTTCCCCGTTCTTTTGTTTGTTCCCAAATCATATCACTTTGTGTGCAATATTGAAATAGTGTAAATTTTTGTTTTCCCAACCAGAATCCAATAAGTTGTATCAAAAGTTTTTTGTTGTCCTGCCATTTCACTAAGTGTGAATCATTTCATCACGTGAATTTCTACTGCTCTTGGAACCGCCCTACAGTCCTTTCTTTATGCACACCGTTTCTATAGATCACAACCATTTCCCTAGATGTTGGTTTCTTTAGGGTACCTTAAAGGGACCCTGCAACACTCTTTGAGCAGTGCAAGTAAACCTGCGCGACGTTTAGATTACACTGCCAGGAATACCTCAGCCAAATATTACACGTGAACGTGAAACGGTGAGCGCGCAAATCGATGTGAAAAACGCGGAAAAACCAACCGCTCTCTCTTCAGTTGTCCTCAGTATGCAACCCCTGGCATGGCCTAAGGGACGTCACATAGGCCATGCTGCCCGATCGGCTGTCACTGGTCAACTTCGCGGCTAGATTCTCCTATTTCCGTCGTCGTCTTAGCTGTGTACGAACCTCTTCTATGCCTGAACCTGTAGGCACAGTTTTGCCGTTTCTTTTGTGTTTTGAGTGCGCGCGGAGTTTGAGTGATGAGCTCAATACTTCCCTTTCAACGGGACCACTCGACTACAAACGTTTATTGCTTCAAAACCGCCCTACCAGTCCGAGCGCGCGCTTGTGAGCAGGCACCCATGCCTGCTTTTTTGTGGCACCAGACCGGAAATAGGCCCCTCCGCGTTGCGGAGAAAAGGAGAAAACTACCCAGAATGTGATATATCGAAGGCCGCCGAAAATAACACCGCGAGCCGCCCCCGTCTCCTGGAAAGAGCTCGCAGCTTTCGTCGCGTTGTCCGCGGTCGAGTTGAGAGGGAACGATTATCCGCGATTTCTCATCGCGCGTAGTTTCGTTAATTGTGAACGGATTTTCATAATTCTTGCGGGAGGAGATTTCTGGGACAATAGACTTGATCCAAAAATACATTACTAGTAGCCGATGGAAAGTGTTGCAGGGTCCCTTTAAATTTGTATGGCACTCACGACCACCACTCAACACCACTTTTGTGTTTCCTATGTGCTTTTGTTTTATTGTTCCACAAACTTTTCACAACATGTGAACTATTTAGTTTCGTAAATGTGCTGTGTTTGTATAACCACCATTCAATCATTTCTTTGTTTTCACATTTTTCTTGGGTTGTTTTTCACCCATGCGGTGAGAGTGGGGTCCTTATCAGAAACTATCTGCAAGCCTCAGATCAAAAGAAAAGGTAGAGAAGGGGGGAAATAAATAGGTCAAAGAAAAAAGAAAAAAAGAAAAAACAGGGAGGGAAACCACACTAACCCAAACAAAAAAGAAAAAGCAATCACCCAGCAACTGAAATGGCACCGGTCACCCACGGCGATATTTCAAGTTGCTTAATTAACTATCTTGTGCTTGTACCCTGGGTTTGCATGTTTGCTTTTCTTCCTATTTTTGGCAACCTTTCTGCTGTGTGTGACTTATTTATAGTCAAGAATATTTGTACTATTCTTGTAATTGTACAATGTGCACCCTGTGGGCCAGGGCAGATAAGAATGAAATTAAAGTGGTCGTGTGGCGAAAGCATATTACATAATTTGGAAGTCAATGTAAACTGTTTTACCTGAACTGTTTTGTGTTTTATGTGTACTTTGAAAGCGTTCTTACTACCCCGCTGCAGGTTCTTACAGTTAGGATGGGAGACTGTCATTTTAATTAGTTTAATTTTTGCATTGTTTCTGTATAGTTTATTTGCAGAAGGCCTGTGCAGCCATGCTGTATGGTACAATTCGATGACGCTACTGTGATTGCCTTTGTGTCCAGGGCGCTTGTGCTGATTAGGACACGTTTACTGTTAGTTAGTGCCTCTTGTTCTCGATGCGACACTTCTTGTTTAGAGCTGTGCTTCGTGTGCTTCTCCGAGACTATGTGGTCAGCTTGGCACTTCACATATGAGAGTAAATGCAGTATGCAGCAATTCAAAAGTGGAAACACATTAATCTAGAACCCAGGTGACGAGTAACACCAAACAGTGCTGAATAGCTAGTAAGACATGTATTTGAAGTATAAATGCCCACAACACGTAGGCAACTTCGGAAAGGGGGCTGACCAAACTTCCAAATAATGTATAAAGAATGTAAATTTCAGGCATACAGGTTCATCTCAACAATATCATACTAACGTAAACAAGTCATGAATATACAAACTAATGCTTGTGCCAAAGACAGAAAACCAATGTAGAACAGACATCTATATACGTCTTGCATGCGTACCAATACAATATCCATAAGACGTACCACTAAAATAACGTCCCGTAAACAGCATATAAAAGTACCATGAGACGTCTATTGTACGTTATCCTTCGTGTGATTTGGATGGGTTTTTGCAGTTGTAGAAACGTTGAATATATGTAACTCTGGCCCCAACGGTACGTTTCCTGGACATCTGGAATGTCGATTGCTGACGTCTCCGGGATATCTGCACGACGTAACGTGGTTTGCTTTGATGATTGCCGTGCGTGTAGCATTAGAATAAAATAATAAATCGGGTGATTTCCGAGCGTACAGCATTAGGTTAAAATGCCCTCTGGTGTCATGAAGTAAAATCGCATCGGCAAAAAGGACCAGCACGAGACGAAAAAACGTACACAAAACGACGACAACAAAGAAGACGCAAGGCACGCGGCGCGAAGGCCATCGACACCGGCTACGGCGAAGGCTCGCGACCACGGCACGAGCTTGCGCCGGCGACCAGCCAATGGGAAGCGGCCAGCGACAGCAGCTGGCGGCAGAAGCGGCAGAAGACGGAACACAGAGAAGAGAGACTGAAGTGTGGAGCGTGACCGGGTTGCGCGGCGGTCGGGCGACCGGACCCGTGCCGTGCCCCAGGAGGTCCTCCACCAGGACAATCTTCAAGACATCTTCTCGGCAAGCAAGTCGTCGCGCCGGGCATCGGTGACGACAGCGGCGCTTCCAGAGAGCTGCGTTCCCCACGACGGTAACGGGATCTCGGAGCGTGCTGTACTACCGCGGCCACGACACACTACCTGGACATCTCAAGGCTACTTCGACCGGTGTCGGTAATCACTACGTACCGTGTCTCATTCCTTAGTTCCCGGACTGTGACTCTTCTGCTATTTGAACTAATTCCCGTTTTCTATACCGCGTCCTCGCAGCCCCGTGTTGCACTTTCGTTTGTATCTGTTCATCGTGTGCATTTTGTTGTGCTTTAGGGGTATACAAATATAGTCTCGTCTAAAGTTTCTTCTCTAATTTATTGTTGTCACTCGAACCTGACAATAATTGGCGTCCACGGTAGGACGAGACTAGTTCATTTGTGTATACTCCTAAACACCTGAGATGGACCTTGTAGAGCTAACTGATTTGGGGAAGCGATTGGGATTAAGCGGCGACGAGCTGACAGAGTGGGCACTCGAGGAGCAAAGGCTCTGGCGTGAAGAAATAGCTCTAGATATCGAGGCGGCCAACAGGCTAGCCGAGATAGAAAAGGAGCGCGCAGAAATTGAAAAGGAAACTTTGAAGCTGCGGCAACAACTAGCGGAGCTTGAGGCTACGCGAAGTAAGGCCTGTAAATCTAAGGATGGCGGGAAAAGCTTTCATAGAGTACAGGCTTTCTCGCCCCCGCGCTATTGTGCAGGCCAACCTCTGACCCCTTTTGAAGAGTCTGGGGATGTCGATGAACCGTGTGAGCATAACGTGAGCACGGAACAGCAGGTGCATCTTCCCACAGAGGATGATCAAAAAACTTCACCTAAAACTCTTGTGGCAGCATCGCACTTGACTGTTTGCGGGTCTGCTCAGCCCAAGATTAACGAGAGCCGTAAATCGGGCCTCCATGACATTTTGTCTGATAAGGACCGTCCTGTATTGGAAAAGACCCCGACTTCAGACAGAGATGCCGAACCAACCAAGATTTCAGTCCAAAATGACCATTTAGTGTCACAAAGAAGGCACCCTACTCTCAAGTTAAGAAGGCACTACCCTAGTCGGGTAAAGTGTAGAAGTTCAAAAACCAAGCAAAAGAACTGTAGTACCGGGAAAAAAGCTGTATCACGACTCACGAGTGGCTCACGAAATGCAAAGGCCACTAAAAGACATATTGTTCAGTCTTTTTCACGGTCTGTCAGAAAGTTCGCATGTGCGCGGGAACCATATGATTTAAATGGAAAGCCCTTGAACTACGCGGCCAGACGTGTGTACGTAAGAGGTAGGGAGTGGCACCGTAGCCACTGCCGGAAAAGGAGAGAAATGTCTGCCTGATTGCCTGTTTGGACGATTTTGGACTGTGTTCTCCACTTGAACGGGTAGTATATGGTAGTCATAAAGTTGGTGTCTTGATTTCTTATGTACTGAGTTCAGTTTTTTGTGCACTTGTGTTTTTCCGTGGGGACGGTTGAAGTGCAATTATGAGGACTACATATTGTGTGACTTTATCTCAAAGTGTGTGCTTTGCGGGTTGGACTGGAAGGAGACATTTTTCGTGGAAAAATGCTTAAGTGGGGGGATATTGTCATGAAGTAAAATCGCATCGGCAAAAAGGACCAGCACGAGACGAAAAAACGTACACAAAACGACGACAACAAAGAAGACGCAAGGCACGCGGCGCGAAGGCCATCGACACCGGCTACGGCGAAGGCTCGCGATCACGGCACGAGCTTGCGCCGGCGACCAGCCAATGGGAAGCGGCCAGCGACAGCAGCTGGCGGCAGAAGCGGCATAAGACGGAACACAGAGAAGAGAGACTGAAGTGTGGAGCGTGACCGGGTTGCGCGGCGGTCGGGCGACCGGACCCGTGCCGTGCCCCAGGAGGTCCTCCACCAGGACAATCTTCAAGACATCTTCTCGGCAAGCAAGTCGTCGCGCCGGGCATCGGTGACGACAGCGGCGCTTCCAGAGAGCTGCGTTCCCCACGACGGTAACGGGATCTCGGAGCGTGCTGTACTACCGCGGCCACGACACACTACCTGGACATCTCAAGGCTACTTCGACCGGTGTCGGTAATCACTACGTACCGTGTCTCATTCCTTAGTTCCCGGACTGTGACTCTTCTGCTATTTGAACTAATTCCCGTTTTCTATACCGCGTCCTCGCAGCCCCGTGTTGCACTTTCGTTTGTATCTGTTCATCGTGTGCATTTTGTTGTGCTTTAGGGGTATACAAATATAGTCTCGTCTAAAGTTTCTTCTCTAATTTATTGTTGTCACTCGAACCTGACATCTGGATGCTTTTTTCGCGTCTTGATTGAGTGTTCAACCTTTTCGAACACTCAGTTTGGTCGTGAAATGTTGGAATGAACAACGTGTATGCAACCCAAATTTATTTGTAACGTAAAAACTATACGCATGTCGTAACTTGTACAGTAGTATGAGCAGCGCTGGTTGCGTTTCGTACTCTTAATGCAGCATCGCAAATGTAAATTACCCATTCAGAACGTAGTAAAAATTTGCGAAAATGGCTGTTAAATTTCTGCCACCTATAGAATTTCCAGCTTAATAAATTTAGTGTGTAACACCCTGGTGATCAGAGTAACACAGCATTTGGGATTTCGCAATATTAAGGCAGAGCATGATTCTGGTGCCTGGCCTGTCGTTTGCTAATAACTTACATGTTGCAGGCTGCTGACTGGTGCAACTTAAAGTATGTTTAAATTTGATTGTGCAGTAACAATTTATTGCACTACTTTGATGCTTTCTGCTGTAGAACGTATACTTCAACTAAAACTGTAGGCCTAACAAGAGAAGCGAACAGTACAACAGGACGAGTTTTACAGTGATGTGCTTTTTGAAGGTTTAGATATGCATATTGAGAGACGTCGACCAGAGGTCCTGGTGAAGCGTTTATTGCTAGGCAACGGTGCAACCGGGTTTGGTGTGAGACCAGCCAAGATGGAGCCCGAAACGAACGCGCCTGTCGGCGAGATGATGATGGTAATGGGAGTGTTCCTGGATGGTGCAGGTTGTGGTGAGATTGACCACTGCAGGACACGATATCCGATAAGACAGACTGTGCCCACACTATTTCCCCCCCGGGCGGCGAGGCGGCCACCTGGCCGAAAGTCAAGGGGATGGGGAGCGGTAGAAGAACGGCTTCATACGTGACACGTGCACAATCTCCACGCCGCGGCACCGGCGGTCAGTGACAGCACAAGTAGGAGCTACTAAATAGTTCACTGGAGAAGTACGCTGAAGAACTTTGTAGGTGCCAATAAAGCGGGGCATAAACTTTTCGCACAGTCCTGGCGCACGGAGAGGTGTCGAAAGCAGCACTTCGTCTCCCGTATGAAAGGAGACATCTCGGTGAGCTGCGTCATAGCGGGATTTTCGGTCGTTCTGACAGGACTCAGTGCTCAATCGGGCGAGGTTCCGGCAATGCGCTAGCCGGGAAACAAAATGATCCAGAGCGTTGTCTGTTGTAGACAACGGGCAGGAAAAGAAAGAGGAGTCCAGCACAGAAGGGGGGTGGCGGCCATAAACAAGAAAAAACGGTGAAAATCCGGTGGTACTTTGAACGGCGGTATTGTAGGCGTAGGTTACGAAGGGAAGGATAACGTCCCAATTCTTGTGGTCGGGGTTGATGTAGCAGGAAATCATATCGGAGAGGGTACGGTGGAATCGTTCTGTCAATCCATTAGTCTGAGGGTGATAGCTTGAAGTTGTTTTATGGGCAGTACCGGCGATCGAAGGACTTCCTCAAGGACTGCCGAAACAAATGTTCTGCCACGATCAATTAAAAGAGTGCGAGGAGGTCCATGACGCAAAAAGATAGCTTGGAGGAAAAAATCTGCCACCTCGGAAGCGCAACCCGTGCGGAGTGGGGCAGTTTCCGCATACCTGGTCAAATGGTCTACAGCAGTCACGATCCACCCATGACCAGTTGGCGTCAGAGGAAGAGGTCCATACAAGTCGATGCCAACACTGTCAAATGGAGCAGGAGGACAAGGAATAGGTTATAACATCCCTGCAGAGGCCGAGGTTATGCGTTTACGAAACTGGCACGAAGGGCATGACACAACATATTTAGCGACGCTGGCCGAAAGGCGAGGCCAAAAGAACCGGCTTTTGATTCGGTCATAAGTCTTGTGGAAAGCAAGATGTCCAGCTGTGGGGTCGTCATGGAAAACTTCTAAGATCTGGTTCCGAAGGCAGCGAGGGATTACTGGAACCCATCTGTCGCCGGTGGGGTGATAAGTGAGGCGGTAAAGAGACGAAATTTGTTTAGTCGTCGGCGGGAACGTCCGTTGGTTGGTGATTCTGAACCTTCCAGTTGGTCGATGAGTGGTCGGCAGAACGTGTCGTCGCGTTGTAAAGATACAAGGTTAGAAGGGAGATTTTGTCCGGTGATGTGCAGAGGTGCCATTGGCAATGCTGTTGCGGAATCGGAAGAGGCTAAGGTATCTGATGGGAATGACTGTGGACAACGGGACAGAGCGTCAGCATCCTTGTGGGTTCTGCCGGACTTGTAAGTGACAGAGAAGTCGTACTCCTGCAAACGCAGAATCCAGCGACCAAGACGTCCCGATACATTTTTAAGCGACGATAACCAGCAAAGGGCGTGATGGTCTGTTACGACCGAGAAATGCCGCCCGTACAAGTACGGTCGAAATTTTTGCACAGCCCAGACAACGGCAAGGCACTCTTTCAGTTATAATATAGTTCTTTTCAGCAGGGGACAAAGTACGGCTAGCGTAGGCGACAACACGTTCCGAGGAGGCATCGGTACGTTGGAGAAGGACAGCACCAAGACCATGCCCACGGGCGTCGGTATGAAGAATGGTGGGGGCGGCCTCGTCAAAATGACATAGTACAGGTCCAGAGGTGAGTGCTTCTTTTAGGGTTTTGAAAGCTGTTTCACAGTCTTCATATCAGAGAAATGAGGTCCCGGATGAGAGCAGCTTGTTAAGTGGAGAAGCTATTGTTGCAAAATTACGAATGAATCGTCGAAAGTAGGAAGCCAATCCGAGAAAACTGCGGAGTTCTTTTTGACTAAGAGGCCGGGAAAAATTAAGAACTGCATTGATCTTATCAGGGTCGGGACGGATTCCGTCCTTGCTCACAACATGGCCCAAGACTTTGATGGAAGTACTGGCGAAGTGACATTTTTTTGTGTTGAGCTGGAGATTGGCTTGGGCTAGACAGGTCAGCACTTCGTCCAAACGTTGAAGGTGTTCAGCGAAAGTGGCAGAAAAAATAACGATATCATCAAGATAACAAAAACAGGTCTACCATTTCAAGCCACGAAGGACGGTATCAATCATGCGCTCAAAGGTAGCTGGAGCATTGCATAAACCGAACGGCATCACGTTAAACTCGTAGAGTCCGTCCGGTGTGGCAAAAGCTGTTTTTTTCTTTATCGGCTTCGTTCATGGGTATCTGCCAATATCCCGACCGAAGGTCAAGACTCGAAAAGTACTTTACGCCATGTAACGTGTCGAGGGCGTCATCGATTCGGGGCATAGGGTAGACATCTTTCCTTGTTATTTTGTTAAGAGCCCGATAGTCAACGCAGAAGCGCACTGAACCGTCTTTCTTGCGGACCAAAACAACCGGCGATGACCAAGAGCTTTCTGAAGGACGAACGATGTCGCGCCGAAGCATGTCGTCAACGTTCTCTTGGATGATTTTGCGCTCCGACGATGAAACCCGATATGGGCGGCGGCGGATAATACACGAACCATCAGTGTCTATGCGGTGGGATGCCGCTGATGTGCGTCCAAGCTGAGGGGAATGCGAGTCGAATAAAGTCTTGTGCTTATTAAGTATGCCCAAGAGTTGTTCCTTCTCTTCAACAGAGAGTTCAGGGCTGATAGTGGATGTGAGGCACGACGACGTACGTTCTGGAACACCGGTGCGCTGAACAGGCGCAACAGAGCAAAGGGGAAAAGGACCAACTTCGTCTTGGGAAACAGACGCAACAGTAGTGCCTTGAGGAAGCAGAATTGACTGAGAAGTAGTGTTCCTGGCGGCAATGAGAGCTGATCCACCTGAAAAGCGAATTACACATGAAGGTATTATGACGCCTTTGCAAGCGAAGGTACCAGCGGGTACAGCAATCACATCTCCGCTTGGATTACTGGCACAAGTAACAGAAAAGGCAGTTTCTTGTCCGGGAGAGAGAACACAATCGGCGGTTGCGACCAACCGCGGGGCTGGGACGTCTGATAAAGTGGCAAGGTCGGTGTCGGAAAGGTGAATAAAGGGTTGACGGCAGGAAATCACTGCAGACGATGAAGAGAGAAAGTCCCACCCCAAAATGATTTGATGAGCACAAGGCGACAACACTGCGAACTGAATATGATGAAGAACTCCACTGATGAGAACACGTGCCGTGCAATGTCCAGAAAGCTTAATCATGGCTTCGTTAGCACCACGTAGGAGTGGACCGACATAAGGACTGCGCACTTTTCGGAGACGAGAACACAAATCTGCGTTGATATTCGAAATGCTGGCACCAGTATCTACAAGGGCGTCTACTTGAAGGCCTTCAACAAATACAGTCAACGTGTTCGATGGTTGAGCAGGAGGATTTGTAATTTTTCCAAGTGACGCAGTTTCCCCTCCAAAAACTGCTCCTTCTAGTTTTCCGGGTTGTTTTCATGGAGTCGAGAAGCCGGGCGAAGGGGCGATGCAGATCGACGGTGAGGAGAAGGAGACCGGCGTCTGAAGGAGGTCGAGTTGCGCTGTTGGTCCAACGAGTCCGGCGGTGGCGATAAAGAGCGACGTGGAGCATACGGGGAAGACTGCTGGTAAGGGTCGTAAAATTGGCGTCAGTCGTTGCGAGAAAAATCAAGGTAGGCGCGGCGGTCATCCTGCTGGCGTCTCCGACAAAAGCGAGATATATGGCCTCGAATGCCACAGTAATAACACGAGGGACGAGGCTGACGCCAGGCCGAGAAGTAGAGGGACTGTGGAGGCGCTGTAGACAATGGAGCCACGTGTGGATGGTAAGGTTGCGGGAGGGATGGAGCAAGAGGAACCACAGGAGCACTGGGCGGCGGCGGAGGGACGGCGGCAGGCGGCGGGGTTGTGGCAATGTCTCGCTTCGGGGGAAGGCCGCACGTGACAGAGGCGAGCTCTTCGCGAATTACCCCACGCAACCCAGGAACGGATGACTGAGGGTGAACACCCGCATACTCAGATGACGGCTGTCCTTAAAGTTCCTCACGGATGATGGACCGTATAAGCGCCCGTAGGTCGGCGTCTTGGTGGGAGGTAGTGCCCAACTTGGTCTGTTGCAAACGCAACGACTGTAGATCGTCAAGGCGCTTACAGGTTGTGACGATCTGACGAACACTGGAGGGGTTTTGCACGGCGAGTGCGTTGAACGCAAATGCGTTACTTCCTTTGAGGATGTGGCGAACAAGGTCTTCCTCCGCCATGTCTGTGTTGGCGCGTCGACAGAGGGCCAAAACGTCCTCAATGTATGACGTATATGACTCGCCTGGTTGTTGAATGCGGTCTTGCAATTTCTTTCTCGCCGCTTCTGCACGTCTGGAGGCAGTCCCGAAAATACGACGCAGTTCAGATGTAAAGCGATCCCAGTCCGTCAAATCTCCTTTGTTGTTGTAAAACCAAGTTTCTGCCACCTGGGTCAGAGACCACGACACGTTCTGGAGCTTGAAGGAGTCGTCCCATCGATTGAAGGCACTCACACGGTTGTAGGTGTCACGCCAGTCTTCTACGTCGTCTCCAGGGAGTCCAGGAAAAAACGGGGGGTCATGCTGCCGGCATGTGACAGTCCAGCAAGAGGTTGGAGTGCTAGCCGTCGTCGCATGAGCCGTAGTCATTGTGGCAAGTCGCCGACCCGAACGGAGCTCCAGGAAAGTGCCGGAAGGGGTTGAGGTACGAGAGATCGATGTTGGCAACCACCACCACTTGAGCGACGTCGACCAGGGGTCCTGGTGAAGCGTTTATTGCAAGGCAACGGTGCAACCGGCTTTGGTGTGAGACCAGCCAAGATGGAGCCCGAAACGAACGCGCCTGTCGGCGAGATGATGATGGTAATGGGAGTGTTCCTGGATGGTGCAGGTTGTGGTGAGATTGACCACTGCAGGACACGATATCCGATAAGACAGACTGTGCTCACAATATATACCAACTAGCCCACCTCGCCATTCTGCTGCAGGAAGTATACGTCCATGGCAGTGACGCTGCCCGTGTTTGTGCATGTTTCCTTTAGCTACATTTTGTAAACATGGCTTCATCCGCGTATATATTGTCACTTCCCCCGCACGGGGCAGCTTGAGTATTCCTGGTGACGGTGAGCAGCGACACCGTGGACCCCGAACTCCCATGCATAAGCCGTGTCCAACCGTGGCGAGGTGTTTAAAGGTGAAGGGTAGAAGCCGTAAACGGTGGTCGTCGGAACCTTGGTCAAACACCAGCCGATGGGCTCCCTGCCTGTCCACCAGGCAGGGAGCTCCGGGACATCTTTGACTACCAGGGTAAGGTCAAAGGCGAAAGTACCCCCGTCGCCCTGCTTTTATACTATGCGGTATGGTATTTTCAACCCCTCCCCCAACCGTGATCGGCCCCCTAAAAGGGACCGCACCGAAGTATCGTTTCCCCCATTGCCATCTTTCACATTTCCTGAAACAGATCATTACTCTCGATTTCTTGTCATGGAGTCCCTCAATCCAACCCACCTTCTTGCATCTCAGGCAGTCTTCTTGATCGCCAAGTATCTTGAAGCCGTAATAGAAAAATTGTATGAGTGCAAAAAACAAAGGTCTGGTGAACTCCTAATCGAAATAAATGACAAACACCAGTCAGCAAAGCTTCTAGCTCAGACTAGACTGGCTGATCTCGACATCAGGGTCACACCCCATCAGAGTTTCAACAGCTCGCAGGGTGTGATATCCGAGACAGATCTGAACGAAATGGATGTGGATCTCCAAGCCGGCTTGAAGGATCAGGGCATCATTGATGTGAGACGCATCACTATCCACAGAGATGACAAGGAGATTCCCACCAAGCACATTACCTTGACTTTTGAGAGCGCAGTTCTTCGACAACACAAAAATGCAGGTTTTATCCGTTGCTCCATCCGTCCGTACATCCCGAACCCGTGGCGCTGTTTTAAGTGCCAGCGGTTCGGGCATGGTACATACTCTTGCCGTGGCCGAACGACGTGTGCGAAATGCGCGGCGCATGATCATCCGAGCGGCAATTGTCCATCCGATACCCTGTTTTGTGTTAACTGTGGCGGGCCTCATGCAGCATACTCCCGCAAGTGTGAAAAATTCCGACTGGAAAAAAAGATAATCAACATCAAGGTAACTGAGAACATCACCTTCCCGGAGGCGCAAAAGAGGTTCGCCTCTTTCACCCTGCGGAGGTACGCTGACGCAGCTCGCCAGGGGGCGGAGCGGAGTCTGGTGTCCACAGGTACCCAGTTCAGCGAGTCTTACCGGGTCCCGCACACCGCTGGGTTGCCTCACGCTGCCCAACCCGGCACCACGCTGCCTGCTGAGGTAGCAGCGGTTGTAGCGCAAACCACTTCTGTTGGGACCGGTACCGCTCCCGACTCAACCTCCCGTCCTCCACTGCGTTGGAGGGTGCCGAGGGGAGGGACACCATGGGCCCCGCATCGGCTCCCACGGCCACCGCACCGGCCGTGCCACCTCTGGCGCCCCGATGGTGGCGGTTCAAACGAAGGGCTCCTGAAAGGGGGCCAAGTCCGGGGGCCCGATTCAACGGGCACCACCCCCGCCCTCCCCGACATCTGAGGACGAGATGGACGTCACGCGGTTCTTGCCTGCAACGCACCGCAAGGAGCGGCCTCCGACGCCCAAGCCAGCAAAGAGGCCTAAAAAGCCCAATCCAAGAGTAACAGCCCCGAAAGACGACACATGAACACACACGAACACACACAATCCAGTCATTCTTAAACTTAAATAATGGGAACAGAAAACATCATCCAATGGAACTGCAGAGGCCTTAAAGGAGCCATGAAGAGAAAATGCAAGTTGGTTTTATTCGAAAGTTTTTGTGTTTTATAGTGCCCCCAGCGCTTGTCCGGATACAAACGGTGCTTTATTCACTGAGAAATTAAACAATTTAGGTTAAAATTTTCATTTTCTTGCTCAATCATGCGTTTTCGTGGTCCCAAGTGACGTCACAGGAACCGACCGCTCTCCAGCCTTCATTAACGCATCCGCCGTACAGGGTAGAGACACGTATACGCTGGCGCCGCCATTTTCGGGTGCTCGCTCGCCGCCGAAGCAAGTCATTGTGTCAAAACCGCGCTAAAATAGTCGCCGCAAAGCGGTTTACTGAAGAAGTTTGAATCATATTGTCTGTTTCGCGTTGCTAGGTCTCGTGGGAAACCAAAAGAATAACGCGTTGAGCCCGTTGGCCCAATTGCGGCGGCACGGGACCGTTCAAAGGTTGTCTCCACCCTGTACAGCGGTGTTGGTTGGTTCCCGCGTTTCTTTACGTTCCGTAACCTAGATGGCGCCACCATACCGTGGCAAGTGTTTGGTTTGTTTTTGCCCACATTTAAACCTGGCTTGTTTTTGTTCTGGGAGAAAATATTCGTTCCCTGAAACAGTGCTCGCTCGACAAATGGGGTCACGTAAGACACCGTTGCTTGCGTCAATCGGCCAGTGTAGTTTGAGATAACCCCAAGCCCCGTAGTGCTGTGCAGCTAAACCAAGCATGGTGTGCACAGTACGAACAACAGAACGCATCAGTACTTCTATGTTTACATGTGCTTTCGTAACTTCAACTGTTTGTCCCATCATTCTTATTGCTTTGTAAAGAATGTGCCCTAAATTTAAGCGCAAATCGCTCTTTCGTCTAGTTTGTAAGCTCTACCTAATTTGCGTCTGCTTCTGCCAGCTTTCGCCAATCGCACAGCTTAGCTCATTTGACATCATAGGTTCTGTTGCGGGAAATGAGCTGGTGGGTCGCATGACCGTTCCCGTTTTTCCTAATTATGTAGCTTATTTGAGCGAAGTTTACGTTAAAAGTGGTGTCAGTATGATTCTAACGAGACAATCTTTCGAATGAACCAAACTTGTGTTTTCTCTTCATGGCTCCTTTAAAATTCTTGACGATGTGTATGAGATTCTGCATGCCAGTCAGCCAAGTATCATGTGTCTCCAGGCAACCCACCTCAATTCTAAACAAACAAATTTCTAAAAAAGGCACATGGTATTCAGAAAGGACAGGGTTGACTGCACCCACTCTTCAGGAGGTGTAGCCATTATCGCTCAGAAATCATTAGCATGCCACACTCTCTCTTTAAACACTGTCCTCGAGGCTGTAGCGAACCGTACAATTTATTTAATAGGTTGATAACGGTATGCTCCATTAACATCTCTCCTGATTTTGCACTTCTGAGATCTGATTTCGAGGCACTAGTTGACCAGCTGCCCGAACCATACATACTAACAGGCGACCTTAATGCGCACAACTCACTTTGGGGCTCCTCCAGAACGGATGCCCGATGTCGCCTGATAGAGAAGTTTCTTACATCCTCCGGAGAATGCCTTTTCAACAAAAAACAGCCTACATACCATAACTTAGGACAAAATACATACTCGCATCTTGACTTGGCTATTGGTTCCGTAGTTCTCTTTCCATGTCTTGAGTGGGGTGTGGGCACAGACCCAAATGGTAGTGACCATTTCCCCACTTTATTAACGTATACAGGTATAGGCCCGAGCAGTCCATCTTCCCATAAAAGGTCTAATGAATCAAAAGCAAACTGGAGCATATTCACACAAACATCTCAACTACACCACACATCCATAAAACACCTACACGTGGAGGAAGCCGCCCAACTCATCACGGCGCACATCCTCGACGCCGCCGAAAAGTCCATTCCCCAGGCATCCAGTGCGTCCCGCACCCCAAGGAGGCCCTGGTGGAACGAGGACTGCAGGTGGGAGCGAGAGGCCCAGAAGAAGACGTGGGTTGTCCTTGGCCGGTACTCCACGTCAGATAACCTCATTTCTTTTAAAAGGGCAAGGGCTTTTGGGAAGCGAGTGCGTCGTGAGGCGAAAAGGGAGAGTTGGCGCACCTTCCTCACTTCCCTCAACTCATACACTGACACACACAAAGTCTGGACACGAATACGCAAACTAAAAGGACAACAGAGAAAGAGAGAGAGAGAGAAAACACTTTATTTGAGCACTAGTTGGGCTAACGACGAGTGGTGACCAGCGCTTGGAGGGTGCCGGTGACCTGTGCTGCTCGTTCAGCAAGTCCTTTCTGGACTTGAGGGTCCGAGCTGAGTAACGCCGCCTCCCAATGCTCTTCAGAAGAGATGATAGGGAATGAGTTGTGGGGGCATTGCCAAATGATATGAGAGACTGTTTCGGTGGCTCCGCAGTCGGGGCATTGTGGAGAAGGAAATATTGAGGGATAAATTGCATGTAGTCTGGCACGACAAGGGAGGGTATTGGTTTGTATAAGGCGCCTGTATCGTTCCTCTGCGATAAAAAGCGACCGGTGGGGTGGAGGGTAGCGCCGGCGAGAGAGGCGGTAATGGCAGGTAATTTCTTGGAAAGTTAACAGGCTGTCACGGGCTAATTGGGCTCCGTGGAAAGGGATGCAACTTGGCCCAGCTCGGACGGTTAGCTCTCGAGCTGCAAGGTTAGCCGCTTCATTACCTTCCAGCCCCGCATGGGCTGGAGTCCAAATCAGCTCCGCGTGGGAGGTGGGAGGATTTCGAAGAAGAATTTTGAGAGCCTGCGGGGAAATGTTACCACGGGCAAAATTTCGAATGGCCGTTTAGGAATCAGAAATAACAATTGTTGGTGTAGGCCGGTGAGTGAGCGCAAGTGCAATGGCCGCCTCTTCCGCAGTGGCAGGGGAGCGCGTTACGATAGTTAGTGATTGGTAAGGGGGTGCTTTAGGGTCGAACAGTGCGGTGACTGCATAAGCATTGTGGTGGCGATAACTAGCGGCGTCCACATCTGCGGCGTTCGGGCCCATGGGATATTTACGGGCGAGCACGCATGCACGATGTTCCCGGCGTTTAACATTGTGCTCCGGGTGCATATTGCGGGGAATTGGCCGAACGAGTAGGAGATTGTGTAAGTCGGGAGGAATGTGTACTCTCTCGTCAGTAAAGGTCGGTGCATGAAGCCCGAGCGAATCTAAGATGGATCTGCCTGCAGGTGGTAGAAAGGCGGGAAAGTTGAATCACAGAGTTGGCTTCCATGAGCTCTTCAGCTGTGTTATACATGCCTAGGCGTTCCAGTTTGGCAGTGGAAGTGCTTTGAGGGATTAGAAGCGCCGTTTTGTAGATTTTTCGTATGAGGCAATTTACTTTATGCATTTCTGTTTTAGTCGGATTTAGGTATGGGAGAGAGTATGTGATGCGACTTATCACGAATGCATGAATTAGTCCGAGACGCTCAAATTCGGTCATTCCCTTGTTGCGGGCTGTTATACGGCGGATGAGGCCCATAGTTTGATTGACATGAGAGGTGAGCTTGGAGATGTATCGGGTGTTGGCTCGTTGCGTTGTATGATCAAGCCCAGCACTTTAGGTATAGAGACACTTGGCATGGAATTATTCTGAATTTTGATCGCTATGTCAGGAGTGTAGCATGACCGGCCGGGAGCAGGGAGGGTCATGAGCTCCGACTTAGTAGAGGAGCACTCAAGACCGGCGAGTGCCGCTTCCGCGGCTATGACGTCAGTGCCTGCCTGAAGCGCCTCCTCAATTTGTGCATCACTACCTGCGGCGCACCAGAGAGTGATGTCATCGGCATACAAACTATGTTTAAGGTGTGGGGTTCGAGCTAAGCGTTTAGGGAGATTAAGAAGAGCCAGGTTAAAAAGGAGGGGAGAGAGGACTGCTCCTTGAGAGGTACCAACTGAAGGCATGTGAATAGTGTCGGATACTAGGTCACCGACGTGTATTACAGCAGTACGATCAGTGAGAAACTCTTTAATGTAAGTGTAAACTCGCTGCCTGGGGTGAGTCATTGCCAGATTTTGGAGGATAGCTCTGTGTGAGACTCTATCAAAGGCTTTGGTGAGGTCTAAGGCTAGAATAGCAGCAGTATCTACCTTAGATGCAGGAATGATGATCTCATGGTGGCGTTGGAGGAGGAGATCCTTGGTCGAGAGACCCTGCCTGACGCCTAGCATTCTGTGGGGAAGTGCAATGGCCTGGGTGAGATGTTGAACTAGGCGGGTGTGAATTACGTGTTCAAGAACTTTACCTACGCTGGAAGTTAGAGATATCGGCCTGAGATATTCCAGTTTCAATGGTTTTCCAGGTTTCGGTATCAATGTTATTTTAGCGTGTTTCCATGAAGAGGGAAGAATGCCTGTAGTCCAAAAGTGATTGTAAAATTGTGTATGGATGGAGATGGAGTTGTCGTCCAAGTTTCGGAGGAGTTTATTGGTGATACCATCTGGCGCAGGCGCGGAGCCAGGCCGGATTTTCATGAGTGCTGCTCTAACTTCCGCTTCTGAGATTTCCCTGTCCAAATCCGGATTACTATTGCCTGCGTATGCCGGGAGCTCTATGGTGTTCTCTTGGGCTATGTAAAGTGTACGAAGCTGTTTGAGGAGTTGTGCATCATCACCGGGAAATTGTGAATGATTTTCATAAGCCGATTATTAGTAGCTGCGCGCGAGTGACTGGGATCTATCATGTGTTTAAGGAGGCCCCAAGTACGCCTCATACTGAGGTTTCCTTTCATCTCTTCACACACTTGGCTCCACTGTGCTCGGGCGAGCTCAGAAGTATAAGATTCTATCAATGTAGCTAGGGTGGCTAACCTTAATTTAAGGCGTTTATTGTGTTTCTGCTTGCGCCACCTTTGCTGTATGCTGCGATAGCCCTCCCAAAGATGATGCAGGTGGGAGTCTACTGTTTCCGCAGGTATTTCAGGGTCCACGGGACTGTCGTGAGCGCGTTTGTAATCGATAGTTTGATTGACCCATGCCTGATACGTGTCAGCAGTTGTCTCGGTTGGCTCCGACATGGGCACCGCACAGGTTTTCCTAAAGGCATCCCAGTCAGTAAGAAATCGTTGGCGGGGACGGTGGGCAATTTCGGATTGGAGTCGTAGACCGAGCTGTACTATGAAATGGTCGCTTCCTAGGGTATGTGGTTTGCAAAGCCATTTAACTTCGGTGATTCCGCGCGAGAAGGAAAGATCCGGGGAGGTATCTTTTTGCACGCTGTTGCCTACTCTTGTAGGGGTAGAGGGATAGGACTCGATCGTAAAACGCTGAGCCTGGGTGAGCTCCCATAGCAGACGACCCTTGCGAAGAGTGTGTGTGTAACCACAGGTCATGTGTGGGGCATTGAAATCGCCTAATATGAGTAGAGGATGAGGTTGTGAAGCCTGAATAGCGAGGTGGAACAGTTGCTTAAATGTGTGTGAGTGCGCACGGTGGCTACTATATACGTTGAGTATATACAATCGAGAGGCTTTCTGTTTGGGGGGGGTAAAGGAAAACCAAATCATGTAGGATATCAATAGTGTCAAATTGTAAACGTTCCCCGGGAATGTTACGTTGGACAGATACCGCACTGCATGGGTTATCCTTGGATTGTCAGACCTGATAGCCCGTCAACTTGACGTTCTGTCCCGGTTCTTGTAATGCTATCGCAAGAGTTGCTTTTGGTTCTGTGGAAAGAAGTAACTGCAGGTTCGAGCGCTTGCGGGTAAAGCCTCTGCAATTCCACTGCCAAACAGAAAACGTGGCATCCGGCTTATTCATTGTCAAATTCACTAGGCGGAAGGGGGGTATTGTGCGGCAAATTTTGGTCGCTGGCAGGGGCGACAATTCCCCGAATGTAACTATGTATATCGGCCCGAAGCGATTCAATGGCTGCCTGCATGGCTGCCTGGTTGGCCAAGAGGATTTGGTGGAGTTGTAAATATTCTTCCTTCTGCTGCGCGAGAGCTGATTGGCATGCAGCCTCGATCTCAGCGAGACGATCGTCTGATGTGGAGGATGTGTCGGAGGAAGTGGGGTTAGCCGTGGCTTTGGGATTTACAGGGGGTGGTGCGGAAATATCCTGGGAGGCCGTAGTTGGCTGCTCCGATTGAATGGGGGAATATCGGGACGATCGTGGAGTTGTTGTCTTAAGAGACTATTTTCGCGCTTCAAGGCTGCATTTTCTTGTTTCAAAGTGAGGGTTTCTGCCCTGATAGCTTGCAATTCATTAAGAATTTTGGTTTGCATATCAGGGAAAGATGAGACACGCGAGAGCAATGATGATGATGGAGCACTGAGAGGCGAGCGCTGGCAGCTCACCTTTGTTTTCACGGTGCCCGATGGTGGGAGCTGTGAGGCATCGGGGTGACATAGGAGATATGGTCGTCCATTAGGAACAGTTTCCGAGGTCTTGCCAGGTTGCAGCGGAGGAAAGTCCGTGGCACGAAGAGTCCTCGCAGAAGCTGCAGCCTTTGCGTACGAAACTGCAGGTCGGGGTGGTTGGTAGCGCTTGGGACATGCTGCCGTCCCAGTAGCATGAGGGCCTTCACAGACGATGCATTTTGGAACACATGGATGATTTTCAAGGGCATTGACTATTCCGCAGGTTGAGCACCGATAGAGGGCTTGTCCAGTTGGGCAGACATCGCGTCGATGTCCTGGCCGCCAGCATAAAGTACAGGCTCCTGATTTCTTGCGAAAAGGCTTGCAGTGGTATGTTGCGGCACGATATCGAACCCAGTAAGGGACGGAAGTTCCATCGAAGAGAATTTGGACTATGCTAGAGTCACTCGGCCTTCTGGCGTCGAGCACTCCGAGTCCAGGGTTGAAGTGGCAGATGCTGTGGAGGATTTGTTCTGGGGTTTCGTCGGCTGGGATATTGAAAATGACGCCCGTCGCTGTATTAGATGGGGCGGGTACATGCGCGGACAACGGGTATTTTTCATTCAAAGTTAGCGCCTCGAGCTTCGCATACTTCTGCGCTCGGTTTTCATCCGGGGTACTAGCGACGATGAAATTTGCCCTCGCGTGAATGCGGATTTGGTCCTCTTCATGGGGACGTAGTCCCGCTTGCTTCTGCACAGTATCAGCCAGAGTAGCCAGAGGGACTTGGGTGAGGGCTAGACCACCTCTCGGTCGAAGGATCACTTTGATGTCGTCCTCCGGCAAGGGCAGCACCGGCGGAATCGATCGCGCCGGTCCACGGCGGCGTCGGCTGGAAGAGGCATTATGAGAAGAAGATGCGATGGCAGACTTGGCCTGGAGCGGTTGTTCATGAAGGGATTGTTGGCGGCGACGAATCATCACCCAAGAGGGGTGGGCGAGGTCCTCCGGGGCGATGTCATCTCCTTCGACGGCAACCTCCATCATGCTGCTGCCGGGACGCTGACCACGGCCGGCGCTCTTGTGCAGCGGAGTTAAGGCTGACCGCACGTGCTGTGGAATGCAGCCGGCGGCCGCGCACAACTTCGGCGCGACGCGTGGTCGATGCTGTTCTTCGCTGTGGCGTTAGGGTTAGCTTTTTGAGTGGACAGTTTGACTCGCCTGTTGGGTCGATCTTGAAGAAAGCGGTGTCAGGAGAGTCCTCACATCATGCCGGAACGATTGGTGTAGAAAAAAGGTAGCAGGCACTGCTGGTTCCCTGGTGGCGATGCACACACAGTCTGCCCCTGGTTAGTACAACCGGGGACACACTGGAAGACCAGGCTAACACACTCCCACAACACTTCCAACATTTCCAACAAGTGTCCAGTTCAGCGCACTACACAAACACTTTCATGAAATAAAACATCTGTAGAAAAGAAGTCCTTGCGTGATAACTACAAGTCGCACACTTCTTACAATTCTCCTTTTTCAATTCATGAGCTAAAGGCAGCGCTGACCACAAGTAAGCCTTCAGCTCCAGGTGCAGACAAAATCACATACACCATGATTCAGCACCTACACTCAGACACCCTTGAAACACTTCTACATCTATACAATAACATATGGCTTTTGGGGCACATTCCTCGCTCTTGGAGGGAGGTCATAGAAGTAGCTTGCCTGAAGGAAGGGATGGACCCTTCCTCTCCCGCCAGCTATCGGCCCATCACCCTTACAAGCTGCCTGTGCAAGCTCCTCGAGAAGATGATAAACAGGAGTCCTGTGTACTTTCTTTAGTACAACGGTCTTCTCGAGGACTGCCAGGCAGGCTTCAGGGCGGGGCGATCTACAAATTACAAACTTGTAGCCTTTGAATCATATATAAAGGACGCTCTCATGCACAAACAGTTTTGCACAATGGTGTTTTTTGACCTTGCGAAGGCCTATGACACCGCTTGGCGCTACGGGATCCTCAGTGACCTGAAGTCTTTCGGTGTTTCGGGCCATATGCTCAACACCCTTGCTAGTTATTTCTCCGAAAGAACGTTTCGCTTGAGACTAGGTAGCGCATTGTCAAGAGAGTTCATATGCAAGAAAACGGCGTTCTGCAAGGTGGAGTTCTAAGCTGCACTCTGTTCATAGTTAAGATGAACTCCCTTGTGAAGGCATTGCCACCTACAATTTCTTATTCAATGTATGTAGACGACGTCCAGGTATCTTTTAAATCATGCAATATCTCCATCTGTGAGCGTCAAGTTCAGCTCGCTGTCAAAAAACTTGCCAGCTGGGCAGACAAGAACGCTTTTAAACTTAACTTAGAAAGAGGCACCTGTGTTGTCTTCTCCAATAAGCGTGGGATCCATCTGGACCCAGACATTACCCTTAAAGGCGTATCGATTCCTGTGAGGAAGCAACACAAGTTTTTAGGTGTGGTGTTGGATGAAAAACTTACGTTCATCCCTCACATTAAACAATGGAAACATAAATGTCTAAAGGCTCTCAACATTCTTAAAATCTTGTCCCACCAGTCCTATGGAACGGACAAGCAACTCCTCTTACGTATTTTCACAAGCCTAGTGGTGTCTAGATTGGACTATGGGAGTGTTGTGTATGGGTCAGCCACGAAAACAGCGCTTAAAATGCTCGACCCAGTGCTTCACTTGGGGCTTCGCCTCTCTTGTGGTGCATTCCGTACGAGCCCTGTACAGTCTTTATGCAGAGTGTGACGAATGGTGCTTATTACACCAGTGAACCTATGTTTACTTGTTATATGCCGCTAAAATTTCATCAATGGACAAACATCCTTTTAAACCGGTTCTTAATGATACATCCACATCACAGCTCTTTTTAAATCGCCCATCCCTGCCTGTTCACTTCTCGCAGAGAGTGAGTGACGAGGTCAGTACTCATCAGGTCTCTTTTTTAGACACATTCAAATCATCTCGCACTGATCTTGTAGCACCATGGCATCTTCGTCGTGTTGCATGTGACTTGTCTTTCTTAAAATACAATATGAACAGCACACCAAGACGTGCGATTTTGCAGCATTTCATGTATGTGCAGGATAAATACAGGGCTGCAGAGTTTTTCAGTGAAGCATCTAAAACGTTCACTGCAGTGTCTTGTGCTGCGCATGGTCCCAATGTTGAAGCATATGGAACAATCAATGTAAAGACAAGTATTTTTACGGCAGAAGCATATGGCATTTTTCTGGTTGTAAGTCACATAGTTGAACATCATATTCGTAAATCCATCATTTATACAGATTCGCTGAGTGTCGTCCCTACATTGTCATCCGGAAAGTCCACGAAGAACCCTGTAGTTAACCTTGTCTTGAAGTCAATGTTGCTGGCGTATTCTTGAAACCTTGAGGTGACCGTGTGTTGGGTACCAGACCCCTCTGGCATCGGCGGAAATGAAATGGTGGATGAAATGGCTGCCAAAGCTGCACTCCGAACACAGTAAACATAACAACACTACCTTACACAGACCTCAACCCACACGTAAGACAGCAACTCCATAAAACTTGGCAAGCAGACTGGAGCAAACAGACAGACAACAAACTACAAGTAATAAAACCACACTTGGGAAGTTACAGAACTGACTCGTAGAACAGACACATTGAAGTTACCTTAGCTAGGTTGCGGATAGGCCACACACAGGTAACACACTCACACCTGCTCACTGGCTCTCCAAGACCCACTTGTAGCAGGTCTGGATAGGGCGGCCTATTCGTAGTCCACATCCTGATCACATGAAAGGCACTCGACACAAAAAGACACAGACACTTCAAGGAAATATACACACAACACATTCCGCTATACCCTTCCTTGTTTTTGTTTGACAATGCCATGGTCTCTGTGCAACGGGTTTTTAAATATTTTTGTGATGTTAACTTTTTAAACCTCATTTCCTATCAAGCGTAATCAAAACTGGCCCTATACACCAGCTATCACCATTGCCTATAATTGATTTTGTTGTTATTCTGGCATTTGTACCCACTATTTTCTTCTAGATACATTTGTTTGGCGCTCTTTGCCCCATCTGGCCTTGCGCCAAAAAACTCCAACCATCATCATCATCATATATTGTCACTCCAATCAACCAAGCGGTTGGGATAGACACAGAAAAATATTTCGCAAGTTCAGATGGGACCTGTATCAGGGGTAAAATGTCCTGAGTTCACGAAATATAGCTCTTATAAATAGTGGTACATCACATTTATTTATTTTATTTATTTATTTATTTATTTAAGTTCCCTAAGGGCACCGGTGGGCATTACATAGGGGGGGATTGAGGTATTACACACTAATACATCGAGTGAACAGAATAGCAAGAAAAATAGTAATAATACAATAATTGCACTCAGAAATCGCACAGTACAACACTAAAACAAAACTATGAAACAGAAAATAACAAGCGATATGATGTCGTACAGGCAAGAACCAATATGTTTACAACATAACCGACACAATAAAATTAAAGTTAGATATTGCTTTCAGTCGTTAAAAAGGAGAGAAGTGCTGTTTGAAAAGAAGAAGCGTCTGTTAGTGTGGCTAGGTTTGCAGGTAAAGAATTCCATTCGTTTATGGCCAATACAAGAGGAGAATTCTGATATTTTTTTGTGCGGGCAAAAATAGGATTAACTTTCTAAGCATGATCTACGCGTGCCGAAGTATATGGTGCCAGAACGATACATTTGCGAGCGAAGGCCGAGGGGTTATGGTACAGTGCATGGAAAAAAGATAACCTTGAAAATTGCCTGCGCAGGGTGAGAGGGGGAAGATTTAGTTGCTCTTTTAAGGCAGAAACGCTTTGGTATCGCGAGTATGAAGACATAATAAATCGAGCGGCTTTGTTTTGCACGAATCAGGGTATTATACGCCTGAAGCTTCGTGTCAGAATTAGCCAGATGAAGGCGACGTTTAAGCAATCCAAGCTTTTTAAACGCCTTCGAAGTGATTTTTTCTATGTGGGGACCCCAGTTTAAGTCGGAGGTCAATGTTACGCCCAGGTATTTAAAGGATGGAACCGTCTGAATTTCGGAGTCATTTATTAGGTAATTATAACTATCTGATCTAGCTACGGAAGAAAATCGGACGTGTTTAGTTTTTTCTACGTTTATTTGCATTTGCCATTTTGGCACCAGTTAGTTAATGTTAATAAGTCAAGCTGAAGTGCACTAACATCATTTGTTTTTAATATTTCCCTGTAGATCACACAGTCGTCAGCAAATAGGCGAATCGACGAAGAAATATTAGTTACTATGTCATTGACACAAATTAAAAATAGGAGAGGACCTAACACCGACCCCTGAGGGACTCCAGAAGAAACGCCGACAGGATTAGAAACATGCTCATTTAATTTTACAGATTGCCATCTGTTTATTAAAAAGTTTTCGATCCAAGTTGTTGTTGTTTCATCAAGATTAAGGTTCCGAATTTTAATCATTAGGCGCTTATGGGGTACTCGATCGAAAGCCTTCGACAAATCAATAAAAATTGCATCGGTGGAGAGGGTCTTATGCTGTGAAATGTGGAGATCTGTAACCAGCTCAAAAAGTTGCGTTTGACATGAATGATTTTTCCTAAACCCATGTTGATTGCTGATGAAGAAGTTATTCCGGTCAAGGTGGGTGACTATATGCGTGAAAAGGATATGTTCAAGTAACTTGCAGCTGATTGAGGTAAGTGAAATAGGTCTATAGTTTATAGGAGCAGACCTGTCGCCGGATTTTAAAAAAAGGCAGGGTGTGAGCGAATTTCCAGTCGTCCGGCAAGCATCCTGTGTTCAGTTATTGTTGGAATAATAATGAAAGCAGGTAAGCTGAGTGAGGGCTCGTTATTTTGAGTAGCTTTGCTGTTATGCTGTCAGGCCCTGGACTAGTCTTAGAAGCTAGTCGGTCAATCGCGCATGCCACGCCATGGGCTGTAATTACAATGGGTGTAAAGCTGTTGACTATGTTGGACTCCGACGGCGTCAAAGAGTCACTGAGAGGCAGTTCAACGGTGTAAACCTGGGCAAAGGCATGGCTAAATTCTTCAGCGCAATCTTCTGGTGATAAGGTATCCCCCGTGGCCATTTTTAGGACCGGTACCGAGTTTTTGTCCTTCGGGTTTACAATATTCCAGAATTTTTGGGGGTCAGTTTTCATAATACTTGGGAGCGTAACATTAAAATGCTTATATTTTGCCTCGCGAATTGCTTGTTCAGTTGAAGTAAAAACAGTCTTATAGTTCCGCCAATCTTCACAATCATTGGATCGGGTTGCCTTTCTGTACAGTCTTTTTTTCCTGTTTAAAAGGCGTTTAACATCACGAGTAAACCATGGATCATTCGTCCTAGAGCTTATCACTATTTTGGGCACGCAAGCTGCCTCTATCATCTTTAACTTTTCACGAAAGATACACCAGTTTTCATTCATTGTACGCACTTGAAAGTTAGTCTCAAGTTCGACGGTTAAAGATAGTAGCATATGGTTCATTCTTTCTAGGTCCGCTCGAGGGTAGTTGAAGATTTGTTTTTGTGTTTCTGTTTTGATAACACGCGGCATTGATACCGCGCAGTGAATGGCCTTATGGTCACTTATTTCATCCATAACGTGCGCATTGGTAATGTCGGGTTGATTTGTTAGGATGAGATCCAATAGGTGATTGCCCCTCGTGGGTTCACGTACTATTTGGGTAAGGTGATGGTAGGCCATACAGTGAAGGAAACTGAGGCATTCGAGGCGATTATTTTGCGTAGTGACGGAATATGTTGTCCAATCTATGCCCGGGTAGTTGAAATCGCCTCCTATGATTAGTACACTACTTGGAAATTTGTTTATGATTACGCTTATTGCTTCATTTAAAAAGTCTACAAAATCTGCGCGACTGTCGGGAGGACGGTAACAGGCGCACAGAACACAGGGTGTATGGTCAATGTGAGCACTGACCCAGACCATCTCTAAAGGTGAATCAACGTCAATTAGCAATGGACGATATTCTTCTTTAACTGCGATCAGTACGCCGCCTCCACGAGAGCAGCACCTGTCCTTGCGGAAAAGTACAAAGGTCGATGGAAGCGTAAGATCCTTATTCGCTATTTCATCAGAAAGCCAAGTTTCTGTGCCGATAATGATATCGGATGAACACGTGTGAATAATAGCTTTGAGGGCATCAAGCTTGGGAAAAATACTGCGGAAGTTTGCTAGAAGCAAGGAAACTGGTTCTACTTTTTTGGAGCTGCGCGTGTGGTTCACGGGGTGTCATTTAGGGGGAGGCTGATTTTTTGCAGAGACTTGGACGACTTGGCTAGTGGAAGGACCATAACGGTATGTGGCGTGCTCCATGTGAAGCTTGTTAAAGCGCACATAATATTTTTCTCCGTCTTTTTTGTTTTCCTTTGCAAATTCACGCAGTTTCATTCTAGCATGCTGAACCTTTGGGGAAAAATCTTCTTCAAGCCATACTTTGGGTGAATCGAGATTTTTTAATCTAGGGCCAAGACTCAGAGCATCTGTTTTTGATTTAAAGTTGAGAAATTTCACAATAAGTGGTCTATGAAAGTCAGGTCGACTGCGACCTACGCGATGAGCCCGTTCAATGTCGCCCACGTCATGTTTAAGATGCTTAGAAAAAAATCCCCTAACAATACGCTCCGATTCCGCGTAGTCTTCATGTTCGACCTCGTCAAGACCCTTGATGATAAGATTGTTTCTGCGCATGCGGTTATTCATATCATCAACAAGATCTACGAGCTCTTCGTTGGCCTTGCTAATGTGAACTTTAACTTCTTGAACTGAGTCTGCGGCAGCATCGATGTTCACCTTACAGTCAGTCACATTGTTCATGCTTTGTTCGATAGCGCTAACACGAGTGTCGATGCTCCCGATTTGCCGTTTGATATCTGCCAGAGCCGTTTTAGTTTCTTCGTGGCACTCTTTGAGAAGTATGATCACATCATCAATTTTGGGCCCCGGATTTGCTTCGATATCTCCAGCAGATAACAGCAGCATCGCAAGGCACATAGACAATAGCAGGGTTTGTCTAGGGCAAAGCACTCGGGTTAGGCCAAAAGCTCCATAAAAACAATCAACATGATGGCACCCCAGCGCTCGGCCGGGAAAGAAGGCGCCGATGCGTGCTCGATACCTACACACGTCGACACCCATGGCACAACTGTAAACGCACTCGCGGTGGGATTTACGGCCTCATAAAATATGTTACCTAAAATCGCACTCAATGTGAACAAAAGTTTCCTACCTACAACAGGAAAGGGCACGTGTTATCCGTTTGCCACTCATGGCCGCAAATCCCAGAGATGAGCTGCTTCCAAGCGTTTAAGTAGGGTCCTGGTGGCGCTGGCTGTTGCTTGCTTGTGACGTCAGAGGAGGTCGCGTCTTGCTTCCGTCACGCTGGTTTTGGCAGATAGTTGTCGATTCTTGTCGAATTCGGTGATGAGTAGCGGCCAGGCGGCTTCGGGCTGGTTTGCACGAGGCGAGCCTCGTATTCCTACAACAGGAAAGGGCACGTGTTATCCGTTTGCCACTCGTGGCCGCAAATCCCAGAGATGAGCTGCTTCCAAGCGTTTAAGTAGGGTCCTGGTGGCGCTGGCTGTTGCTTGCTTGTGACGTCAGAGGAGGTCGCGTCTTGCTTCCGTCACGCTGGTTTTGGCGGATAGTTGTCGATTCTTGTCGAATTCGGTGATGAGTAGCGGCCAGGCGGCTTCGGGCTGGTTTGCACGAGGCGAGCCTCGTATTCCTACAACAGGAAAGGGCACGTGTTATCCGTTTGCCACTCGTGGCCACAAATCCCAGAGATGAGCTGCTTCCAAGCGTTTAAGTAGGGTCCTGGTGGCGCTGGCTGTTGCTTGCTTGTGACGTCAGAGGAGGTCGCGTCTTGCTTCCGTCACGCTGGTTTTGGCAGATAGTTGTCGGTTCTTGTCGAATTCGGTGATGAGTAGCGGCCAGGCGGCTTCGGGCTGGTTTGCACGAGGCGAGCCTCGTATTCCTACAACAGGAAAGGGCACGTGTTATCCGTTTGCCATTCGTGGCCACTCGTGGCCGCAAAGTTTTAGGTGTCATAGTTAGTTTTAATGTTGCCTTAGTAGTGCCAATGCTGACATTAAATTATATCCACTCCGCTTTCTTCCTGTCGCTTAAAAGAGTCATGAAGAGAAAATGCAGGTTGGTTTTATTCGAAAGTTTTCGTGTTTTATAGTGCCCCCACCGCTTGTCCGGATACAAACGATGCTTTATTCACTGAGAAATTAAACAGTTTAGGTTAAAATTTCGATTTTCCCGCTAAATCGTTTGTTTTCGGGGTCTGCAATGACATCACAGGAACCGACCGCTCTGCAGCCTAGAATACCTTCATTCACGCATCCGCCGTACAGGGTAAAGACACGTATATGCTGGCGCCGCCATTTTGGGTCGCTCGCTCGCCGCCGAAGCAAGTCATTGTGTCTTGCGCTAAAATTATCGCCGCGCTAAAATTATCGCCGCAACGCGGTTTAATGAAGAAGCTTGAATCATATTGTCTCTTCCGCGTTGCTAGGTCTAGTGGGAAACGAAAAAACAACGCGTTGAGCACGTTGGCCCAATCGCGGCGGCACGGGACCGTTCAAAGGTTGTCTCCACCCTGTACAGCGGTGTTGGTTTGTTGCTGCGGTTCTTTACGTTTCCCGAACCTAGATGGCGCCACCATACCGTGGCAAGCGTTTGGTTTGTTTATGCCTGTATTTAAACCTGGCTTGTTTTTGTTCTGGGAGAAAATATTCGTTCCCTGAAACAGTGCTCGCTCGACAAATGTGCTCACGTAAGACACCGTTGCTTGCGTCAATCGGCCAGTGTCGTTTGAGAGAACCCCAAGCCCCGTAGTGCTGTGCAGCTTAACCAAGCACGCTGTGCGCAGTACGAACAGCAGTACGCATCAGTACTTCTATGTTTAGATGTGCTTTCGTAGCTTCCACTTTTTGTCCCATCATTCTTATTCCTTTGTAAAGAATGTGCCCAAATTTACGTGAAAATCGCTCGTTCGGCTAGTTTGTAAGCTCTACCTAATTTGCGTCTGCTTCTGCCGGCCTCCGCCAATCGCAGAACTGGCTCGGGTGACATCATAGGTTCTGTTGCGGGAAATGAGCTGGTGGGTCGCATGGCCATTTCCTTTTTTCCTAATTATGTAGCTTATTTCATCGAAGTTTACGTTACAATGGTGTCAGTATGATTCTAACAAGGCAATCTTTTGAATTAACCAAACTTGTGTTTTCTCTTTATGGCTCCTTTAATGCTACACCCATCGTCTAGCGGTTTATTGCCTGCTAGGTCGTCAGTAATTTAGGTTAGACCCTTTTAGTGAGCCTAGAAGTTTCTGCCCTGTTGGTGAGTACCGGTAAGGTGCAGCTATCATACACTGTCATTTTCAGGGACAATGGTAGGCCGCCATTCTGTTGTATACCAGTCTTAAAAAGCTGTATTAAACACACAGATTTTCCTGTACCCATGCCTAGATTGAAGAACTGGCTTGCAAGGGAGGTGCTACTGCAACAGTCTGCACAAGGCGCCTGCTCAAGCTACTGCTGACGGTCAACTTGGCGGAGGAGTTCTCCTGGTTTGGTAAAAAGAGAAGCACGCTTTTTTCCATCTTCGAGTGGCATCCTGCATTGTGTGTAACTAGATATCTTCGTGTTGTTACAGACAAGAAATTCTTTCACCAGACAATGTATAGGGCCCAGATTTTTTATGTCAGTCACATACTGCGCAAATATCAACTTCGTCGACAACCTGCGGCTTCTTAGTTTTTATTGGTATAAGAGGAATTAAATTTGTTTTAGCCTTTCGACCACGAAATTCTTACTCACTTTCCAACCAATCCGGTCTGCAGCTATTTTGGCAGTTTCTGGCACCACAACGAAGAACGCAAACTGTTCAAGAATATTTACTATAACTAATGATGGAGGTCTGCACCATTGAACCACCATTGAATCATTTCCGTGCTTCCACACGTTTTTATTTTCTGTTATTGTTCTTAGAGCGTAACACTTGGTGTGAATCACGTAGTCGTGAAAGCTGTGTCGTAACTAATATTCCATCATTGCCATGTTCCCCGTTTTTTTGTTTGTTCCCAAATCATAACACCTTGTGTGAAATATTGAAATAGTGTAACTTTGTATTGTTTTCCTAACCAGAATTCAATAAGTTGTTTCTAAAGTTTTTTGTTGTTTTATTGTTATCGTGCCATTTCACTACGTGTGAGTCATTTCATCACGCATATTTCTACTCTTCTTGTAAGTGCTGTACGGTCATTTCTGTATGCACACCTTTTCTATAGTTCATAACCATTTCCCTAGATGTTGGTTTGTTTAAAGTAGCTTAAATTTATATGGCACTAACAACCATCCCTCAACACTACTTCTGTGCTTCCAGGGTGCTTTTGATCTGTGGTTCCCCAAACTTTCCACTAGATGTCAACTATTCAGTTTCGTAAATTTCCTTTGTTTTTGTAACCACCGTTCAATCATTTCTTTGCTTTGACACTTTTCTTGCGTTGTTTTTCATCCATTTCCCTTAATGTGAGATATTTTAGGTTGCATAACTATCTTGTGCTTGTACCCTGGGTTTACATGTTTGCTTTTTTTCTATTTTTTGTCAACCTTTCTGCTGTGTGTGACTTATTTATAGTCATGAATATTTGTACTATTCTTATAATTATACAATGCGTACCCTGTGGGCCAGGCCAGACAGGAATCAAAATTAAATTGGTTATTTTGCGAAAGCATATTACATAATTTGGAAGTGAATATAAACTCTTTTACCTGAACTCTTTTGTGTATTATGTGTACATTGAAAGCTTTTTTACTACCCAGCGGCACTTGCTTACAGCTAAGTTGGTAAGACTGTCATTTTATTTAGTTTAATTTTTGAATTGTTTCTCTGATAGTTTATTTGCAGAAGGCCTGTACAGCCGTGCTGTGTGGTGCAATTCGATGACGCTACTCTGGTTGCCTTAGTGTCAAGGGCGCTTTGTGCTGATCACGACTGGTTTGCTGTTACTTACTGCCACTTATTTTCGATGCGACATTTCTTGTTTAGAGCTGTGCTTCGTGTGCTTCTGCAAGTGTGTGGTCAGCTTGGCACTTCACACAAGACTTTATGCAGTATGCAGAACTTCAAAAATGGAAACACCTTAATCTAGAAACCAGGTGTCAAGTAACAGCAAACAGTGCTGAATAGCTAGCAAGACATGTATTTGAAGTATAAATGCCCAACACACGTAGGCAACCTTGGAGAGGGGGCTGGCCAAACTCCAAAATGTATAAAGAATGTAAATTTCAAGCATGCAGGTTCATCTCAACAATAGCATACTAACGTACACTAGTCATGAATATAACAAAGTAATGCTTGTACCAAAGACATAAAACCAATGTAGAACAGACATCTATATGCGTATTGCATGCGTACCACTACAATATTTATAAGATGTACCACTAAGGGAACGTCCCGTAAACAGCATATAAAAGTACCATGAGGGGTCTATTCTACGTTATCCTTTGTGTGATTTGGATGGGTTTTTTGCAGTTGTAGCAATGTTGAATATATCAAATTTCGACCCCAACGGTACGTCTCCTGGACATCTTCAATGTAGATTGCTGATGTCTCCGGGATATCTGCACGACGTAACATGGTTTTCTGGGTAACAATGCTGTGAGACTTGACTAAGCACATTGAGCAACCGCTTTGCTTGGGGCATATGGCAGTAAGCTGCTGCACCACTTTTTCGTTGTGTTTGAATGTTGTGGAAAGCTATAGCAGCGTTAGGAATTGCTGCCTTCACTGAAGAAGTATGCGTGCTTCAATGACGAAAAAGCAAGAGAACGTTTTCCAGCAAGTAAGAGAAATTTGAGTTAACCTGGTTCATTCAATCAGCGCTTGCAGTCCTGCAAGTGGGCAGGGGTTGAGTACACACGAGCCGAGAGGGGACATTCAAGAATACGTATTTTGTTTAGAAGTAACGCACACCAGAATAGAACTTGGTATGTAATAATCTGTGTTCTGTTGTTTTTCAGGGATGCACTGCACCAACGAAGACTGTTCCTGGGCAACTGGCTGTGTTCTTAAATTGGCTGTAACCACACACTCTAGCACCTACAGAGAGGGTAATCCTGTAAACTCGAACCATCTAGGGTGTAGACAAATTAGTTTGCAAGTGCCCCTGATTTACCTGTAGCAGCCTCTTCAATTTTCACACGATCTTCAGAAGCACTTCTGTAAGGGAAGTAGCAGTGCCTTGCTCTCCGGTAGTGATATTGTGCTCAAGTGTACATCCTGCAAAAGATGAATGAAAAGAAACAAAATGGAAACGAAGTTGTGGTGCCAGCTGGTTTTCTTCATGTAACTAGCTCGAAGACGTTTTACACTTTACTGCAACCATGAAGATGACTTACAACTTTGTTTCATCGAACCTTAAAGAGTCTTACATTTTGTCTCAGTTTTGGTTTCTATGAACAAAGCGGCCATCAGATAGGAGTAGTTGCTTTTTGCAGTGGATTTCAAATGATGTGCGCACTTCACCACAATATGTTGTGCAAGTGCTAGGTGACTATCTGAGGGAGCAAACAAATATTCGCAGTCAGCACAATGACCCCAGACACCGTAAACAGGAAACTGGAATATTGAAACAACTGGTCATGCAGAAAGAAACTCTGCATGGCCTTTTATCTGTAGCTGTGCAATGGGGCAGCGATTAGCTTTGTTAGATGGATGATAAAGTTGTAATATTTGAGCTTGTCTGATCGTCAGTGCCCTTTAGGAAAACATCAGGTGCAATTTGCCCAATTTTCTCTCAATACACTTGGGGGAGCGATGGAATAGACAGCAGCTTCGTAACCCCAGAAACCTGGTGCTCGAGCCCGGCCAGGTAAAACAATTTTCTTTTTAAAGCCTCTGCTTCTGTTTGTGACGCCCTGACCACAAAGGAGCTACGAAGACAAGCCGAACCACTAATGCGGTCTGCACTTAAAATGACAGGACAGGAGGGAGCTTACTGGCCAACTTATTTTTGGCAAACGACAATCTTGGTATACATACAAAGCATTATGATCAAGCGGCTGGTAAAACGAAACAGTCCATTTTTGCCTGTCCGGTTGTTTTAGCAAAAACTGTTGATAGCTTATTACAAGGGGGCCTTTTGTTCTCCTCTTCTCTGTAGGCATCACAATATGTTAGTTGCCAGTAGTATATCATGGGCCGCCCTTTGCGGAGCAGATTAAAAAACAAATTGCTTTTGGCAGCTCGAAAATTCTGGGTTTCGAATACAGATCCCTCTGCTTCTCAGCACAACCGTGACCTCCCGCCAACAAATGTTTCCTAATAACCTTATAAAGCAGCACATTTTTATGTTATGATTGGCCTATTATCAGGCAAATGTGGCTGAATAAACATTCATTGTGTCTGGTACATGTCGCTAGGAATGCACACACCAATGCCAAAATAAACACTCTTGCTTCCTAAAACCCATGCTGACACGCACGTGACATATCCACACAGACAACAAAAGAATGGTAATGAATGACTTACTAGGACGCCTGAACGGTGATGTGCCCCTGCCAATACCCACATATTTGGACATAGCTCATTTCCAGGGCCTGGACTGTTTCTTTTTAATTTTACATCGTCCACTTTAGAATGTACTGATTAAGATTTTGCCCCCAGAGAAACCTGATGCCGCAGCAGTATGTCAAGAGTTGTGATTGTTGGTAATATGACAATGGTGTCATTGCATAAATACGTTTCTCCTCTTGGCACTGCACTCTGAAGCTTTGGCAGCATTACGTGAAAGTAGGCTTGAAGCAGCTGCAGACTTTGTGTTTAGAAAGGAGCTCACTCGTTTGGTGCTACGACTTGCAACGCTTGCTGTTGGGTGTGGTGTCTAATTTGTGACGCAAGCTAAAAGAAGTTGGTGCCACAACCCTCGTTCCTCCTAGGCAATTGTAATTTCCCTGATAGGTACGAATAATAATGTTGGTCATTATGGCACAGAAAAAAACCACTGTTGTGCCGGCTGATCAACATAATAACCATCACTGGTGATCACTGGTGTGTCAAGAATCTCTGAGCTGCACATAGGCGTCAATCTCTGAGCTGCACATAGACGTCTAGTTCCACTGATTTCAATAAATGTATAAGATAACGGTGCTGTGTACATTTATACAGGAGGGCAACAGCAACCAGAAGCTTCAGAAATATTTTCAACGAATGCTTACTGTGTTGGATGGTAGCTCGCTGCATCCTTGGCGGCTTTTCCGCGCTCACTTCTTTATTACACGCAGCTTTCACTGCATCATGTGTTGGTTTTGGCAAGTCCAGACTTGGAACTGCTATTTTTTTCTAGTACCATCCTTTTCAATGTGTGGCCTAAATATCCATTTCAGAATATTTTAGCCACGCTAGAATATATGGCAACGGTCTAAATAATGTCGCATGATGGCGGCGATGGGAGCAGTCAGAGTTGATTTTACCCAACCGGCCGAACCGCTTCCGCTCACTGACTAGCCAGAGTCGCTGTAATTATTAGATGCAGAGCATCTGATTCACTCGCCTTGTCCCTCCGGTGTCGTCGTCGTCGTCGTCGTCGTCGGCGGCGTTGTCCACCCCTTCCCAATTCTCCTCGCCGCGCCAGCTGCGCTCTCCGCCGCTCACCCCCTCTCCTCTCCGATAGCGAACACTCTCTCGTGAGGGGCATTGGATTGGCTTGGCTTGGCTTGGCTTGGCTTGGCTTGGATTGGATTTGGATTAGATTAAAGTGGATTGTGTTGCGTCATAGCCGCGGCAGACGCGCTGGGGCCGGCGCATATGCAGTACTCTCTCTTCTGCGGTTTTCTCTCCTTCGGGCGCGCTGCGCATATAACCGGTGGGCCGTTCTCCGGCGAAGCAACATCCAGGGTTGGCTCAAACTCCTAGAGTCCACGCCGCTTTACAAGTGGGTGTAGCCCGAAAGAACCCATTCCCGTTTGACCCCTTCCCGTTTGAACCCATTCCCGAAACGGCCTTCCCGCTTGACCCGTCCCGTGTGCGCTCGTTCCTGAAACGACCTTCCCGTTTGGGCGCTTCCTGTTTCAGCCCGTTCCCAAAACGCCCTTCCCGTTACAACCCGCTCCCAAAGCGCCCTTCTCATTTGAACCCGCATTTTTGCAAACCATTTGAATTTCTGAAAATATGCGTTACCGTCTTCGAAACTGTTCCCCAAAATGTGCTTACAAGCAACGGGTCATGCACTAAAAACTTGTATGCACCAAATTTTCCGGAATCGACCGGTATTTCCGGCCGATAAATGTTTCCGAATGCCTTAGGTCGATACTGCCCTCTTGACACAAAATTTGTAGCGGCGAAAGTGTACTATAAAGATACCCAATATCTTGAGGAATGCGCGCATTCGATTTTTCTGCAGTTGGTGTTCGTACGTGCGGCTGAAATTTATTTATCAGCCGCTCTTATGCTCATTGTTTGGAGAGTAGTTTTGTCTTCGGGTTCGAGAGATCTATAGATCAAAGATGTCCGTAGGAGAGACTTAAAAAAAAGGCAAAAAGATGTGCAGAAATCTGATAATTGGCTACAAATGCCTTTCCTACGTGAGTAATGGGCAGATATATTTATTTATTTACTGATACTTTACGGCCTGGTCGGCCTCATGCAGGAGCGAACATAAAAGCACATCAGTATTGGTTGGCGTAGTTTTAAAACGCCTCACACAAATAAGTAAAAGACATAAATATGTAAAAGACGCAAAGGGGTCCGAACAAGGATATGCATTCGTAATGTATTCCAATTTTAAAATACGACGATTCAACCAGAACACATATTTACAATACGTGGGGAAAATTCTTCAAACGTTACCGAGTTCACTTTTCGTTCAGTTAACGTATTCCAGTAAGAAATTGCACGAGGAAACGAAGAGAACTTTCGAATAGTAATTCAACTGATTGGCTGCCTAATAGTCTTACTATGATGTCTTCTGGCTGAACGTCTGAAAGGCCCTTGGAGGTAGTATTCCCGCGACAATTTTAGGTTTCTGTAGTAAAGAAAATTTAGGCTAGAGACGACCCTGCACTGCTTAGGTTTTTGAAGGTTTGCCCTGTTATGCAAATTGAGTACGCTAGAGTGACGGGAATAAACAGAATCAATAGAACGCAAAGCTAAGTTCATAATTTTCGCCGCTTCTCATGACTGTGATTTTTTAGAGCCAGATGTGGCATATGTATCCAGATACATAGGGTTACTTTATTTTTATACATCTTTTTATCTTTTATAGTTTTCATCTGTTTCGTTTCGACATTGATCTACACTTGCGCTAATATAACGATTACATGTGTTAGTCCGCCAAATACGATTTCTTTCAAAGTGAGGGTGTTTTTGCGATTTTTTATTTGTGCTTCCGCGGCGCTTTTCTGGGCTTTTTGGTTTTATCATTTTTTGCTTTGTTAATTTGAAAGACTTGTTTGTTAATTTCAAAGATTTTTTTATTAATTTGTTAATGGTTGAATTGTTTGTTAGGCTTTGTTAATTTTAAAAATTTGGTAATTGGTATGACTTGAATTGTAACCAAATTTCGTCGTCTGTAGATTCAAAAAGTGAAGCCCAGGTTTGAAAAGCAGTCAAGGACTCTGGGTGTACTGAGCATGCTATCGCAGCGACAAACGTAAATAAATGAAAAATAAATAGAAAATGTTTTTAATAGCATTTCATAAACTGGGTACGTTATTCCGGGAACGGGCTAAATAAATAGGAAAATACGAAACGGCAAGGTTCTTTCGCCCCGGGTTGAAATGGGAAGGAACGAACGGGAAGGTTGAAATGGGAGCGGGTTCAAACGGGAACGGGCCAAGTGGGAAAGGGCGAAACGGGAAGGTCGTTTTGCGCCGGGTTGAAACGGGAGGGAACAAGCGGGAAGGGGGAAATGGGAATGAGTTCAAACGGGAACCTCCCTTACAAGTACGCCAACGTCGTCATCGACTGGGACCGGCTTAAGCAGTCCCCTCAACATTATGCGCGCTGTAAAACGCGGTCCCTTCGCCGCTCCGCCTGTGCGTCGCATCTACACAGGGGTTTTTTTAATAGTGACTCGCATCTACAGGTGGGAGTTTTTTTAATAGTGACTCTGGCTAGACAGTGAGCGGAAGCGGTTGGGCCGGTTGGGTAAAAATCAAGACAGACTGCTCCCATCCAGTACAGCAATCCTCGCTGGTGTCGTTTCGCAATTGCAAACGAATCGGTCTGTCTTGGTTTTATCCTACTGGACAAACCGCTTCCGCTCACTGACTAGGCAGAGTCATTATTAATAATTACAGTGACTCTGGCTGGACAGTCAGCGGAAGCGGTTTGACCGGTTCGGTAAATATCAAGAGAGACTGCGCCCATCCGGTACAGCTAATTTCAGCATGCCATGAGAACACGCATATTTAAATGCAAACCATTGTAATGTAAAGAAGACCTTTTCAAAATAACGTGGAATATATATAATTTCTTGAAACGTTTTGCAAAAAATATTTCGCTGGTCATATCAACGATGACAACGATGACTTAGAGGTGCTGGCTAAACTCAGAATGTGAAACTCTTACGCCAGGGCTCAATGCCTAGGTTGTTGGGCAACTAACCCTGCCAATTTCGCAACAGTCCCCTCCTTTGCTTTCTTTCACACTTCGGTCTTCCCATCGTTTCCTCGGTTGCAACCACGACGGCGATGCCACTCAGCCCATGAACCGTCGCCAGAGGGCTGCGCCTAAAACGTACCGCTAAATTTGTCACGCTGACGAAAACGGGGAAGGCGAAAATGTGCTGTTAAATGGTATCCACTGCGGACAGTGTTCAGCTGCATCGCATAGTCGTCATCGAGTTGTGTAAGCAGCGTGGTTTTATGAAGAGAGCAACCTGAATACTATAGCAGCGCCGACGCTTCCAATCGCTCGTAAGAAATTATTAATTCTGTATGAGAATTTTAGTTGTGGTAAAATAGTTTTTAATTTGCATATAAAAAATATTTTTTTTCCAAAAAACTTTATTTAATGTCAAGTTTAAAGTTACAGAAAATGTCATCTGTAATTTTTTAATACATTGTACAAAAGGTATGCAAAGGTTAGTTTTTAATAAAAGAAACATTTATCTACGTTTGATGCTGTCAGATTGAGAAAACAGGAAATTTGTTTTAAAAAACAATAACGTTTCCCCAATATGTTAGAGCCGGTCTTTCGTGGTCGTAGCAGAGAATATAGGTTTCTGTTCTAATTGTAAAAAATGAACTTGCAGAGCGAAAGCGCCCGTGTTATGATTAGGCGCGCATGGGCCCATGCGAAATAAAATATTCGCAGTAAAATTTTAGATATTAAACATGTTCCTTCCGTTCTAGCGAGCTCGACCCTACAGTAAAAATTTCGAGTGCACGAAATACATTCCTTGTGATTCCGTGAATAAGAAATCAGTGCTGAGTGAACGGACGTGCCTTTCCATAGTCACCATTGTCTTTTTCACTTTGCTTTGTTGTTTCATTCTTCTCTCTGTTAAAGGGATTGAAAGGTGCGGACAGTTAGCATTGTTAGGCCTAGGTCTGCGGATAACACTACGTAGCCGTTACTCTAAGCCTACAAAGCGCCCAGCTAGTTCAAAGATAGCGCGAGTTCAAGCTGCGAAGCCCGGGTAATTGTGTTGGAGCTGAAATGAAACGTGTCTTCAAGCGAGTCCAATATATACCGCCATATTTGCACTGCGCGGGCGCCATAATTTGGGGATCTGCATTCCAATACAGGTTTCAGTGGATGTTGCAAAACGGCCCTTCGAACACCAGGCTACCACATAGCCGAATCACCTCACCATATAAAGTGGAAATTACGCGGTGAATGTAAAATACTACTTGCCTAATTGGAACTTCTGCAATTCACCTGTTATAACTATTTATGCAATGCAGCAGTAACACGTTTTACCAAATCGGAAACCCTAGAAAATTTATAACATCTGGATAACTTTAAGCTACGGTAACCGAGCTCTCCTGATATAGAGGGATGCTTGAACAACTCACATTACGCCGTCCTATAGTTCAACTCGCCCTATAAAAAACAAAACAGAAAAAAGGCGACACAATATAAAAACTTCTAGGACGACGCGCTGATAGCTATTTGGAACTTTATTCAGGAAACCCTAACATGTCAGCTCGTCTGGATAACACAATCTGATTGACACACACAAAAATAACAATGTATACAGGTGTAATTAAAAAGAGCTATAAGTATACGTTACCTCGTATAGTGCTAGTACAAAATATTTTAAAGTACAATTTGTTTCCTAATACAATAATACAAATGGTTTGCACTCTGCATCTGAACCTGCTCTCTCCATTTTATGAATTTACGAATGCATTACCTTCATTGTGTAACTCTCTTTAAGAAGTTGCCTTGTTTTTTTTGGTTCGAATTACATCAGATCCACTGCTGCGTTATCATTTGCACGCACCACTGTGTACAAATAACTGCACGGATGAATGACCGCATGGTTTCACAACAGTGCGCTCTAAGCGCCCTTTAGGTTGAGTGATGGGGGGCTGATGCACGAGCCATCCCGGCTGATTTTGCAAGCTTCTGGTAAATCTCTCTGCGTCGTGCCCCTGTGCTTTATATCCCGTTTGTTCAGCCTATTTCCACATTAGACAGTGCAATGCCATGAGGCCGGGAGAGATTTGCCCACAAACTAACCATCGTTGATTGAGCGACTGTGGGGCGTTACGTGGCGAATCCACACCTGAGCAATATGGATCGCTGTTCTAGAGGGCTTCAGAAAAAAATTGACCCCCTGTGCATGTTTAACGTGCGCCGAAATCTCGACAGAATGGCATTTTCGGTTTTCGCCGACATCACCAATGAACTATCGTGCACAGGAAAACATTCGGTAAAGCTTCGTCGGTTTTCTGGATCCTAAGACTGCGACTGGCAAAGGATGCTTTTGCTTGGAAGGGCACACAATTTTGGGGTCTTTCATTAATTTTTCCAATGAACACACGTTTCCTTGGTTCACATAGCTGAAAATTCAGGACTACAACGATGAACGCTGGGCAATTTTGGCCAGAATCTTTTTACCAACCAATTTTGCGCAATTCCGGTCCTGTGGCCATAAAAAACTTCGAGCTACAGCTTTCGCAGAATCTACATCCTCATGGCCAAATGCCCAGAGAGTGAACCCGATGTCGAAACGTAGTGGGTCCCATGCATTCAGAGTTTTATAAGTAAAGAAAGCGGGTCTCTATGGTAAGGTTGCATGATTGGAACCGTGATAACTCGGCGGCGAAAACGAAAGAAGGACCTGTTTCGCAAGAACAGCGCATGTTTATGCCGCCCCACGTCGTGTTAGCGCTGTACGAAGTAGGAGATTCAGACAATAAGGAGGACCGAAGAATTACCGAGGAGAAACGTTTTTTTACCCCCGACCAATACAGTGGACAACTCCGCTGATTCAGATGTGCAGGCCGACGCCAACGCAGAAATGGTGCACTTTGGCAAAAACCCGAATGGAGGGCCGTTGTTATAAACAAGGGTCATAAGAGCATGACTCATTGCCACCTGCTTCCCCATCACGACTCAGCAGGTCAGTGACAGTAAGGCGAAGGCTACCACTCTAATAAACATAGTACCGGTGTATTGTGCAGTACGAGCCACCTCCTGTAAGAGGGTTCACTGCTAAGTGCTCACATAGAACGCTGCCCCAGGACACTTCGCAAAGTACGAGTACCGCACTATGAACTTTGGTTTCATTCATTCGGAGCAGCACCTCACAGACAACAAGCGCTCGGCGGTTTACTGATCTTAGTCAGCGAAACAGCAATCCGGGATAGCTTTTCATTGTCCTTTTTTACATTATTCTGCCAGACCTGTATGCTCCCGTACAACGTGCTACTTTTGACAGAGGCCTAGGGCGATGGCAAGGTACCTTCCCTTTTTCCCAATAAACGCATGTTCATCGTATTACATGATTTTACAAAGGTTGATCTCCCGTCAAAACATCACCAAACGAAATTTACGAAGCTACTTGGTGCAGAACTGCATCGAGAAAACATTTTGTCTCCAAAAGGAAAGACAGGAGGACCCCGGAATGCAAATAAAGTACCATCATCTCCTAGATGTGAATGATGATGAGAGTAGCGAAGCTAAAATGCTGATCGGTAAAACCGTAAAACATTCGCCCACACATCATATAAAGACTTGAAACGTCAAGCTTTCCACCGCTTCGTTGACAGGCCCGTCGACGACTTCGATTTTTGTAGTGATTATGTACGGCTTGTTTTGGACGATGGGAATCTCCATGGGTCAGTTGGCGAATTCGGCGTGTGACATTTTATCCACCTTGGCCGTCGCCTTCTGGAGAGCGCTTTGTGCCGCGTACCCTCCGTACGTGTCTCCAGCTCGCAGGCGACGAACGACAACCTCTTCTTCTTCCTCTCCTTCTTTTTGGGTAGCAACGAACGCGTTGAACGTTATGACCTCTTCGGCCAATCTTTGGTTGGCCAATCCGTAGAGGGATCCCGCCACAATAATCATCAATGCGCCGTGTAGAGTGTGCCGTGTACGGCCAGGACAGTGCCCGAGCAAGAGGAGCTTCGGCCCTAATATTGTGGTAAATATTCCAATCACCGACATGTTCAATGAAATGTCTCTACTATACACCAGGCCCCCTGACATACGGACATCAACGCAGCTGTCATATCCCGTTAACCCAACCTGGCTGACTTTCACCTCTTTTTTGAGGAACACCTTTCTAGTGGAGAATATTTAAAAATGCACAAGAGCAGAATTTATAATCCAATAGAGAGGAGCTGTAATTGATAGTGTGAACCGCTGTTTCTTCTCAATACAGTTTTCTTTCTCTCTCTCTACATCTGTCGCGCTCACCGTTTTCCTTCCAGTTGGGCTTAGCTGATTCCTGGGCGTGCTTACATTCGAACAGACGAGTCGACGCAGAATAAAATCTTGGTAATGGTTTCCACGTCTTGTTGAAACGCTGTAATTACATAGAAGTAACACGCAAGCCCGAAAGCTATTTGGCTGCCTGTACACAGAAAAATTTCCCGCATTTCCCCAAGGGGAAGAATGTGAAAGTGCGAATGCACGAGTTGAATTTGCGCGGTTCGGTAATGTTCGCGAAAGAGAGATCACACACACACACACAACTACAAAAAAAGAAAGCTGCATTTATTCACAGACACCTATTTGTGTTGTCGTTGTACTTCATTGCTAGAGCGGATCTAAGCTTTGAAATTTCGTGTCAGTACTCCTTTAAGCAGGTGCATTAGCCCTTCTCACGCCCGATTCTTGCCAATCCCCCACGTGGGTATGTGCCATGTCAACGGCCAGGCAGCGCGCGCCCATCTCTCCCCGTTGCCAAGGAAGACGAGGAGATTCCTGGCCAATCCCCCACGTGGGTATGTGCCATGTCAGCGGCCAGGCTGCGCGCGCCCATCTCCACGTGCGCGGACATCGCCGGTGGACGCAGGTTCAGGGTCGCTTAAGAAGTGCATTGCACTTAAAAAAAACTACAGTAAGGGGCAGTTGCCCCCTAACGTCCGCGAGTCAAGCGGCCGCTGGCTTACACTACGTTCGGATGTAACTTTGTTGCCGTACACGATGCACAACAGCCCACGTGTCCAAATTATTAACCATCACTTCCGACATGCTTACCAAACACAAAATCAGCGGGCAACCTTGCTGTTGGCTGAAAGCAAGGGTGTGCTGGGAGAGCTGCAGACGGGTTTCCGGTCTGGAAGACGTATCGAAGACAACTTGTTTGTACTCACCCAATGTGTCGAGATCGCCCAACGGACTCGGAGACCGCTGTATGTGGCTTTTCTAGACATCTCCAAGGCCTATGACTGCGTTGATCGGGGCATTGTCTGGTCCATCCTGCGCTAGCTGGATCTTGGGGACCCAAACTGTGAGCTTTTGCAGGCGCTGTATGCGAACATTACTGCAGAGGTGGAGTGGCAGGGGTGTACAACGGCACCGGTGCCAGTGCGACGGGGACTCCGGCAGGGTGGTTCCCTGTCACCACTATTGTTCATGGTGTACGTGGCAGGCGTGACTCAGCGCTTGGAGGCATCGGGGGTTGGTTTCTTCCTGGAGTACTTTAGGGAGGGTCAACCAGTGCGGTGTACCATCCCGGCGTTGGTGTATGCGGACGATATTGCCTTGTTTGCGGACACCCCGGAGGAGCTGCAGAAACTCCTGGAGACGTGCAGCACAGAAATGACCCGTATAGGCTTGCAGTTCAACCAAACGAAGTCCATGGTTATGGCATGGGGTGCCGAACAGCCGTAGGCGTCGTGGAGCCTTCAGGGGGGCACAATCAGGCTAACAGACACAGTGAAATACCTGGGCGTGAGTTTTACCAGTGGGTGCGACTACATGGCTGCTGACGAAAAGGCAGTACGGGTGAAGGCGGCTAGGAGCAAGGGCATGTTGGGCCGCCAGTCGCTTTGGTCTTTCAGTTAGTACGAGGTGATGAGGGCCTTGTGGAAGATGGTGGCAGTGCCTGGACTCACCTATGCCAACGCGGTCCTCTGCCTCTCGGCGGGCGTAAGGGAATTCCAGGAAAGGTGCCAGAGGGGTGTTGGCCGGCTGGCCCTTGGGGCAGAGAAGCAGATCCCGTTGGAGACCATTCAAGGCGAACTCGGTTGGTCGGCTTTCGTGGCACGGGAGGCAGTGGCGAAGAGCCACTATGAGGACAGACTCCTCCACCTCGCCGACACGAGTATTGCCCGCCGAACCTTGGTGCATGTCGTCTACACCAGTTGTGCCACCAGGTGGGTGAAGCGCTCGGCCGCACTTCGCCGCAGGTATGGCCTGTCAGCCTTTTCGCTCGCAGTGACGGACAAGTGCCTGACTGCCCATGCCCGACCACTCCGCGTGCAGCAGGTGGAGGCAGCGAAGCGGAAGTCGGCGCTGATGATGTACATTCAAGAGAAGAGGGAGATCCGTCGAGAGGGCCTTTAGGACAACTCGTGGGGCGGCGGTTTTCTCGCCGAGGCTCGAGGAGGCGTGCTGCGTACACGGGTGCGAAGGGCGCGTTTCACAGGTGAGCTACAGACTTCCTGTGCCCTCTGTGGGGAGTGCGACGAGACTGTGGAGCACGTGATCGTCGGGTGCCCCAACATAACCCCCCCTGCCCGGACGATGTCGCTGCCCACTGCCCTGGGTTTCCGGATTGGAGGCGACGTAGAGCGTGAGGTCATTGAAGTGACGAAGAGGCGGCTGGAGTTTTGGTGGCAAAAATGTGCGTTGGGGCGAAGGCTGTGAGAAAACCTACAGGGGCGCTGCTCTTTGGAGCGACGCAAGGACGGACCTTTTGATATTTTTTTCTTTGTGTTTTCTTTTTTGACTTGGTTGCGCGTTTCAGCGTATCAGCTGCGACATCCCGTTTCAAAGGGCACAGCCACCATCACCATCACCATCACCAGCAGAATAGTTCGGACGTGTTGACTTAGCGTGGCCCTGGTTCTATAGAGTCAGTGTACTGAAGCGGTTAGTAGATGCCCCGGTAGTTCATATACCATACGGTATTTAAGATATAACTTCCATAGTCCGGAGTTTCTGCAAGGACAGATCACTTGCTGTAGCGCTTAAGAAAAGGTGGCACCGACATTGCAGAATAATTATGCATACCAGTGCACATGTGGGTTAGGCAGCCCAATCAGGATTTAGGAGGTGCGACAAAGACGTTTCGGTGCGTTCGAATGAGAGACGAAAAGGGAGAATACCAACCACAGAAAACAAACGGGTAGGGAGGGACACAGAAGACAAGGCGGAAATTAATATGTTGTTGGTTCTTTTTATGACTGCCTTTAGGTAGGTGTCACTTTTAAAGCGAAGCTTTTTTGCCTCTACTCTCGGTTTTTCGAACGCTGCTGCTTAAAGCTGGCCAGGCGCTCCACTGGGCTTCTTATAATCTCCGGTGGGTTTTTTATGAACCCACATGACAGCCTCTGCCCCGGGGAAGCGACGGGCCGTGGGACTAACGGGGAAATTACATAGAATGCGTCTAGCAAGTGATTTGCACTTGGAGGGTCTAAGCAGCGGGCTAGAGAACGGGTACGTCTTCTTTGCTCAGCGAAAAGTAGGGCTCACCGCGCACGGGTGCTGCCTGGATGATGTGAGGTACCGCAAGGACATGTGGACCGAGAAAGGCAGCAACTGCCGTGAGCACTACTCCAGCAAGCGACAAACTGAAAAAAACTCGTTGTGGTTAAGCTCCTGGAGCAGAGGGGTGAGCAACACCATTTGTTATGAAGGCGAAAATACTTTGCCAATGCTACCGCAAAGAACCTTTTCGTTAAACAGGAGGCCAACTAACTAAATAAGCGCATCGCATTGACCTATATCGAACTACTGTTTGTTTTGGAAAAGGAAAGTGAAACTTCGAAGCGACCTATGTGCGGGCCGATGAAAATGTGCTTCTGGTGGGCTGGGAGTGCGCTTAAACGGGTACCGCGGTAGAATTATCCATTGCATCTTCAGCGCGTTTGTAAACAAACACGCT